>NC_059086.1:0-318641 GCF_020497125.1 Mauremys mutica
ATTCCTCTCGTGGAGGTGGAGTACATGCAGCGCTGTAGCCATGGAAATACAGCGCTGTATGTGCCTTGCCAGTGTGGACAGGGAGTGAGTTACAGCGAATAAGCTGGTGGTGTAAAGCCACCACCAGCGCTGTAACTCTCAAGTGTAGCCAAGGCCAGAATGGCACGTCTCACAATCCCCAGCGGGCACTAATCAGCCCCACGCTGCCTTCCAGTCCAGGCCCAGCTGCGCGCCTCAACCCCCCGCCCCACACACACGCCCATTCTGTGGCCAGTCACCAGGAGCCGCCGTCACGTAACGCACCTAAGCTGTGGGCACCAACACCCAACAGCACAGCCAGGCACCGGCTCGGTTACGGGGAAAAACAAACCAGCAGTTTAGCCCCTAACCGCCAGGAAACATAATCGTGGCCCAACACCAAACTTACATAATTTCTATTCTTTAGCTCAGTCTAGAGGTAGACAACCTATGGCACAGGTGCTGAAGGCAGCACATGAGCTAATTTTCAGTAGCACTCACACTGCCCGGGTTCTAGCCACTGATCCCAGGAGGTCTGTGTTTTAATTTAATTTTAAATAAAGCTTCTTAAATGTTTTAAAAACATCATTTACTTTACATACCACAATAGTTTAATTACATATTACAGACTTATAGAAAGAGACCTTCTAAAAAAGTTCAAACGTATTACCAGCTTGTGAAACTTTAAAGCAAATGAATAAAGACTCAACACATCACTTCTGAAAGATTGTTCACCTCTGGGTTAATCAGAAAGCCGGGTGCACCTTCCCCACGTCGGGCAACAGGCTTCCAGCTCAGGGTGACACCCAGTGGTGAGCTGCAGCCGGTTCGCACCGGTTCACGCGAACCGGTTGTTAAATTTAGAAACCCTTTTAGAACCGGTTGTAAAGGGCTTTTAAATTTAATAAAAGCTCCGCTCCCTGCCCTGCCCCCGGCCCCAGCTAACCTGGCTCCAGCTCTGCCTTTGCCTCCTCCTCTGAAGGCTCCCCCTCCGGGCTTCCCGCCAATCAGCTCTTAGCGCGGGAAGCCTGGGAGGGCTGAGAAGGAAGCAGCAGCTTCCTGCAGGTAAGCTGGGTGGGGGGGGCGCACAAGGAGGGCTCTAGGCGCCGTGCATCCCTGGCCCCGACCCCGACTCCGGGCGGCGCAGCTCCGGCCCGGCCCCTGGCTCCGACCCCGACCCCGGCCAGGTGGTGCAGCTCCGGGCCGGCCCCCGACCCCGACTCCAGCCGGGCGGCGCAGCGCCAGGCCGGCCCCCGGCCCCGGCCCCGACTCCGGCCAGCCGGGCGGCACAGCTCCGGGCTGGCTCCCGGCTCCGACCCTGACTCTGGCCGGACGGGCGGCGCGGCTCTGGGCTGGCCCACGGCCCTGACTATCGCTGGCCGGGCGGCGCAGCTCTGGGCTGGCCCCCGGCTCTGACCCCGGTCCCGACTCCGGCCGGCGCAGCTCCAGGCCGGCCCCCAGCTCTGACCCCGATTTCGGGCTGGCCAGTGGCTCTGGCACGGCCCCCAACTCCAGCCCAGCGCCCGTGGCTCCCAGCACCGGCTCTGGGTGGCATGGCCCCCATCTCCAGGCAGCACGGTAAGGGGGGCAGGGAGCAGGGAGAGGGTGTTGGATAGAGGGCCGGGGGTGGATTAGGGTCAGGACTGGGGGCGGTCAGAGGGCAGGGAACAGGGGAATTGAATGGGGGCAAGGGTCCTGGGGGGGCAGTCAGGAAGGACCAGGGGTTGGATGGGGCGGTGGGAGGCAGTCAGGGGCAGGGGTTCCAAGGGCAGTCAGGACAGAGAGAAGGGGTGGTAGGATGGGGCAGGGGTCCTGGGGGGGCCATCAGGAATAAGAGGCGGGGTTGGATGGGGTGGCAGGGGGCAGTTAGGGGACAGGGAAGGGGGGTGGATAGGGCAGGGGTCCCGGGGGGCGGGGCAGGAGTCCCGGGGGGTGGGGGGGATCACGACCCCCTCGTGGGGTGAGGAGGAGGGAACCGGTTGTTAATATTTTGGCAGCTCATCACTGGTGACACCCCCCCCACCCATGAGTGGTGGGCTCCCAAGAAGCTATGCTAAAAATATGGGTCCCAACCCCAAAACTTATTCAAATTTTACACCAGTGTCCCCAAAATGCTGGCTTTTAATATTCAAATAAGATATGCCACCCTCAGTCAACTCCCCTTGCCCTCCAGTGGAAGCTGCCGCCAGAGACAACGTTGATATTTAAATTAGCTAGTATGTCGCTCGGTCATTTCCCTCTGCTCTCCAGCAGGTGGCGACCTTTCTCCCATCAACTTCAGGCCCCAGGGTTTGCAAATGAATCTCTAGGATTCTAGCGGCAGAATATCACTTAATCACTTGGGTTAGCAGTTGAGGAATGTGGTGCTGCTCTGAGGGGACTTACTTGCATACTTGGGATATTATTGCAAAAATACAATTAGAATTTCTGTTAGACAATTGTAAGGACAATTTATATTTGGCAAAAACCTTATTTAGTGAAAGAAATGCTGGTGTCACAGCACAGTTACTGGGGCTACAAAATACTTTCCCTCCTGGATGAAACAAGAAGTTAGAATTAGAAAATTACATAGTTTGTTCCAATGTTGGTACAGGTTTAATTTCGCTTAAGTGCAGATTTGTTTAGGGCTGACTGTTTTGGTTTATTGGTTTGGTTTTTTGTTTTTTTAGTTAAAGCGGAGCTTTTAATTGACGTTTGCTGGATTGGAATGTCTGACATGCAGGGGCGGCTCTACAAATTCGGCTGCCCCAAGCAGTCATGCCCGGGAGGCGCCCCCGAGCCGCGGGAGCAGCGGACCTCCCGCGGGCATGACTGCGGAGGGTCCGCTGGTCGCGCGGCTCGGCTGGACCTCCCGCAGCTGCAGGCGGTTCACTGGTCCGGCGGCTTTGGTTGAGCTGCCGCAGGCATGCCTGCGGGAGGTCCAGCCGAGCCGCGGGACCAGCGAACCGTCCGCAGGCATGACTGCGGCAGGTCCGCCGGCCCAGCCTGCCGCCCCCCCGGGAAAGGGCCGCCCCACGCGGGTGCTTGCCCCGCTGGGCTCTGGAGCCGGCCCTGCTGACATGCAATACCAGTTTTTACATAGTTCTGCATATTTTATACAGATTTGGCCAGTATTCAACTATTCAATTGCTTTATAGGTGGTTTTAATAGTAGGGCTTACTTATTTTATGTTATTTTATCATCCTGTAGTAGCACTCTTTTTTGATAATTTATGACATTTGTTAATTTTTGTTTTTAAAAACAAAATAGTTTTACTTTAATGTTTGTGTTTTAAATTAAGCATTGTTTAACAGTTTCAAATTTTGGTTTCTGATGGGATATTTAAGAGGATTTGGGATTTAATACTAACATTTGGACAGATTTAGATTATTTATATGGATTTGGACTAAATCCTGTTTACTATTTTATTTTAATAAAAGTGATATTGCTGTAAACCCTGGCCGGGGGGGAGAGGAGTATTTAACTAAGGAGCAGAAACATGGCCCCAATGCGGGTGGAGCAAGGTGAAGAAGGGGGTGCAGGCCCTCAATTTTTTTCTCCAGCCCACCTCAGCCCCCAACTCCAGCAAACGGTAAAAGGCTGATGCCACACCTGCTGGCCATGCTGCATTAGCCCAACTGGTCACTGGGTGTCACTGATGCTCCATGGGAGAAGCCCCACCCCGTGCATTTCCCTGACTGGCCACCGGGTGTCACTGCTGCTTGATGGGCGATACAGTCTGTGCATTACCTCGACTGGCCACCGGGGGTCACTGCTGCCCCAAGAGAAACACCTTCTGTGCATTACCTCAACTGACCACCAGATGACACTGCTGTGCCAAGGGAAACATGCTCTGTGCATTACCCGACTGGCCACTGGGTGTCACTGCTGCTCCAAGAGAAACACCTTCTGTGCAATAACCATATAGGCCACCAGGTGTCACTGCTGTGCCAAGGGAAACATGCTCTGTGCATTACCTCGACTGGCCACCGGGTGGCACTACTGCTTGATGGGTGATACAGTCTGTGCATTACCTCGACTGGCCACCAGGTGTCACTGCTGTGCCAAGGGAAACATGCTCTGTGCATTACCTCGACTGGCCACCGGGTGTCACTGCTGCTTGATGGGAGATACAGTCTGTGCATCACCTCGACTGGCCACCAGGTGTCACTGCTGCTCCAAGAGAAACATGTTCTGTGCAATAACCATATAGGCCACCAGGTGTCACTGCTGTGCCAAGGGAAACATGCTCTGTGCGTTACCTCGACTGGCCACCGGGTGTCACTGCTGCTTGATGGGAGATATAGTCTGTGCGTTACCGCGACTGCTGCTTCATGGGCGATACGCTCTGTGCATTTCCCTGACTGGCCACTAGGTGGCACTTCTGTGCCAAAGGAAACGTGCTGTGTTCATTTGCCTGACTGGCCACCGGGTGTCACTCAGGAGGCGGGTTCAGGGAGCCCCACAGCCATCCAAACAGACCCACTCTGCCCCAGGCTCCTGGGCCTGCCGCCCGGGGCTGATGCTCCGAGGGCTCTGCCAGAGCCAGGTTCCCCTGCCCGGGCGGCTCTTGGGCTGCAAGGAGTTGAAGGGCAGCAGGAAGCTGAGGGGCAGCCGCAGCCCCAGGGCCAAGAGCCGCAGCAGGAGGAGATGGGAGCAGCCCAGCTGCCCCTCCCCTGGCACCAGCCAGTGCATCAGTCACCCCCCACTGGCCGGCCCAGCCGCCACCCGCCCAGGAGGAGGGCAATGCGGGGGGCGGGGCAGGAGGCAGGGAGCAGAGGGATAGAGATGGGTGGGGCCTTGTGGCAAGGGGGCAGCGGCGGCTCCAGGCACCAGCGCACCAAGCGCAGAAGGGGGCAGAAGCCGCGGGGGCGCCCTGCCGGTCCCTGCGAGGGCGGCAGTCAGGCAGCCTTCGGCGGCTTGCCTGCGGGAGGTCCACCGGTCCCCCGGATTCGGCGGCAATGCGGCAGCAGAAAGGCCGAAGCCACAGGAGCGGGGACCTCCCGTGGGCAAGCTGCTGAAGGCAGCCTGGCTGCCGTGCTTGGGGCGCCAAAAAAGCTAGAGCCGCTCCTGCAAGGGGGGGGTGCTGGCCCCCAATTTTCTGTCTAGCCTACCTCAGCCCCCTCACTGGGAAGAGGCCGGTGCCCCCCATGGAGGGGGGAAACGAGGGTTTAAGGTTGGGATTACAGGGTCAGGGTCTAGGGGTTGGATTAGGGTGAGGGTAAACAGGAGTTAGGTTTAGGGTGTGGATTAGGTTTGGAAAGGGTTGGGGCTGAGAGGGAGATTTGGATTACGGGGCGGCGAGGGGTTAGGGTTCTGGGAGGCAGGTTTGAGGGTTAGAGGGTCATGCTTAATGCGAGGGTTAGGATTAGCTTTAGGGATTAGGATTAGATAGCAAATACTCCAGAACATACAGACCCAAAGGGAAGCAACTTGTATGTGAAGCAATGAGATGTCGCCTAGAGAACCTACTGAGGGGCTGTTAGGAAGCAGATAAAGTGCAACTAACTGCAATGGGGAAAATCATAATCCATCAGGGAGAAAAACGGACTCTGCTAGGATATCACACCAACGCCAGCAAGGCTGGGGTACCCAGCAATTTTGGATTGGAGCAGGAATTCTCCCCCTCCCTGGCCTGTTCGTTGTCTGGCAGTTTCCAGGGAAGTGCAAGGAGTGAGCTGAACATGGGCAGTAAAAAGGGCAGGAGGCAGGCGGGGGGGGAGGGGCAGGGCAATGTCTAGACAAGGCTGCTCTGCCCCCTCTGAAATGATGTTGTGAGCTTCCTCCCTCCCACCCATACACTCCCATCCTTAAACACTGTCTGTAGTCAGGAGCTGTTTACATACAAATGACACGTCACCATAGGGATGGTCACACATTGGTCTCTCTTTTGTTCTGATTGCCTGAATTGGCTCCCTTTCCTGTAATCGCCTGTCAATGGAGTTTCACACCTTTTCATTCGTTACTTTAAAAAAAAACCCTCAGTCATCTTACTCGTGTAACATTGCCTATGTTTTTATTGTGACTGTCATTGTGCCCTCCCTCTGGCCTTCCTGGCCCTGGCTCCCAAGGCCACACCCTCACTCCCTCTTCCTGCCCCAACCCCTCCCCTGAGGCCCCTGCTGCCCGCCACTCGCTGCTCTCCATCCTCCCCCAAGCGCTTCCCCCAGCCGCCGAACAGCTGTGGCTGGTGAGTGCTGAGCACCCACAATTTTTTTTCCATTGGTGTTTGGGCCCCAGAGCACCCAGAGTCACTACCCGAAGACACACTCCTTCCTTTGAATCTGTGAATGGAAAGACCTGCCTTGGAGCTAATCAAGCTACTCTGATTATGCTAACACATGACCCCCAGTTTCTCACAAACACCTTTTAAGGCTACTTGTCTTGGTGCACTTAGTAGCATCATATATTAATTAACATTTACTGGAAAATGTGTTTATGCTGCAGACTTTCTGTTCAGCAATTCAAAGAACTTTGCTTTATAAAGGAAGAAATCTGACCTTTACACCTGGGCCCATAAAGAGCTTGGCCCTGCTCCTGCGAACACATGCAGTCACTGGATGTTTCCAGGCCCAGGACTAGTGTTAAAACCAGATGTTCACATGGGTACCTGGGGGGAGGAGAAGCAGGCTGCAGCTGGGGGCGGGGCTGAGGCAACACTCCAGGGAGTGACTCTGGGCTGGAATCTGCAAAACCCAAAATAACCCAATACCCCCACTGGAGATCACCAGGCAGGTCACAAGGCACAACAGGGTGGGGACTGGAACACCCAGGATGGGACTACAATGTCCATGACGCAACAGGGCCTGTCAGAGCATGGCAGGCAGGACCATATTAATCTTTTGTCTTCACCCTCTCACTGTGAAATCAGTAGAAGCAGCAAAGAATCCTGTGGCACCTTATAGACTAACAGACGTTTTGCAGCATGAGCTTTCGTGGGTGAATACCCACTTCTTCAGATGCAAGTCACCCACGAAAGCTCATGCTGCAAAACGTCTGTTAGTCTATAAGGTGCCACAGGATTCTTTGCTGCTTCTACAGAACCAGACTAACACGGCTACCCCTCTGATACTTGTGAAATCAGTGTCTCCCAGTGCCAGTGCGGGCACCACCTCCTCCTACAATCTTTGCCTAATAGCAGCACCACCCACTCAGGGGACAGTCTGTCACTGCAATCCCCACTTCCTTTCCTACAGGCCTACGGATTGGGAAACAGCGAGCAGAAGTGAAGTTACCCTAGTAAAAGCTCTAATGGTATTCAACTAGAACAGGGGTAGGCAACCTATGGCACGTGTGCCAAAGGCAGCACTTGAGCTGATTTTCAGTGGCACTCACACTGCCTGGGTCCTGGCCACTGGTCCAGGGGGCTCTGCATTTTAATTTAATTTTAAATGAAGCTTCTTAAACATTTAACCCTAACCCTCCCCCTAACCCTCCCCCTCCCCCTGACCGTAACCCTCCCCCTCCCCCTCCCCCTGACCCCTACCCCTCACCGACCCTACCCCTGACCCTAACCCCTCACCTTCACCCTGACCCTGACAGTCACCCTACCCCTCACCTTGACCCTAAACCGACCCAACCCTAACCCTGACTCCCACCCTCCCCCAAACCTAACTCTAACCCCGGCCCCTAACCCTGACCCTAAACCCTGACCCTAACCCCTAACCCTGATCCTACCCCTCACCCTAACCTACCCCCTACCCCCTAAACCTTAACCCTCACCCAACCCTACCCCTACCCCCCAACCCCTTAACCCTTGACCCTGACCCGACCCTAACCCCCACCCTCACCCTAAACCCTCACCTCCTCCCCCTCCCCCCAACTCTAACACCCTCCCCTTTAACCCAAACCCTCCCCCTAAACCCTAACCCTAACCCCTCACCCAACCCTCCCCCTCACCGCAACCCCTAACCCCTACCCCTCACCCTTCACCCTCACCCCGACCCCATCCTAACCCCACCCCTAACCCTACCCCTCACCCTCACCCCAAACCTAGCCCTCACCCCACACCCACCCCTAGCCCTCACCCTAACCCCACCCCCACCCTAACCCTAATCCCCCTTCCCCTCCCCCGAAACCCTAGCCCCAGCCTAAACCCTTAACCCTCAACCTCACCCTGACCCCCTGACCCTAACCCTTAACCCCTCCCCCTCCCCCTTAACCCTAACCCCCTGACCCTAACCCCGACCCCAACCCTACCCGTAACCCTAACCCCTAACCCTCCCCCTAAACCCTAATCCTATCCTCACTTTACCCCTAACCTGACCCCCACACCCACCCCACCCCTACCCCCGAACCCTGACCCCAAACCCTACACCCCTCACCCCAACCCTAACCCCGACCCTAAACCCTGACCCTAACCTTCACCCTAATCCCTGACCCTGACCCCAACCCTACCCCTAACCCGACCCCAACCCACCCTAACCCTAAGCCTCACCCTCACCCCAACCCTAAACCCTAGCCCTAAACCCTAACCCCGACCCTCACCCTGACCCGGACCCCAATCCTAACACCTAACCCCCAACAACCCTAGACCCAAGCCTAACCCCCAACAACCCTAACCCTAACCCCCCTCCCCTACCTTACCGTACCCCTTAACCCCCACCCCTATCCCCTACCCTTGATCCCTAACCCCCACCTCACCCTACCCCTCACCCTGAAGCCTCACCCTCAACCCTGACCCTCACCCTAACCCCAACCCTTAACCCCGACCCACACCCCCCACCCTTCCCCTGACCCTTAACTCCACCCTACCCCTAAAACCCTAACCCTAAACCCCTAACCCTGAACCTAACCCCAAACCCCAGACCCTGACCCTAACCCCTGACTCTCACCCTCACCCCAACTGTAACCCCTAACCCTAAGCCCAACCCCAACCCTCACCCTAACCCAACCCTGACCCTAACTCTAACAACCCTAACCCCCAACCCCACCCTAATTCTAACCAACCCTAACCCTAACCCTAAGCAAATTCACATAGTAAGGTGAAAGACTAATTGCTGAATAATGTAATTAATACCTTTTACATGTAAAATTACCATTTTATCTTATGGCTTCATGTATTATGTAATATTAAATATGATGTTTTTCACATTATGTAAGGTACAAATACAAAATAAGCCTTGAAAAATTGTTGGTGCCCGCCACACACTTCTGAAAACATGAATGTGCTACTGGCCACAAAAAGGCTGGGGACTACTGCCCTAACCAAACCGTAACTCTACCCCTAACCTGACCCTACTCTCACCCTAACCCCTAGATCCTCACCCTAATCTAACCTTGACCCAGGCCCTACCCCTAAACCCTAACCTAACCCCTACCCTTACCCCCAACCCTAACCCCTGTTTCTGAGTCGATGCTGCTCAGGAACAGCTAATTTTGGGGCGTGCATGGGGTGGGTCCACTCGTCCTGAAGTCTCCTGTGTGGAGAAGGCTTCGTCCGCAGAACCACCTCTACGGAAGCCAGGCAGGGCCAGGAGCTGCTCCACCCCAGCTTCTGTTCTGAACACTTCTCTGCAACCCGGCTTCATGCCCTCTCCAGCACCTGCTCAGGGCAGCAAGCCCGAGCTGCGCACAGGCTTCCTGCCAGTCACCTTTAAAGTCTCTATTGGTTGTTTTTAAGCCTTAGGCTCAGTCCCTTTAAATGCTCTTAATTTCTGTGGTACTAATAAGGGCACAAATCCACTTAAATTTTTTCCAGATCATCTTTAAAGGAGACATTTTTGGCCGACGATGACCAGAAAGACATGACAAAGGTAGCAACAATCAGTAATTACAACAAGGTGGACTCATGTGAAGGTTCACTGATAGTTCTTACATGCCACACTTGTCCACCTCTCCAGCCGTTGATATCACTAACTGGTGAAGTGGGACTGCCAAGGGTTTGTGATATCCCCACCTGCTGGAAAAGAAGTGGAAAAAACCCAACTACCCCTGAACACAGGTCTCCTCTGAAAAGGAGTGTGGAAATGATGCAGTTACTCTCAACCCGGAGAACTATTTCCTCAGCAAGGCGATACTTCAGCACCTGGCACTGCTTGTAAAATGTAACTTTCAAAAATATGTTCATGGGTTGATGATACTGAATCTTTTTTTTTTTAAACAAGTCTTAAAGGCTTCCAGGTCATTGTGACTAATGAGCCTAAAAATGGACCCATTAAAATGTTTGTGTTCAGTTTAATTTCAGTTAGGGAGTTAAATCAGTATCTGGGCCACGCCAAATAAACTCTGTGTACAGGAGATTATAAAAAGCCCTGATACTGCGGCAATTAAGACTGAAAAAATTAGTTTTTGAAAAATTATATTAATTATTTTAGTGTAATGATTGAATAAAATATATTACTTTAATGTTGACAGCAATTAAAGCTGTCCAATGTATCTTTTTGCCTATCCCATGCTTTCAGAGCCAACCAGAGAAATATTGCTGGATGTTTAAAGAGAAACTGTTAGAATAAGGATTTCTTTTTATATTTCAATAATGACACAATCCTTTTAAAGATTTAAACTGTTTTGTTTTGGAAATTAACTTTTCAAGTAATTTCCTTCCTTCTTGTTGTTCCTTATTGTCACATAATTTCTTTCAGTTTGGACAACAAAAAAGAGACTAGTCAGTTTTATTTATGTAGGGTTTCTTTCTTTCTTTTTTTTTTTTTTTAGTAATTTTGCGTTCAAATTCACATGCTAGAACAGTGCAGAGGAATGCTGTTTAATTCAACAATTTATTCAAACTCATGGATTGCTCTCAGGTTTTGTAGAAAGTCATTACAAAAACCTAATTTTGGGACTCATTTTAACCTGACAGTACCCCTTTAAACAAAAAGAAGATTTAATTATTAAATATGAATTGTTAAAATGAATTGCACATAAACATTTACATAGTTAATCCTTTGGCCAATTACATTACGCTTCATGCAGTACTACAGAAATAAGAGATTGGTTATCAATGTTATCTGAAGATGCAGTGCCACACAGTGAGATAGCGCAATGCATGTTGGGAGAGGAGAGCTTTAACTTGTGGGTCCTCCCTCTAAAAACATACCAGAAAGAGAGAGATTAGCTTGGTTGACACTTGACACAATTTGAGAGTGGGAGATTAGTACACAGTTTCCAGTATGGCAAAGATGTGCACAACACACCATTTCTAATTTAAGTAGCTTTCTGAAGACTTAAATTAGGAAGAATAAAAGTGGGAGCTCCTCCCTGTCTAAGGTGAGGTAAACCTAACTGAAAAGAAAGAGAAGGGTCTTCAAGGCACAGTCTTGAATAATATCAGCCTTTACAAAGCAAACAATATATGCCAGCAATTCTGTACCAGTGAATAGTGCGAGATGATGTCAAAATCCTTCAATTTTCTTTTCCTTATTTGGAGTAGTATTTTGTCCACGGAGGAACCTTTAGTTTTTTCTTTTGTGGATGACATGTATATACAATGCACATAGACTGATGAACATCTCAGGATTAACAAGCTGAGAACTTTTTATAACATTTCATTGCTCATTAACAGCTTGGTAGTTGAACTGGTAAATGACTCTACTATCAGAGAAGTTTGAGGTTCCTGAGAGTTGGTCTTGCTGCCAGTTGGTAACTGAATGAATGAATAGTGCATTTTTACTAAAGACAAACCAAGTCAGAATATAGTTATGCTTCTGATTCAATACCACAGGTGAATGCTATAAAAGAAACAGTAAAAAAAATCTTGTAAATCACACACTTTATATTTAATATATTGAAACAAAAATAGTTAAGAATGCAGGAACTGTTTTACAGATTAAAAAAATATTTTTAAACCATCTGATCTTAAAAATAGACAATAGTAGTGAAGCTTAAAATACAACCACTCGCATTAAAATGTTTTAAGCAATACCATCTTGGCTCGTGTGGTGTGTCCTGCTTTGTCACATTGCTATTGAGATAACGCTTCAGTTGTTAAAAAGGTTGTGTCAGTAAGAGTCATTCGTTCACAATCCAAATCTACAACAGTTTTGCCTTTGATGGAAGTTCCTGAGCATTCCTGATGCAAACTTTCCCGTCTCTCTGTGAGTTTGGAAGCAGAATAAGCCATTGACCCACTCTGACTACCATTGGTCTGAGAGCAGACATTATTAACTTTAGTATTTTTATTTTTGTGGTGATTGTTGTACACTTTATACTTCATGAGAAGAATGAAGATGAAAACAAGAACGGAAGCCACAATTATTCCACCAATAATGATGATCATGGTTCCTCCAAGAAACTGGGCATGAAGAGAGCGGCACTGCTTATATTCTTCCTGTGTGGTGAACTGCACACACCCAATCACCCTGGTTGCAGTTAGAGATGTCAATCCATCATCATAAACAGCGAGAACACAAAGGTCATAGTCACGTCCTGCAACCAGATCAGCCAGGAAGAACGATTTGCTAATGGCCGGGATCATCCTAGAAGGGAAAACGGGTAAAATAAATGCCTGAAATGCAGTGCACCATGGAAAAATGCTTTGCCTGGTCAAGAAATTCAAAGCTATGGTCCACAGAGTAACTTTACTTCTTCCCGCTTTGTCTTCTACTGCATAATACATGCTCTCGCCCCTTATTGGAGAAATACTACAGAGTAAATAGCACAAGGAATTTGCACCTGCGTAGAGATTGTTATTATTGCATGTAAGTAACGACATTTCCTGTGATGCAAGCTTACAGAGTTCTGGTGCATAGCAATTGTACACAGTGGTGCAATCTTAACCTGAATGTTACTTTACAGTGAACTTTAAATATAATTTCCCTTTTTCAAAAAAAGAAAGAATAAGTAAAGACGTGGAAGAAGAAATGCAACCTGAACTGGAAGAGACTTGCCATAACAGAGAAAATAAAAGCAGCCACCTAATGCATAACAGATGAGCATGTTCTATGAACATCTTTTCCTTGAAGTCCCTCCTCCAAGTACTGATCAGAGCCAGTCTTGCTTAGTGTATGAAATCTGACATGACTACAAAGCATGGTAGTATAACTCTACTACATGTTGTCTCATTGAAGTGCCAGGGAGTGAGCTAATGGAAGCACGAATCAAAAACAGATCTCAAACTGCAAGCCAACTACCTCTAGCTATGAACATATATTTTCTCAGCTACTGTAAACTAGCACACCTCCACAGAAATCAATCGAGCTACACTAATAAACACCAACTGAGAATTTGTCGCAGTAATGTATGTAAAAATCTTTTTACACACACAAGTTCCCTATAAGCTGCATGGCCGCACAGCAGCTGTTTTAGCACCATGCAAGCACTCAGGGAACCTGCCCATCTGGGACCTGCTGCAGCCAGGGGAGAGATGCCCCTTCCCCAGCCCCAAAATATCATAGCCCCCAACCTGCTGTGGCTGTAGGAGAGGTGCCTCTTCCCAACTTAGCCCTGGACCTGCCACAGCTGGGAAAGGGGCGACCTGAACCCAGCCCGGACCTGCCGCAGCCAGGGTGTCCCTCCCCCGGCCCCAACTCACCCCGGACATGCTGGGGGAGGGGTGCCCCAAACCCAGCCGCCACCTGGACCTGCTGCAACCCGGGTGCCCCTCCCTGTGGCCTGAACCCAGCCCCGGCCTGGGTGCCCCTCCCCCGGACCTGCCGCGGCCAGGGAGAGCCTCCCCCGGCCCAGACCTGCCGTGGTCAGGGGAGGGGCGCCTCTCCCCCCTAGCCCAGGTGCTACTGCAGGGAGAGAGAGCTGGGGCAAGTCCTCTCTCCCCACCGTAGCCCCGGAGCATGCTCCTGCACCCCAAACCCAAAGCCGGAGCCCTCACCCTCTGTTCTTGCGCGTGTACGTACACACACACACACACACACACACACACACAGAGTTAAGATCAGCATTTATAAAGAAACAAGCAGCATAAAACAAAGGCTATTCCTATGTGGTCACCCAGTCAATTGTAGACTAGTCTAAACATGCTCAGCTTTGAAAATTAGGATCGTCCCCATTCAGCCCAATAAGGACGTCTGCATACAAGCCTGCAACTGCTATAATTTAAGTTACGTTCTTATAACTTCTATAATTTAATCATTGCATAAAAAAGTGAACATCTGCAGAATTATTTTTTTTAGTTAATACTGTTATCTGTAACATTAAATAAACAGCTGCCCAGGTGACAAGTTGGAAAATTAATGAGAATCCAGAATACACCATTGCATAATCAGACCTGTGAGGAAACTTAATATAGTTTCCACCTAACACCAGAAACTATGTTCTGGTTAAAGGAATGTTATACTGTAGTCAGTAGAACTGACTGAAAATTGAGGGGGAAGTGTCTCTGTATTAATTATTTTTCTCTGTGTTTTCATTATTTTGAGCAGCATTATGTTATTGTCTGCATCTAGATATATTTAGAGAGCACTAACGTATTAAAATCATAAGGTACCTACAAAGGAAAAAGAATCCTCTGGATATTTCCCCTTTTTTGTTACTTTTTGATGTATAAAGCATGCAAGAGTACTTTGTTTGTAACCTTAGAAATGTAAGGAATATCAAGTCTTGTGTCTCTTGTTTTGGTGGGAGATTGCCTCAGAGGACCTACAGAAGTGGACTGGGAAGTTTCTTTGAATTTAAGAGGCAAAGGTGTGTGTTGCCCCTTTGCAAAGAGCTCTTTTTTTTCTTTTTTGTTTTGTTTCGGGTTTTTTTTTGTTAGTTAGGCTGTTGAGTTAAGTAGATTTTAAACAAAAAACAAACTAAAACAGCGTTTTAAACAGAGGGAGCAAAAAACCACTCCCCCTCTCAGTTAGGTTTCACTTATTTGGTACTAGTGATTTCATAAACTAATTACTTCTCTACTTACTTAGTTTCTCTCTACTTCGTTCTCTAACTACTTCTCTACTGATCTTAAAATTAACGTGTATTTGTGAGCAGTCAATTGTTAAATATTTCCAACATGCTACAGAATTTTACATTTACTTAATTGATGCATTTCACTGGACTGCATGAAAAAGTTGTATGCTTCATGGCAAATTATTTTATGTAAACAAACCTGCATGTTCAAGCTCTGTCTTTAAAGAAAGAAAGAAAGAAAGAAAGAAAGAAAGAAAGAAAGAAAGAAAGAAAGAAAGAAAGAAAGAAAGAAAGAAAGAAAACTCAGTAATTAAGAAGAGAGTTGGTTTACCTTGAAAATCTTTGCAGCTCTCTCTCTCTCTCTCTCTATATATATATATGAATGAACTGGAAGAGAAAAATGACCAGCAGCAAGTTTTTAGATATTTATCTTTTTTAAAGGTGTTAGTTCACTAAAACAGGAAATCAGTGTAACCATCGAGTTCCACCTCCTCACTGCGTAGGGCTGAATATGACAAGACAACAAGAATCTTCACTTGCCATTGACTTCTGGGGGCTTTCTGGGGTGATTATAGCTTGGAGGGTCATACTTCTCCTATACTACTAAATTCTGTGTTTGAGCATATTCCAGAATGCAGATAGATTCTAAACTTCCTGGACATTTTGACAAAACTGTCAACATACTGCAGAGCAAAATAAACTGTCTTTGACATGCACTAGTTTTCTGATAAAGTTATTTTGAAAGCCACATAAAGAACAAGAGAAACACACAGGAAGTACTATGCTAAAAGCAGCCATCAAGAACTACTAGAATTCAGCCTTTACCAACACTCCCGTCTTGGACAGAAATTTTTAGCAAACAAAATAAGGTACTTCCAGGTACAGTAACATATTTAATTAATCAAACTCTTTGTACTATATGGCTTATTCAGCAGTCTTTAATGCTGCTTTTTTTCTTCTGTCCTATAACTTTTTGTACTCCATTATTGTGAATGGGTTGATGTAAAAGTTTAATTAATTAGCGTTAAAAGCTATTTACAGTAGGTAGCGTATTAGAAAAATGGAGTGTTTAGCAGCCAATGAAGCACATCTATATTCTTTGTAATTAAATTAATAGATGTGGAGTAAACAAGTTCAGATACTTCCAAACAATGGCATTTTTATGTCCTGTGGCGCTACATACAAATGTTAAATAAACAACAATTAATACTACATTTGAGATGTGCCAGCTCTTTTGAAGACCATTTCCAGCTCTGTAAACTAGAAGAGCCATAGTGTTCCTTGAGTGCACGTGTAACACCCAGGATAAGGAGTTACAGACATGCATCAAGGGAAAGCTGCTACCTTGGCTTCTTAGAAAGTCAGAACAAAATCCAGACAAGTCTCCTCCCCTTTTCTTGAAGGTGTTGAGATCACTGAGGTGATTGGAACTGCAGTGTCTAGAAGGTTGGCTGGTCATCTTTATTTTTAGGGTAATCTAATATATGGACAACTGGATATTCAGTTAATTGAATAATTTATTTTATAAATGATTGTGATAAAAGCTATTAAAATTGTTTTATTATAATAATAATTGGAGGTATTTAATGCATTGTGGGACTGTTTGAATAACAAAGAGCAATGGCTAGAAAAGAGAAGGCTGAATAGTGGTAACGTTCTTGTAGTCAGCTATGACGTGGTGCACAGACATATTCTAGCTGTATTGTGTGTTCATCACCATGGTATCTGAGTACTTAGAATAAACTTGAGAAAATGTTAGCTCCATAATGATCGTGTCTGTTTTCACTTTAGTTTGACCTGCTAACATTTTAAGCAACATAGACTTTGTGTTATAGGTTTGTACCAAAATGTAACATGAATGGCATATAATCCTTGACAATCTGAGTGATAAAAGAATTTAGATTTAGGCCATACCGTGATTCTAAATGGGGTAAGACCAATATACGAACCACTGAGTGGAATTATTCTATGATCAAAGTCATTTATTTAAATAATTTAATTCACATGAAAGACTTTTCACAATAGCAATAAGGCAACTGCAGGACTGTGTTTATGTGAGATAATCATACCTCTGGGGAATAAGTACTTTGCTGGGCTACTTTTCTTTTTAATGCCTCAGGACGGCTGATGATTTTTGTCTCATGCTAACTACCTGTTGAGTCTCACTGCTTTATTACCTTTACTTGTATGAAAGTTTAGTTGGAAATTAGTTTGCTATTGGTTGTATATTGACAAAACTATTAATTTTAGTTTCAAGTCTGTCGAATAAATCATTTCTTTTTAGACAAAGCATACTGTTCCTCCAATTACAGTCTGATTAGGAATTGCTCTTTCTGAAGTTGTACACTCTCAGAGGAATCCAAGCTTGGCTCTAAATGTATAAATTGTTCATAAGCACTGTTGTATTGATCTCAAAGGTCAGAAGAGTTAACGGTGTTATAAATTCTTTCACTGTCCAACATTAAACAATGTTATAAAGGTTTGGGGAGTGTGGAGGGCATGTTCTACAGAAGCCTTGGTTTACTCGATTTCTTTGCAAACACCCAGAAGCATTCATTCTAAAGTTGAAAGTTTATTGATCAGTCGCAAGAAATTAAAACAAGCATTTAAACCAGTGATTATGCTAAAAAAATCTTTGAAGTCTCTCCTTTTGGAGGCAAAATATCAGTCTCTTATTTTCAGAACAACCTTTCTTCGATGAAAAGGAAAAGGTTAATTTTACTTTCAGTCCTAATGTATAAAGCATATTTGTTTGTGTTTTTAACATGCAGACAGATACAAGGCAGAGGAGAGACAGGAGAAAAGGAGGGGGATATATGGCTTTTGTGATGATTTGTTTAGAACACTAGTTGGCTGGTCAGTCATGAATGGATACGTTGGCTGTAAGGTCAGCCACAACACCTGTTGCTTGGACCCTGGTTCACATTCCTGTCAAGGATGTCAATTGGTTGTTAATTTTCTCCTTAGGCGGGGCAGGATTGTGGTAATATCATCTTGCTGTGCTGATGCAATGCAGTTAATTTCAGGATTTGATGAAAATCCAAGAAAATAAGACACAGGATAGGAGGAAGAGGGGGTGGAGGTTGAGGGATGTCAGCACAAAAGGTCACAACCTCTGAGCATACCCATTTACTCAGTAAGTGAAACTGGTTGAACACCAACTGATATAGAAGGTACATTTTTCCCTCAATGGAAGAAATCTGAATACAGACGCTCCCTAACTTAAGCAAGCGTTCCGTTCCGGAACACCTTGCGTAAGTCGAATTTTGCGTAAGTCAGGAATGTATACCCGATAATTACGCAAAAAAAAAAAGGAGCTTACAGAACTGTTTCCGTAAGTCCGGATTTGTGTAAATCGGGTTTGCGTAACCCGGGGAGCGTCTGTACGATCAAGAGTATGTGCAAAAGAAGTTGACAGTTCTTAACATTAAATCTTAAACTGTTACTGTGCTGAGGCTGCTGATGGCAATTTAGAAGAGTTCCTCTGGTCTGGATGATGCTATGGCTGAAAATAAAAGTTCCTTGCCCACTACCATGGCATAGGAGAAGATTATATAAGGGAGGTTGCGATGCTGATGCCTAAAGGACTCATCCTAATGTGACTCCAATTCATTTTCAGAAAAATTGTGCTGTGTTCTTCAACAGAAGAATCACAGTGCTTGATCCTTATTCGTTACAGTTAAATAAAAAATCCCAAGGACTACGGAACAAAAGCACCCATTGGGACTTCCTTCTCCAAAAAAGCCTGAACATCTTAGGCAGCTAGGAAACAGCATCCTAGGATCTTAGGTTTGAATGTTCTCTCTGTAATGAAAAGATTGCTGTCCACTATCTAAATCAGAAAGAACGACACTTGGATTGAATGAGTGGAGGTTAGAGAAGCAAACAGTGCCATGACACAAAGATGAACTAAACAGTTGCATGAATAAATAACCCATAATAGGGAATAAGAATAGTGAAATTAGTGACGCAATTTGAGAAGTGCACATTAGTAAGTACAGTCACCAGTTTAACGCCGCACACAATTCCCTATAGGAAAATAAGGCTTTTCAGGATAAGGTAGAAACAGTGGAAAAGCACAGTAGGGCTAGACGCAGTAAAGCACTTAGGTGTTGCTGAACACTGCAATTCCTAGCTCCTAGGTGCCCTGCTACCGAGTGGAACCCTCAGACCCTGAATTAGGCACCCAGGCTCCTCATGCATTACACGAGGAGCCTGGTCACCAGAGAAAGGGAATGCAGAAGGCCTAAGAAGCCAGCAAGATGAGCAGAGAGCCACCTAAGACAGCCAGTGGGCAGGCAAAGGGAGAGGCAACTATCTCCACTTAAAATTCACAGCCACAAAACCTCTCCTGGAGTTGGACGCCTAACCCAGGTCAGCGCTTTCTCATGACAAACAAAAGTGAGACAGAGACCCCGACCCTATTAGTGTGGGAGACTGGTTTTCAAATCCCTACTCTGCCTGATTTGGAGGAGTGATTTGAACCCACCTCTCCAACCTCCCATGTGAGTACCCTAACCACCAGGCTTATTGAGTCTGCTGAAAAAAGCATGGAAACAAGATTTAAGAATATGCCCTTTGCACCCTTTCTGCACACCTTCACTTGCCACATCTGCAGATCCCTCCTATAAACTTGCACATAGATCAGTGATCACCATCCTTAGTTTGATGGTGTCCCTCCCCTTGTGATGGAATAATCACATTACTCCTCCCCCACACACACCCCCGTCCCCACAAAAGAGAGTCTTGTACCAAAGTCACTGACACATTTGAGCCTCTTTCCTGACCTGAGCTTTTCAGCCCCTACTTCCTTTTTTTATTTTAATCTTTGTTCCTCTTGCTGAAATTTTTGCATCCCAATTTTGGGGCTTTTGAACTCTTGTTCAGTTGTTCCCCTGTTTCACTCAAAGGCTAATAGACACTGCCTGGATGAAGGCATCTGTAACAGTGTGCAAATGTCAGCCTTCACTCCTGAAACAAACAGGCATCCTGGGCTTCACCACCTGTCCTGCTAGAATTATTTCAGAAGGTAGGACAGGGTGTCTTCACCAGAGTCTACTGCACAGTTTAGACTGATGCTGCAAAAGCCTCTGCTTCCACACAATTGCTCTCAGTCCATTACTCTCCTGCTGGAAATGGGCCCCACTGCTGCTTTACTCCACCTGCTGTTTTCCTGCTGGAAGTTACTGGTGGTCCCAGCTACTGCTTTGCACAACTTACTGCTGACCAGGTGAGCAGAACTGCTGCCAGGCTCTGTTTTTACTGTCCATATGATTGGAACTGCAGCTGAGTTCTAGCCAAACAAGATAACTACACCTCTCACCTCACCACTTCCAGGTGAAAAGGGTCCAATGATTTAACAGACCCACCAGACTCCCTAGTCTGGGAGAAATAATACTTGCAATAAACCAAAAAACACACACATTCTTTTTACTTGAATCTTGAATCTGTCCAGTGCCTCTGGCCCAACCTTGGCAACCACCAGTCCCTGTCAGGGTGATCCTGAGCCCACTCATCAGCCAGCCATTGCCCAGGTGATTCCCAACAGGGTCAGCTCCAAAATATCAGCCCCAAATACAAAATTTAGCCAAGCTGTACCCCAATGTCCCCCAACTATCCACAGTTGTAAATACGTAAATAGGGCACTGCTTCCCTCAGGCGACTTCCATGCTTCCCAGCAGGTGACAGCAGAGACCACAGATGATACAGACAGGGCCGGATCACCCGAAACGGCGGGGAGGGGGAAAAAAAAAGCTGCAATCAGCAGCACTTCGGCGGCAGCTCGACCGCCCGATTCCTCAGCGGCAATTCGGCGGCGGGTCCTTCGCTCCGAAGACCCGGATGTGCCGCCCCTTCCCTTTGGCCGTCCCAAGCACTGCTTCGTGCGCTGGTGCCTGGAGCCGGCCCTGGATACAGAAATGAGGTACTGAGGAGAACACAGTTGATATTTAAATAAGGTACAGCCTTGCTCAGTCATCACCCCTTGCTCTCCAGCAGATGTCAGCAGAGCTCTCACTCAGTTACCTCCCTTCTCTACTAGGCTTCAGGCTACAGGGTTTACAAACCCTTCTTCTCTAACAAACAACTGGCTTGCCTCCAAATGGTATATTAGAAAGCATAAACATAGCAAACACCACACAATTTTCAATGTAACAAAGAAGAGTAGGGAGGTGAATAGATGTGTGTGCTAGTCTTTTTTAAAAAGATGTTATTTAATTGTTCCTCTATGGATTAAATCCAAATAAATTGGTTTCTAACAAAACCACACGTGTTATATTGAAAATGGTTTCACTTTTAGCCACATTTTTGTAACACGCTTTGTCTCAGTGTCACAGAAGGGACATTACATAAAATATCAATGCCTAGAAAAAAATGTAAATACTATATACTACACAGAAAAAAAGCAACGTTAGCTTGAAATATCATACAGCAAATCTTTAAGGTAAAAATATTTATCTTCCTGCTTATAAAGGCACACCACTGAAACTCAGAAAATAAATGAACCAGTGAGTGAAAAGCTTGATTGATTTTTCCCCCCAGATGAAACCATACAAAACCAATTGGAATGTGCACTAAGTACTGTACTCTGGAGCGTGGAGAAATTTATGCCATTAAAATAGTCATTTTAAGTGTAAAAGAATTGGAGAACTGGAGCATTTCCTATAATAAATAAGCATTTCCAAATATTAAACCACTGGAGACTTCAGCTATAACTTGATTGCATGCACAGTTATGCAAATATAATTTGAAGTCCAACAGAAGAATTACTTCCTGAACATTTAATGCTTAATATGTACATAATATATAGGGTAAAACTGTCAAAAGTGCTTAAGTGACTTAGAAACATTTGAAATTTTTTCTCCTAGACACATAGAGTATCCGTAAACACCAGTGTATATCCATAATAGCTTACATAGTGGTGGTATATATGAACTGAGAAGTAATTATGGCCTCCTTCTGCTTAATGAATGAAAACAGTACTCATGTCACCACTGTTATGTTTCACAATTTTAGTCTATAATTGTCTCTCAAATTACACCTATCCTGCTGAGCACCATTAGCAACTGCCATTTTAAACATAATACCTGAGTTGCAGATTCTCAACAAAATGTATCAAGCAGACATGATACCTGGGAAATGAATATAATACATTCAGTTAAACATTTATAAGCAACTCTCTCAAGTAAAACAAACATCTCCTTGATATAATGGTTCATTTGTTTTTTACCAAAGTTCAGTGTAAATCCATGTTGCTCCCTTTAGAAGCATGTGGCAATACAAAACATCATGTGTATATTTTAAATACAAATGAGTGAAAAAAAGGATAAATAAAACATCACTGAAATTGCATGTAATAATCCAGTAAATATAAGCAATTATCGTTTTGATGTGCAAGTAAAATATAATTAGTTTTCACATTATTCTATGTCATCATGGTAAAGGACTGTGAACAGCTTGTGTGTGCCTGGGCTGGTAGATATGCATGACAATTTTGCAAGGTTGTAATTGCTCTCTCTTTCTCTCTTATTTTGGACTTTATCCTGGATTCCTAGTGCACCCAGCGATGTAAGAAGCAGTTTTGGGTGTATAAGAAATATGCAACACATCTCATCTTCTGCCTGTATGTATAATACTGTATACACAAAGCAGGGGTCAGACTAGAAAAATACTAATGATGTTATTCGTCCCGGACTCAGCTGATCTGTGTTGCCAAAGTAAGATACCATCCACTATGCAGATCTTCATGATCTGATTGGACCTTTTCTTTCCTCTGTATTGTGATCAGCACTGAAATAAAGTAAATGGCAACACCATTAACTGTTATTAAATTTCTCAGTTATCACCAATTAATATTGATGGGGCAGTTCACTTAGAGGTATTGTTTTAGGCTGTTTGCAGACTCACGCAGAGATCAGTGCATCAGTTAGGCCAACATAGTTATGTTGGTCAGAGGTGTGATGAAGTGTGATTTCTGACTGACATAGCAGTCTTGCAAAAGCCCTAGGTGTAGATGCAATTATACTGCACTTTTGCTGGTATTATAGCTTTTTTTTGCTGGGGGTGGGGGGAGGCTGGAATAAAATATACCAATAAAAGCACAGTTTTGGAATATAATCTGCATCCACACTAGTAGACCTGGCCTTACATATGGATCATATTTGCAATGTTTGTTTTGCAGTCATGAGGGAGAATATCTTTTTGGGTTTTTTGTTTATTTTTTTACACAGATTCATAGCTTATAAAAGTCATAGATAAGGCCAGAAGTGACCACTATGATCATCAAGTCCCATGTCCTTCATAACACAGGCCATAGGACTTCCCTGAATTAATTCCTATTTGAACTGGAACACATGAAAGCTTAGATTCTGGACCACAAGGTGGCAACCACCAGGGGAAAAAAATTAGAGTCTGCCAAGGCACTGCAAACTGACTCATGAGTCAAAGATCAATATATAAGATATACCTGTGAGTACAGGTATCTATATCAGGCATAATTTCAATTTCCTCTTAACACACAGAGAAATAATTGGTCTCTGAAATTAATAACCAACATGAAACTGATCTGGTAAGAAAAAAGTGGCACACAGTCTGGGGTGTGGGGAGGAGGAGACTTTCCTGATTTATGTGGTTTTAAACTTAACTTTCTATTCACACAGTTATTTTGGACAGAATTATGCTGAGAGGTAGAGCTAGTTTGTGCATAATGTAAGCAATTATATTGGTATGCCCTGTGGCCTGAAGCCTACAAGAGTTGGAAGGTAAGTGAATGGGCTCTCTGCTGGCATCTCCTGCAAGAGCGGACTGAGGCTATGGCTACACTTGCACTTCAAAGCGCTGCCGCGGCAGCACTTTGAAGCGCTAAGTGTAGTCAAAGCGCCAGCGCTGGGAGAGAGCTCTCCCAGCGCTGTCCGTACTCCACCTCCCTGTGGGGAATAACATACAGCGCTGGGAGCCACGCTCCCAGCGCTGGGGCTTTGACCACACTGGCGCTTTGCAGCGCCGCAATTTGCAGCACTGGAGAGGGTGTGTTTTCACACCCTGCTGCAGCGCTGCAAATTTGCAAGTGTAACCATAGCCTGAGTGAGGCAAAACCTTATTTAAATACCAACTGCATTCTCCGCAGTACCTGATTTACATATCAACTGTGTTCTTTGCTGTCACCTGCCTGGAACACAAGGGGAGTTGACTGAGCGAGGCAGTGCTTCATTTACATATTATCTGTGGATTGTTTTGGGGGGAACTGGGGAATAATTTGGCTATACTTTGTACTTGGGGCTGATATTTTGGAGATGACCCTGTTGTGAACCACCTGGGTATTGCCTGGACAATGACTGGGTTCAGAGTCACTCTGATGAAGAGTAATGTTTGCTGTGCTTGGGTAAGAGGCCCCAAGAAAAATTAAGAGAAAAAGATAATCATTGATTTCAGTCTGATGGTGAGTTTGTCTGTTAAATAGTAAGGGTTCTGTGTACTGTTCTTTATAGCACTATTTTTTTTTCTAAAAGAACTGAGCTAAAAGTATTAGCTGTATCCTATGATAAAAGCAGAGCAGTTTATCTAATCCTACACCACAAACTACAGTGTATGGACAAAGCCAGGCAGCAAATCTCATCCTAGTTGAGAAACCATCCGTAGACAGCAGAGTAGCTGATCCAGGTCACTAGCAACACCTAGGTGAGAGTAACCAATCACCAGTCAAATGATGGAGCAAAGTAGCAGTTTGGCCACTAAATGAGAGCTGTGAATGGTGTTGCTGAGGGCTGAGTGTATGGGGAACAGCTGTTTGGTTTTGTGGGGACCAGATCTGAAGGGTTCTGAGCCCCACATTTCATCTGCCTAAGAACTCTGCTGAGACCTCCCCAACCCAGCATCACAGCTGAATGTCACTATAGCTGGTCAAGTAGTAGATTCCCAGAGCTGCTTTGGCAATTGAAACCCAGCATCTCCTTGGGACTGCCTGGCCAACTAACTGTGAGAGGGGAGCTGGGAAGGTGACAACGTCCCATTGGCCACTCATGGCTCATTTTGAGAATGGACATAGGTGGGGACTGTGACTCATGCACCTTGGGGCTACAGTGGTAGAAACAGTAAAGATTTAAGGTTTAAACAAGTTGTCCTGTCATTTCCCTTCCCTCTTCTGATAAAGTTTTCATGTTTAAACTCTCTGATCACTGTTCTTCTGAGTAGGAAATAAAATGCCTATCAATGGTACCTACCAGTGGTGCCCAGAGGTTCCCAGGCAACTGGGTGGGGACTCGAGCTGGAGTTATTTATGTATTAGGAAAAAAAATGCTAGAAAGTAGGATCAGGCCCTTGATTGCTGCCAACATCACTGTCAGAAGAGTTGCATATTTCTGGATGCATTTTCATCATTTACTTTTAGCCCCTAATTATTTTCAATGAGCATCATTAAAATTATATTAAATAGAGAAGCTAGTGAAGTAATGTAATATCAGGGAGCCACTACATGTCCATCGCACAGCGTAGGAAAGTCACTTTAGCACACTATGTTTTATGCCGCCCCAAGGAGATTGATTAAGAATGTGTTTTGAAAACCCATCTATGCACTTTTTACTTAATCTGGACAAAGTGTTGTCTTTGAAAAAGAACCTAAATGAAATCAATTCCATTAAACATGATGAATTAGTCCAGATAGATTCAAATATGTAATAAGCATGAAATTTAGCCATCTGCAGAGGGCCAGCACAAAGACTATGCACAAGAGGGATTTAAATGAGCTGGCCCCTTGCCCACAGGTGAATTTCACCCTCAATGAACATTTAAATATACAATAGTTTATTCCTTCTTGCAGGAAATAAATTCTGTTATGGAAGATTAATTGGAAAACTATCCAGATAGAAACAGAGTTTTAATTTCCTAAAACTGGTGCAATCTCATGATGATGGTGGGCTGACACAGGGAATATGACAATTTCACAGGGTTGGAAACGCCTAGTATGGAGATATAGCACATGATATATAAATACAAAGTAACCCTAAGACACAATAAACAAAGGAGATTAAAATTTGTTACATTTGCATTAAAATTCTCAAGGGAATTTATTTTAAATAAAATATAATATATGGCCCCTGAACGGTCTCTAAATCTGGTCTCTCTCCTTCAATGAGCACCATCCTCTAAAATTTTAAATTATACATTAAAACTCCTATTTTAATATGGCAAGGCAAGGTCTAGCCATGGTTTTTAATTTCTCTTATGCCCCAAAACATCCCTATGACAAGGGTTAGAACTGCTGAGAGAATGCAGGTTAAATTGAAAGGATACCATTGACATGTAGAAGGTGCACTCAGCAGACACAGCAATGATAATATCCTCACAATATCATCTGCAATATAAGCACAATTAAGACTATACAACAAACTGCTCCAAGAGTAACGTTCTTCCCCCTCCACCCCACCAAATTTGTGTCTTGGAGTATGCGGACCTGTATGAAGCTGCCCCCCATATGAGCTCATTGGTTCTTTGTATTAGATTCACTTAAAGATATTCATTTCTGTGAAACATTGATGTCCTTGACAGATTACTATCTGCACCTTATTCACTGATTTCTTTTAATAAGGGGTTGCTCTTGTTTATTGTGACAGCAAATATTTCATTTTGATACGCTGTCTTCCTTGTGATGGACTGCCAGTAATCTGATTTAACTAAATAACCCTCACCATTGTCTCAGGGGTAGGTCAGGGTTACTAATCTTCATTTTAAAGAAGGGGAAACAGACAGACAAGTTAAGTGACTGGTATGAGGCAACACAGTTAGTGATAGAGACAAAAATGAAACTCACATTTTCCTTTTCATTTGTCAGAAATACGCATCAGTGGGGAAAGTGTTATGGGATGTATATTCTGAACTTTCAGAACCAGACAGAATCGATTTCAGAAAAATAAGTTGAGAAAAAAACATAGACTAAGCATAGAAATGACTGAATACTGAACATCAATAGCAAAATATGGTTTCTTCAATTGCTGGCTCCAGCCACCTGCCTACTTATGGCTTAGTGTCCATCTTTGGTTGGGGCTACTTACTCTTCTTTAACTGGAATTATCGGTTTCAGGGTGTTTTTATGCTGGGGGGATGTGAGTATAAAAGGCACAGAGATAATCTTAAAGCTGCAGAATACATTGGCTTATCACTATGGGCGAAATGTCCTATTTCACAATGCAAAACTGAAGGTGAGTGATTTAGGGAAAAGGAATGTGAAGCTAAAAGGAGTTTTGCACAGATTCTAAAATCACTGTGGCGCTTGGAAGGGACTAGACAATTAGGGGTGGTGCAAGTGTTAAAAAGTGTAAGTGTTAAAGAGAATATTGATGATTTAAAAAAAAAAGAAGGGAGGGGATACCTAGTAAGCTGAAGAAGAAAAAATGAACAACAGCAACTAATACTGCTTTTCGGAAGAAAAAGTTTAAATGTAGCAGCAGAGGTATCTAAGTTGGCTGAGACTCAGAAAAGAATACAAAAAGCCAAGCAGCAGTAAAGGAGAAAATGCTAAAATACAGCAATTAACAGAGCCCAGGCCAAAGCAAACAAATAAAAAGTCTCACCTGTGAAAAATGTATTCAAAGCTGAAATATAAAAATAAAATGTGAGCTACTTAATTTAGGGGAAGCCCAAAGAAAAATGAAAAGATATTTTGATGGCCAAACTTCTGCCAAGAAGTATGAAATGGGAATTCAGGTACTTGTGCAGTATGTCTCAGATAAAAAGTCCTTTCCAAAAGCCAGTTGGGAGGATCTTTGCTGTATCATGGACAAGGCTAGGCCATCAGTAGTATACCTGGTTCGGTTAAAGGATGGGAAACAGATGTTGAATCAATGGTTGTATGCTATGCAGCTGAAACAGACAAAGAGAAGGACAGAAGTGAATCTACTGATGTAAAAAGAGATAAGCAAGAATATTTGTTTTCTCTTTCAGTTGTTGATCACTGCGGGAGGCATAGCATGAATTAGATCAGGATCCATGGAATTTGTGATAAGGCGGCAGCTAACACATGCAGGATACTTCAGCAGATCATCGAGCTACCATCCCTGAGTCCACCTACCATTCCAGGAAAGTGACTGACCTTCCCTAATGTGATTAAGGACTAGCAGAGTACCATTACCAATCCTAAACATACGGGAGTAACAATGCCACCTACTCCAGAATTAAAGTAAGATGATGAACCATGCCCAGAAAGAGAAGCAGGACTTGATCATGGACTAGTGATAAATAGAAAACATCAGATTATGTCTATTAATGTACAGTACCAAATGATACCAGTAGCATTGAATTTAACAATTTTATATTACCACAGCAACTCTGTCATGCAAAATGTGTGTGATTCTATATGCAAATTATACCAAACATGGTGCAATATTTCAGATAGTCAATAGATGGGGTGGAATTGGAGAAAATGTTGTGGCCTGAGAAGGGAGAGAATCAGGAGAAGAGAGAAAAAGGAGATAGAGGAACAGTACTGGAAGTTGGAGCATTGGGAACTTCAGCATGGAATCCCAGATATCACAGTAGCACTTTGAATGCTCCCTTGAACTGTGTGTTAACCATGTGTTATGCTAAACAATCTGTTCCACCTTGTATTCAGCTGTGACACCCTGAGTACATTTCCCAGACCTGAAGAAGAGCTTTGTGTAAGCTCAAAAGCTTGTCTCTCTGACCAACTGAAGTTGGTCCAATACAAGATATTACCTCATCCACCTAGTTTCTGTAATATCCTGGGACCAACACGGCTACAACAATGCTGCATACAACAGAATGTCTTGAGAGGGGTGTCTCCTGTCCTATGCGGCCATAAGCATTCATTTCTTAGACTTTCCTTCCTGTGGCTTAATATTGGGACAAGGTACTCCTCTCCCACATAGGGATTCTGGACCCAGTTCTGTCACATATTCAGACATTATTTTCAGAACAAAATCAGAAGCAATAGCCTCTTTTACATTTCCTCACCAGCCATTTACTGCCCTATGTTTCTGGGGAGGAGGAATAAATACAAAATAAAATCTTGGAACAAACAAATCAACCAACCAGTGGTAAAATAAAATGAAACCAATCAGACTTTTTAAACCCTGAAAAGAAAGAGGACCTAATGCCCCCAGGAAGCTAAGAAGGGATTTCACTGTTGCTATTAAGTTCACATGGAAGGGGTTATGATTCTGCAGCAGTAGGTGTTACTATACAATAGACAGACAGATATGCAAAATAAATGACAAGCCACCAAAACGTCTCCACTTCAGTAATGTACACAAGATCAAACATTTTTTAAAATGTGTATAACAGTGTAGTGTTCCTCAATGGAGACTGTGCTACATTCCAGTGTCCGGTACATTTTTATGGGTGAGAAAAACAGGATGTGGGGAGAAGCAGAAGGGAGTGACAGCTGTAACTATCTGCAGGGCCTTCTAGTTTTCCATGATTCTGTGCCCACAGAAATTCATCATTCTTCTCCCTTTCTTGCATTCATATTGTGGATGCGAATTAATGTATTTACAAATGTCAACACGTATCTACAAAGACAAAAAGGAAGGACCAGAAGGAAGAGTGAGAGGCACATAAAGGAGGTGAAAGAGTAAGTAGGAGAAAACAGACTGAAGGGGAAAGACTTATTTAAATTATTCAGTATAAAATGAAGTTACCATAGTGACTGCCATTCACATGGTCTAGGCATATGCTGGCTATTAGACCTTGCTCACCTTCACAAAGTAGAAACACGTTTGATACATCATGTAGTTGCTTATGGTGGTTCAAGAACTGTCTGGCAGAAGCTGATTATACAGAGTTCTCAACAATGGGCCTAGTTTCCATAACTGCCTGTGCCCGAGGCTGACAGAAGCCTTTTGCTTTCTGTAATATTTCTACAACAAGGTCCAACCACTGTCACTCTCTGAATATACAACTATATAGAGCTCTACATCTTCACACAATCACTAATTTATCCTCACCGTCCTCCTGTGAAACAGACTGGTTGCATTATCTCTATTTCACAGATTGGGATCATGCCGTGGTTAAGTGACTGGCCCATGAACACACAGGATTAGCATGATATTTGGAGATTGCTAGTTCTCATTATTCTGCACTACCGACTAATCCATGCAACTAAACATAAACATTTATGACCTGGCACAAACAATGTAACAATATCTAAGATAACCACGCATACAGAATTAAAGCACAATTACCAGTCCCTGTCAATTCACTTCTGTTAAGAATCTGTATTTGTTAGTTACTCACTGTGGGAGCTGAACAACATATGAATTTCAATCTTTAAGGAGCCTATTATACTATAGATTATTATATTTTAGTATTTGGAATCATTGCTTTGTGATTTGAAACATAATTTCTATGATAGCTTTGTGGCCAAACTGAGCCTCTCCATTTACAGAGATCTGGGCTGTGAAATGTGAAAGGAATGTGCAAAGACATTTTAAAAACATTTCTTCCAACAAACTCTTGTCTAGGAACAAGGCCATCTAGTAGCACTAATTAATTTAGCTGTTTTCAGACTGTCTTATTAAAGAGATTGTATGAGTCATTTATATATTTATAAAGATTTAGAAAGTTCAATAGGCATAATTTAAAACTGTCCCCATTGTTTTGGAATATGTCACAGTATCTAACTTGCCATTATTCCAGGAGATGAAGAAGGGTGTAAAATGACTCTTGTATCCCAAAGGGAACTTTTTGAAAATAATTCAGCTCACAGTGTTTAGCGTTTCACAGATTCAAGAGCTGATACAGAATCACCACCTCCTGTTAGCTAGTCAATAGCAGACATATTTTTACCCCTTACTAAAATTAGCACTACCCATAAAGTAGATCACTAACGAAACCAAGAAGTGTGAAGGAAAGATACTTATTTACTGGAGATTTAGGCCTATCCAGTGGCAGTGCTAATCTGTACTCTGTCAGTTTTTACAGGCCTTCCCTAATAATTCTAATGTATGATATAAATAACGTCCCAAACAACCCCTATCTGCAGCATCTTGTCTAAGATTAACACACTTTTCTTACGAACTTTAGGCCAAATTTGCCCCGTGCCCCACTGAAGCTAACCAACTTCTTATAGTTTTTACTCTGATTATCTGTAATTTACTTCATGGTTTGGGGTTCATATTTCATGCCACTATTTTTCTCATGAAACGAAGCACTAAAACTTCTCGGCATGGAGTACATTGCTCTCCATTTTTCAAAAACTGGATTTTCTGAGAACTCAGTGGTAGGTTTTCATCAAGGCACAAAGAGAATAAATAAGCAATACAAGCTGACAGATATTCACATGCTGCGGTCCCTGCAAGAACTAGACATTTGAGGAAATGTTTTCAGCAACATTCTTCTCTGGATTATCTACTCAGAGCTGAGTAAAGGCATGAATAATATTGAACCTTAACTTGAGTTTACACTTTTCTACCAATGACAAATGATGCAGAAAAACATTTGCATTTTACATCAGGACACGGCAACAGCAGAATGTTTATTGTCTTCATAGGGCTAGAAAATGTTTATCTTTAAAAGACCTAAGTGAATTAGGAGCACAAGTTCTAAAATTCCACCTGTAAACCTTACCTCAAGGACTTATAAAAACAGTTATTTATATTTAAAAGAAAAACAAACATTAGGTTTCTGATGGGACTATATTTAGAATAGCAGAAATCAGTGATACAAAAAGTCCCATTGTAGCATCTATCCCATACCCTTTTCAGTGTAGCTCTGTTCTCTGTAATATATTTTCTATAGCATTATCCAGTCTATTTTAAATCTACTGGGCCTGATTTTCCTCTCACTTACACTGGTATAACCTGGGAATAACTCAACTGAAATCAAAGGCATTATAATACGGGAAAACTGGTGAGAGAGGAGAATCAGGACCATTATTTTTAGAAATGTTGTCATCCTTCTGGAACCTGCAGTATGAAATACTGATTGATATGCTCAAATGCTAGTTCCTGATTCAACTATAATCTTCCCAGTTTATTTGCAAAAAGGACTATAAACAGACTCACAGACACATACTGCAAATGGGAGCAGTAACACACACAATCTGCATGATGCCCATCAAAATCTAGGAGGGTCAAATAGTTAAGCCAAGCAAGTTTTACAACTTCCCCCACCCAAATGGGTATTTCTGAGCCTCTAAATGCCAGATCGGTGCAGAATACACTATGTTACCATTTCAACTGCATGTGCAATTCACGCTGCTGAATTTAGCCCAGTGCACCCCCAAAATAGTAGTATAAATTAAATATGCAATGATGGAAACTGATTAGGGGCATGTGCCATACTGTGTATGAGACAAAGAATTAGAAATATATATCTTCATGACCAGACAGCAAGTGTGAAAAATAGGGACAGTGGGTGGGGGTAATAGGAGCCTATATAAGAAAAAGACCCCAAAATCGGGATTGTCCCTATAAAATCAGGACATCTGGTCACCCTAGAGTACATTTATAGTATATATAATACAGAAATATAAAGCAAGTTCCTACATTTAGTATTCTGAATATTTTCTCTTCCCCTATATTTTTAGATGGATCAGATACATGTTTAGTTAACATAAAATGTAAGTGATATTTCACTGATCTTTTGCTTAAAAATACAGATGGCTTCAGTGTTATCCGTATGCAAAAAGGCACCATTCCTGTGATTCAAAGTCACTGCATTAACTAGTTAATGGAACTGTTTCTAAACCTCGGGAGCCATTTTGATGCAAGTAACTCTCCTAAAACACATGAAATTAGTCCATAGCCACGCCCAGCAGTTGGAAGATCTGGGTTGTAATTCCTTACTCTGCCACAGTCTTGTTGCGAGAACTTGGGCAAGCCACTTCACCTCTCTATATATATCATTTAGAAAATGTGGAGTATACTCACCAACCTCATACAGGCTGTTGGATTGTAAAGCTTAATTCCTGTCTATGAAGTGCTTGGAGATCCTTGGATGGGAGGCACCATAGAAGGTAATGTATTATTAGTAATATCTATTATAATTCCTCAGTAACGGGAGACAACAAATGGAAAACAGGCTATGAAAAGCATTTCCCCATTGCTCCTTTCATTACACAGTTAATGCCTGCAACATATCTGGCATTACATCAGGGAATTTTAAATATACAACCATTTTCTCTTATTCCTATTTGTTAGCTCACAATGACAATTGAATTGCTATGTGAATAGGATTACCTGTAAACTAGTATATCATCTGAGGAGCTGTTATACTGAATCTGGTACATTCGTATTCCAGGGATATGATGCTGGGAAGGCCACTGTATGAGAGCAGAGGATGAGGTCAGCTCAGCAACCACAACCTTCTTCTCTTGCTGAGCTTTAGTTTCATTAGGGAAACTTGACTTAGCAGATATAAGAATGTCTGAAGGCCCAGACTCAGCATCTTTATCACAGTTGGTACTGTTAGCAAGATGAGGATAAGGATTAACAACAAGTTCAACAGAAGCTGTAGACTCTCCTGCAGCATTTGATGCTATACAGGTAAATGTACCTTTTTCTGTCAAAGAAGTAGTCAAAATATCCAAAGTTCCATTCTCATAGGAAATTGTCCTAGATGTATTGGAGACCAACTTCCCCTCGGGGGAGATCCAGCGAACATAGGGATCTGGGTCGCCGACTGCTTTGCACTTCAAAGAGACACTCTGGCCCTCCATAACCACCAGTTTTGGCGTTCGATGTGTTATCATTGGAGGTTCACAGACAAACTCCTGCTCTTTAATGGACCAAAAGTACTTGCCCATCAATTCCGGTGGTGAGGCACATGTTTCTAGATCATCTTCTCTGGTAAGGCGTCTCAGCCACACTAATTCACAGTTGCAGTGTAGAGGATTCCCTCCAAAGCTAAGCACCAGAGAGGACAATGGAGACCCTTTAGATTTAGCATACACAGGGATTCTGGAGAACAGGGGATCAGGGGGAATTTTTTTCAATTTGTTGGATGTCATGTCCAATCGAGCAAGTTTGTGAAGGTTTGAGAAGATTCCTTCTGGAACAAACTCAATGAGGTTGTGATCCAAACTGATTGTATTGACATTAGAAAGCTTTCCAATTGTATCCCAAGGAATATTAACAAGATTATTATATGATAGATCCAGGTCCTCAAGTGTTTCAATAAAGTCATCTAAAGATCCAGGAGAAATATAGTTCAATTGATTGTTACTGAGTATTAAGTGGCGAAGATTAATTAAACCTTTGAAATGATCCTCATTGATACAAGTCAGTCTGTTACTATCCAAATGTAATGCATGAAGGCCTTTAAGATCAAAAAATGCATAAGGCATGATTTGACTTATTGTATTTCTTGATAGTGTCAAGTGAATAAGGTTTGTCATGTTTGCAAAATCCTTTCTTCTAAGTGTGGTGATGAAGTTATCCATTAATCTTAGTTCTGCTGTTCTCCTGTCAATGCTGGGAGGCACAAAGAGAAGCCCAGTCTTCGTACAGAGGATGGTGAAGGATGGAGATAGGTTTTGACACATACACCGTTTTGGACACATCATAGCCTTCACAGCAGTGCTAATAACCAATAGATAGATAACCAGCCTTTCCATTGTAAGAAAGATAGCAAACCTAAAGGAGAAAACAAGAAATCCAGATTAAGCCATTTTAATAACAAAAACTTTGAAAGACCATTTACATCTAAACATTTGTTATAACTATGGCTTCTGAATAAATCAGACATGCAATTCTAGCCATTACTGAAATGACTTAATTGATAATGTTAGCCTGGGAATCTGCTGAGCTAAGCCATTAAAATTCTTAGCTCACTTGATCTGGTTATCTTATCATAAGAACTCACAGGCCTGATTGTAAAGCAAAAGTACATTGCTCTCTGAGGTTAACAGAGGTATGATAAGACTGTAGGAGAGGTCTGCTATTTGTGGGAACTGAAGCACTGATCTTGAGAATCAATTACCACTCCTCCAGGAGCTAGCTCTTCACTGACAAGCATTAATGATGGCTTTGGAGGTGACTTGTCCTGCCTTACAAGTTAGAAGGAAATGTTGCACAATGGTGGTAGCAAGTGAGGTAAATACTAGGAAAAAAAAATTGAATGATGGGGATTACATAGGATCTATTCATTTACAGGGACCTGAAGCTTCCAGAGGTAAAAGTTCTTTCTCGCCACACACTTTGTTTAGGAGATGTTTTATGAGCAGCCCAAATTAACATTCTTTTTCACATTAAATTAGATTTTATGTTCTTCCTAGCTGGGGCCCTGTCTGTGAGTGATACAGCACTTAACACAATGATTATGATTCTGACTGCAGCCTATGAGAGTCCAACAATACCAGAATGTACAATAACCGAAAAGGACAAATTACATACAATGGGCTGCACATCCACTGTCGTAAATAAAAATCCATCAGTAACCACTCACGGCAGGCATAATAAAAATAAGACTCCTCAAACCTTCACTCCATTTCTTTCCTAAATGCCTGGGGAAAAAGACAGGCTGGGTTAAGAAGGTTAAAAATATAAGAATGGCCATACTGGATCAGGCCAATGGTCCATCTACTCAATATCGTGTCTTCTGACAGTTGTCAATGCCAGGTGCTTCAGAGGCAATGAACAGAATAAGGCAATTATTGAGTGATCCAGTCCTCGTAGTCCAATCCCAGCTTCTGCCAGTCCGACATTTAAGGAGCATCCTAACTATTTAGGCTAATAGCCATTGATGGACCTATCCTCCATGATCTCAACTAATTCTTTTTTTAAAACGAGTTATACTTTTGCCCTTCACAACATCCCTTGGCAATGAGTTCCACTGGTTGACTGTGTGTTGTGTGAAGAGCTACTTCCTTATGTTTGTTTTAAAACTGCTTACTTATTAATTTCATCAGGTGACCCCTCCTTCTTGTGCTATGTGAAGGTGTAAATAACACTTTCCTATTCGCTTTCTCTACACCATTCATGATTTTTTAGTCCTCTATCATTCTCCCTTAGTCATCTCTTTTCTAAGAAAATCTCTCCTCATATGGAAGCTGTTCCATCCCCTAATCATTTTTTGTGCCCTTCCATGTATCTTTTCCAGAATTGCATGCAGTATTTAAGGTGTGGGAGTACCATGGAATTATACAGTGGCATTATGATATTTTCTGCCTTATTACCTCTCTCTCTCTCCTAATGGTTCCTAACATTCTGTTAGCTTTTTTGACTGCTGCTGCATATTGAGTGGATGTTTTCAGAGAACTATCCATGATGACTCTAAGATTTCTTTCTTGTGTGTAACAGCTAATTTAGACTCCATGATGTTGTATATATAGTTGGGATTATGTTTTCCAATGTGCATTACTTTGCACTTATCAACATTGAATTTCATTTGCCATTTTGTTGCCCGATCACCCAGTTTAGTGAGATCCCTTTGTATCTCTTTGCAGTCAGTCTTGGACTTAAATATATTGCATAATTTTGTATTGTTTGCAAACTTTGCCACCTCAGTATTTACCCCCTCTTCCAAATCATCTACGAATATGTTCAATAGCACTGGCTCCAATATTTACTTCTTCCCATTGTGAAAACTGGCTATTTATTCCTTTCATTTGCTTCCTATATTTTATCCAGTTACTGATCCATGAGAAGTTCTTCCCTCTTTTCCCAAGACTGCTTATTTTATTTAAGGGCCTTTGGTGTGGGACTTTGTTAAGGACTTTCTGAAAGTCCAAGTACACTATATCAACTGTATCACCCTTGTCCACATGCTTCTTGACACTCTCAAAGAACTCTTAATACACCTCTACCCTGATATAACACGGTCCTCGGGAGACAAAAAATCTCACCGCATTATAGGTGAGACCGCGTTATATCAAACTTGCTTTGCCCCCCCGTTCCTTGTTCCCTGACCACCCCCTCCAGAGACCCCCGTCCCTAATCACCCCCAGGACCCCACCCCCTACCCAATCCCCGTCCCCTGACTGCTCCAACCCCTATCCACCTTCCCCCCCCGACAGGCACTCACTGGCAGTGGAAGGAAGTGGAGCAGCCTGGCCCCAGTCCGCTCCACTCCACCAGCTCCCAGCCGCAGCACTCTGTTTCCCATCGTCGGTGAGTGCGGGGAGGTTGGGGAAAGGATGCCCCCCCACACTCACCTGCGGTGGGAAGCGGAATGACGCGGCCCCAGCACGCTCTGCTTTCCTTGCCCCGGACCAGCCATGTTGCTGTGGGGCGGCTGGGGAAAGGTCCTGCACTCACCTGCGGCGGGAACTAGAGCGCCACAGCTGGGAGCTGGCGGAGTGGAGATGGCTGGGGTTGGGCTGCTCCGCTTCCTACTGCCGATGAGTGCGGGGAGGTTGAGGAAAGGACGCCCGCCGCACTCACCAGCGGTGGGAAGCGGAGTGACGCGGCCCCAGCCGGCTCCACTCTGCGGCTGGGAGCTGGCGGAGTGGAGTGGGCTGGGGCCAGGCTGCTCCGCTTCCCGCCACCAGTGAGTGAGGAGGGCATCCTTTCTTTGGTATTTTCCTGCCTACAAGAATGTTAAATTGAATTACATTATGATTCCTATTACTGAATGGTTCATTTATACACCTCTTGGACCAAATCCTGTGCTCCACTTAGGACTAAGTCAAGAATTGCCCCACCCCTTGTGGGTTCCAGGACTAGCTGCTCCAAGAAGTAGTTAATTATCCTAGCTGATCAGGAGTTAGTTCCATATCTGGAGCACGGGTAGTAATGGAAAAAGATAAAATAAGTTTTAAAATAATAATAACTAGTACAATGATGATAATAATACTCACAATGAATTACAATAAATTAAAAATAATGTAAAATTTAATTGATAATGTAATTAAAATACTAATTCAGCGTTAAGAAAATATATTTTATTCAAATTAAATTACAAAGTCTCTATAGTACATTGTCAAATGGGGAAAAGTGAAAAGTTGTAATATTCTATTTAAAATAATTTTAAAGGTATATCTGAAAAGGACAGAATTCCAGAAAACTTCTTTGCAGAAAAAATGTAGTAATGTGATATCACATTACTACATTTTTTCTGGAAAACACATTTGCTAGTTTAAAAAAAATCAATTTTCTAATTTTGTTTTTTGCAGTACTTCATTCTACTACCCTACTCTACAAATTGTTGCGATTTCAGGAAAATTATAACTGTGAGGAGCAAAATGAAATTCTTTTCTTTTAAAATATATTTATACATTCAAAAATACATATCCCCTGATATACATGGCATCTGAGATCCAGCACATTAGTCTAAGTATCCATTATGTTCCAATTAGTTCAGGATAACAGACATAAAAATCACTAAAGAGGAACATATAGTAGTTACATTATTCAATACAAAAGATTTGGGATTAACTACATTTTAAAATTTGCAAAAGTCATATTGCAAACAAAATTGCAACTTATCATGGTTTGCTGAGAACATGTATTCTCCAGCGTTTTACCCAGTTTTGTTTTAAATTTCACAAACAACAGGGTTTCCACTACTTGCTTTGGGAGAATATTCCACACCCTCACAAACCTAACTCAGGAAGTTTTTCCTGACATTCAGCCTCCATTTTCCTTTATCATTTTCACCCCAGTAATCTCATTAATAATTCTCCCTTCCTGGTGGGGTGAGGAGTTTCAGCTGGTGTCAGAACTTTTTTTCCATGTCGTATGAGGTGAGATGTATAAAAATATAATGGCATTTCCATACATCCTTATGCCTGTTTCTCTGTGATATCTTAAACTTCCAGGAACATATATGTCTGCAACAGAAGGGTAAAATGCATTCCATTTGCAGTCAGTGGCTGTGTGCCCTATGCATTTACTGATGACATTAGCCCTTTTGGCTATAGTGTTGCACTGGGAGCTCATGTCCACACTGATTACCCAGAATGACCTCCAAATCTTTTTCAGAGTCACTGCTTCCCAGGATAGAGTTCCCCACCCTGCAAGTATGGCCAGCATTCTTTGTTTCTAGATGTATACATTTACATTTAGTAGTATTAAAACACATATTGTTTGCTTGTTCCCAGCTTACTAAGCAATCCAACTCCCTCTGTATCAGTGACCTGTCCTCTTCGTTATTTACCACTCCCACAATTTTTGTGTCATCTGCAAACTTTATTATTGATCATTTTGTGTGTTCTTCCAGGTCATTAACAAAATGTTAAACAGTGTAGGGCCAAGAACTGATCCCTGTGGGACCCCACTAGAAACACACCTGTTCAACAGCGAGTTCCTTTTTTCAAGTACATTTTGAGCCCTATCAGTTAACTAGTTTTCAATCCATTTAATGTGTGCCATGTTAATTTTATATTCTTGTTTTTAAATCAAAATATCATGAGGTACCATGTCAAATGCCTTACAAAAGTCTAAGTATATTACAACACTATTACCTTTATCAACCAAACTTTAATTCTTCTAAAAAAAAGATATCAAGTTTGTTCAACAGAATGTATTTTCCATAACCACGTGTTGATTAGCATTAATTATAATACCCTACTATAATTCTTTTTAATCAAGTCTCCTATCAGCCACTCCATTATCTTGCCTGTTAATGATATCAGACTGACAGGCCCATTTATGCTTTTTAAATATTGGCACATCATTAGCATTCTTCCAGTCCCCTGTGTTCCAACACTTATTGAAAATCAACATTAATGGTCCAGCAAGCTCCTCCGTCAGCTCTTTTAAAACTCTTGAATGCAAGTTATCTGAACCACTGATTTTAAAAATGTCTAACTTTAGCAGTTTCTGTTTAACATCCTCCTGAGATATTAGTGGAATGGAAAGAGTGATACCATATGATATGACTACGTCATTTATTTTTCCCCCAAATATAGAACAGACATTTATTGATCGCTTCTCTGTTTTCTGCATTATTATTGATAATTTTACCATTTCCATGTAGTAAAGGACTAGTACCTTTGGTAAGATTCTGTTTCTTCTAGTATACTTAAAAAATCCTTCTTTTTGTTATTAACTCAGTTGGCTATAGATGTTGCCCTGTGTTACTTTGCTTCCTTTATCAATTTTCTACAATTCCTAGCTTCTGATTTATATTCATTACTATCAACTTTACCTTTCTTCGATTTGTTATATATATATATATTTTATAGCTGCCTTCACTTCCCCTCTAAATCAGGTTGATTTTTTTAACCAATGTGGCCTCTTTCATTGATTGTGAGGTTATGGCTTTTTGGGCCTCTAGTAAAGTGTTCTTAAACAATTCCCAATTATCACTCACATTTTTTCTGATTAAATTCTTCCTCCCAGGTGATCTATCTATCTATACACACACACACAGAGTCTGAACTTTAGTCTGGACTTTATTGCACATTAAAAATGTGATCAGTTTATATCATTAATTTTTAGTTTTGTGATCAGTTCCTCTTTATCTGTCAGGATGAGGTCTAATATAGAATTCCCCTGTGTTGGATGCAACATTTTTTTAATTAGGAAAAGGAGAAGGGGAGCGTATACATTTTTTCAGGAACAGGGGAGGATTCTTCATATGTCATATTTGACCTGTGGAATGCTGCAGCACCCAAAGCTTTCCATATACTATAATACATGTGTTTATTTAATTATCAGGTGTAATAATAGCCTTACCACACTCAACTGTCACAGAATATCTGCACTGGTGCCTATATATCATGACGACGAGCATTCTGTAAATAGCACTTACAAAGACAGACAGACTTGTATAAGGAGTTTGATCTTGTATAATATAATTATTAACCATCAAAGAAACATAATGTTATGTTAAAGTTGTTAACTCTGAAAAGCACTGTTTAGTGAGATTGGCATCAGGGTTGCATAGACATAAAATGAAATTGTAAATGGTCTTAAATTTAGCTCATCAACAAACTTTATACAACATTACTATTATTTCACGTCTGATAGGAGCAAAGTCACATAGAACTGAAATAATAGTTTTAACTTTTTTTTTACACAAGTAATTATTTACTTGTTAGAATAAATCTTTAATTGTGGATGAGTATTTAAACCATTATAATCTCTAGGGAACAAAATCTCTATGGGATATTTTCTGAGCAGTTAATCCCAAGTGTGCAATTAAAATTTCCTTGCTGGCTTTGTCTCACCTTGAGATTGAACTACAAAAATAATAACTTTTATATGTCTGTCCTGTGGTGCAGAATTCAAACATCTGAATCAGAGCAACGTTTTTCAGGTCGTACTTGGCTAACAATAAAATCAGTTTTTCTTTTAAGTACAGCCAAGACAAAGATATAGTAAAATGTACCTAATGTAAATTACATGATTCTAATATTTACCTTATTATGATCCTAGGCAACTTGTATCTATTTTTTCTATCAACTTTCTCTTTAGTAATGTCTTTTTTCCTAATGATTTTTTCCATCATCAGCTTTTAAAATATTTAACATAGTGCATTACTAGCTTCATTTTTCAAATATTTGCTTTTTTTGACAATCCTGTTTTTATTATCACTCCATCTTGTGCTCTGCACCCTGCTTCTCCCTAATGGCTCCATCTTTTCACTCCCATTTGGCATAAATGATTACCTGATGTGCAATTATCTAAAAACAGGCGGCCTTGCAATGTTATAATTCCCTTGTTTTGTCATTAGCAAATATTAATGCATTTTAATGGATTAACCACCATCTGGGCTACAAGAAGCCAGTGTGTAACCATCTCACTTAAGCTATTATTCTGTTAAAAATATAATTAAGTGTTGTTAATGTGAAACTATGGCACTAAAATTAGCAATTTTAGTGCTACCAGTGATTGAAGTGCAATTACTCTTGTAAAACAAATGACATTTGGAGGAAGACTGTAATAAAGGAAAGCTGGATCCAGCTCTGAATTACTGCTGTTGTCCTGAATTATTTTTCAAAAGAGCTTTGGCCCTACTTGTCCAAACACTGCATTGAAAACTCACCTAATTATATTACAATCCAAATGTACTAGTCTAAACTTCAAAGTCTACAAGGCCTTGACTACGCTAGACATTACGCATGCAGTGCCTATGTGGTCCCCCAGCAAACCCATAACTCGCCTTGCATCCAGAAACAAAATTGTTCCCAATAGCAAACATGAACTCTCATGAACTACATGCATGTCCATGGTCCAGCTGTTAGATGACTGGACAGGGACTCTGGTGACCTGGGTTCCATACCCTCGGGGGGGGGGGATTCCTCCTCCCCCGCCCCAAGCCTTAGGCAGGCCTGGACCTTCCCCACTCATGTGCAGCCCTGTTGGCTTGACTGGATCTTCCCTCCCAAATATAGAAGTCAAACTATGCCTATACGTATCCTGCTCAGACACTGACTTGTGAACTTGGGCAAGTCACTTTCCCTCACTTCCTCTGTCTTTGTCCCTCACTTTGCTTTGTCTAAATTATAAGCGCTTTGAGGCAGCACCTTCCTCTTACTATGTATTTGTGCAGTGCCTAGCACAATGAGGGTCCAATCTCCGTTGAGGCCTCTAGGGGGTAATGTACACAAATAATAAAGTGGAATGTAGGTTCCCATCAATGGTTACTGCACAGTATGTGAAATGCAATAGCTTAAATCCCTTCATGACTTCTGATATGTTGATCTCCTTGATCAGTGGTCTCTGCAAACCTCCATGACGACAGTACCCACTGGACAATCACCATGTTGTCTTCCATTATGAACCTAGCTCTCATCCCTCTGGTCTGGTGCTGTGGTGGTACAGAAAAGCCACCTCCATTATACTACAATTTTGCAGACACAGCTGTTCATCCCAGGTCTTGAAAACAACTTCGCCCCGCCCATTTGAGACTGTGGTGTAGACCCAGAAATACATCTAACTTGTTGAATATCATCTTCAAATATTGTCCAGAACCAGGGGTTGGGGCACAATTTTGCAGCATATGCTCCTTTGGCTGCTGGGTCCCCAAAGCTAGAGCTGGAACACCCTCCACTGCTTTGGTGTATCTACCTCAGATGCCTTGTGACAGCTCTTCAGAAGTTCCAGCACCAACCTTTCCTACTGAGCAAGAGCTAAGCATTAATTCTGTACGTCGGGACTTACAGGAATTTCCCCAGGGAATTATGGGCGTTTGACTGCTTCTCCCATAATTACACTGGGCTCCCAGAAAGAGAGCTAGAGGGCAGGGCAACTGCACTTGATCATTTTCCTAGCCCGTCGCCTAGACCACTGCACCACTATCTTTGCAGCTCTCCACTGGCTCTGCCTTCTCTATAGCATCAGCAATAAACTACTTACTTTCACTTGACACTTCACAATTTATCTCCACCCTACCTATCATGTCTCATTTGCTACTGAGATTTCAAGTACCACTTCTGACTGGTCCATCATGCCAGCCTCCATTGCCCACTTGTTACATTTTGAAACAAATGCCATTGTGCTTTCTCCCATGCTGCAGCTCACACTTGGGAAGAACTCATTGTAAACACCCACAAATGCACCTCATTATCCTTCTTCAAACTCTCCTTTTCTAGGGTGCTTACAAAAAACCCACAACATGACAACAGTTAGGCTGCTGGTGTGCTGAGACCCCTGCCTATCATGCTGACCAACAATGTCTCATTGTTTCCATGTCTGTCTGCATCCATATCTTGTCTCATACTGAGACTGTAAACTTTTTGGGACAGGGTTTTTGTTCTATTTGTACACTACCTAGCACAATGATGCCCTGGTTCATGACAGAACGGAATGCCTTGCGTAAGTTGAATTTTGCGTAAATCGGGGATGTATACCCGACAATTACGGGAAAAAAACAAAACAAAACAAAATAAACCCCCCACTTACGGAACTTTTTCCGTAAGTGCGGGTTTGCATAAGTCAGGTTTGTGTATCCCAGGGAGCGTCTGTAATAAAATTGCACCTTAAAGAGCATGGTTTCTGTGGACAGGCTGTGCCAGAGGTGATGGTAGGAGCTCAGTTACTAATGGGGCAGCATATTAGTGCAGGCTTTCTGAACATGCGAGTCTATAACCCTGCACAGGGCTTGCCTAGGATAGCTACAAATATTGAATGTCTAATTGAACTCCAGCAAGGAAGTTAAGCTGTTATTTAAATCATTTGTTTCCTTCAACTAATGCATGAATGCACTGAATACTAAGCAAAATGAGAAGAGTGATGAGCGTCCATAACAGGCTTTGCTAGGTCAAATGAAGACATCTGGTCTCCTTCGCAAAGGCAAAAGGAGTCTCTGCCACCGTGAATAAGAAGAAAAATTTAAAAAAACTGAATGTGTCTAAGAATGGTAACTTCTCTTTCTAGAAAGAGATTAGAAGAGGCACGCCCTATGGGCTTATGTAAGAGTCAGATCTCTTTGCTAATATTAGTTATATTCAATATTATGATGTATATCAGAAGAGCAGTAAACCAGTGGTAAGGATGGCTCCAAAATTCACATGTTCACTATTGAAAAGCACACAGGAGGTGTGGGTTAGCGATGCTTAGAAAGGGAACATTTTACTTCATTTGGAACTTTCCAGAACTCACCTCTATCCATCACTTAAAATTTGCAGCAGCAAATATGAATAAAATGAGATACTGTCTCCAGTCAAACATTTCAGCTAAGTGCCATCTGCAGCCCTCTGAAGAGCAGTTATATTTGCCAGTAAAGAAAAGAGTAAGGCTGCCTCCCCCATGCCTTCCTATATGAACACATAAGAGGAGTTCTTTTCACACTCACAGGATTACTGCAATGGATCCAATCTTTTCAGTTAAAAGTTACTGTTAATAAGAACTATCAGCTATTAGCCATGCTATATCACTCAGTGTGCTGTTACAGCTTAATTTTGGTGTAAAAAACCACACAAGTTAATCATGTAATTTCCAGACAATAGGGAGTTTCAGGTCAGATAAGCAAGATATACAACCCAAACATGTCCTTGTCAGAGATTTCCAGTGGTTTGTATTTGATCTGGATAAAGGAACATGGGTAGCAGGGAAAAGGGTCTGCTCCAGAGTGAATTTGCTATTAGGTTGTAAAGGAATGTGCATTAGAATTTCAGGCAATATTGTCAAGCAGTGAGACTTAATTCCAATAGCTCCAGACCCAGTTAAGATGCTGAAGGCTTGACTGGTTTATAGCTGATGGATTATCATTTCACTCCATCTGAGGGAGTTCCATTTGTGTTTGCTGTATACATATGATAGGTGATAGACAGATTTATCAGCCTTAAATCAATATAAAAAGTACAACTTCACAATATTTCTTATACCCAGGACAGCTAACTTTTGTTATTGTTGTTTGCTTTTTTTTTAATGGGGACTGTTAACAACTCTGTTCTGACTATTGTAAAAATCAGCTCAATTCTGGACGAACAACTTTTGAGAGAAAACTAATCACACATATAAAGTGACAATTTTACTTCTGCGCTATTTACTTCCTTCTCCTTTTGCCCCTTAATGCGCATGTTATTGTAGCTGTTAGCAAGATATAATAAAGTGTCTCACAACTTTGACTATTTCTACACCAAACTGGCTTTACTTTCCTATGCAGCTAGTTCTACTTTTCACAAAAGGATCTTATTTTCCTTTGTCTTCAGTTCAGCTCCTTTTCCAGCTCTAGATCTGAAACCATGTGTTTCTGTCATTAAGCCACAGGCAGCTGATCATTTCTTTTTTGGATCTTCAGTGACAAATTACTCACTGGTGGGAGAAACATGGAAAAGCAAACATATTCAGAGAACAGAGAAGTTCAACACTAAGATCTCTTCATTTTTAAATAAAGTCACCTGAAAACTATTCTGGAAATAAGTCCAGAAGGCTTGATGTTGCCTTTAGAGCTTCCAAGTACCAAGCTTTAAAAGGGCAGCCGGTACCTCTTGGAAAGCCTGGAAGCACATTCATTTCAGGATGCATTCTGAGTCCATATCATATTCTCTAAATTTCTCATCTCATTCTTCAGTGTTAAAGAGATGTGCAGGAAGCAAGATAATTTCATCTGTTCTACTGCTCATTCTCCACATGAATCATAACCCTTTGTTTGTGACATCATAATCATCTCCTCAGCAACTAATTATAATTTTGACAAAGAATTGGGACTTCAGTGTGGAAATCAGGAACAGGAGCAGATGTGCCTCTTCAGTAACATTAGTATTTGCCCCTGTACCTAACTTACTAACACAATGCACCTGTCTCCTATACACGGCAGCCAGCTCACACATGGCACACTAGCAAAAGATTGATGCGTTTCCTGCATGTAAACCTCTAGAAGAAACAGATAATCTGATATAAAAGCAGAACAGTTTCCAAATGGTATTTCAAAATATTCCATGATGCATTAACAGTTAGTAATATACTTTCCTTTCTGTTGAGCTCACACAGTTTCTGTCTTCTTTGCTTAACTGGTTTTCCTTTTAGAATCAAATATATCAACATTGGCATTTTTCCAGGTCTGCAACTGTACTCAGTTTAATAGCAATGAAATTGCAAAGCTTGTGTGTGTGTGTGTGTGTGTGTCTCAGTGAGCACTTCCTAAGAAGTTTGTTTTGTCAAAGACTCCTTTAATAAGGTGGGAAAAGCAAATCCACTGCTGCTGTATTTGCTGTGTTTCCTAGAATGTTGAAGGCAATGTTGGCCTGTAGCTATCTAAACCATCAGGAAGTGATGGAAGAGGGGACCGGGGGCATCCATGGTAACAGTGCTCATTACAAGGACTATGTTACTATACCCCTGTAGATTGCTTGTAGTTCTCTTAAAGCCCTAGAGGCAATTGTACAACAGGGAGGATAACTGTAGGACATGGCAAAGATCCAAGCAGCTCTGGATGATTGATTCTTATAAATATTTCTCAATCCTTTGAATTGTGCAATGAGAACTTTTGATTTTTTTCTCGTTTGGTTGCAAACACCTTCCGCTATAAAGCCATATTTTAGCTTCTCCTATAAAATGGACTTTGAAAATTGATTTGGCTGGAAAATTGTCCTATTTATTGTAAATGCTAAGGAGAATGCTTCTGTGAAATTTGAAGAAAGTCCCAACAATTTGAAAGTGACAAATCAGTAAAAATTACCAATCTGAAATGTCAACTTTTGTCTAAATGTTTCTTTTTCTGCCTTTATCTTAAAAACTAGTTACTGCCCCCATCAAGCTTTCTGCATAGTTAAACCTTCTTGAAACCATGAGTCATCTGAAGAAAACATGATGTGATTGAGCAATTATTTACAGTTCTTTGTTGTGGTGCATTTTGGCAACCAATCCTGTTCCAATGGGAGTTATCAAACCATTTCTGCTCCCATTAAAATTGACAGGAGGTTTTTGGTTTTTTTTGCCACTGACTTTAGTGGGAGCAGAAGTGGACATTGAGGTCAACTGGGCATTCATGAATTCTCTCTGATCCTAGTTAGTCACAGTTATTCAAAGTCATTAATTTATTGTCATGTACTGAACTCCTAGATTTTCCATTTTTTAATAATACTAACCAGCTTTTCTTGTGTTAAATTTTTACATCTATTTTTTGTCTCTAATTATACTGAAAAAGTACCCTCGGGTGACTCTAAGACAGCACTGCACGGGTGAGTTTCTGATCTGGCATTGATAATCCTACTGAGACAGACGTATTTTAGAGTACAAGAAAGTCATCTCATGTTTAGATGCAAAGATCATGAAGCAAAGCTGAGCAGATCACTTATGCAACTCACAGAATAACACATTTCACCCCAAATGTGTTCTGAAAAGTTGGTACCAACTTAAATCCTTCAGGTTTTTTCATGTGCTTCGGCTGACTTTAAGGGGAAGTATTTTACTTTTTGGTCTTCTTTTGTAATGATATTCTTCTCTTCAAAAGAGCCTCCTTCTATAAAGTTACATAAGAATTTCAAATATATTTTTCAAATGAGAAAACAGATTTTAAGTGCAGAAAGTGCACTGTATATTTTCTTAAAACCTGTCTGTAGGTTAGAAAATAGTTTCTTAAAATGAAAAATAATCAGTCAAAAACATTAAGCAACTAAAACAGTATTGACGCAGTGCCACCTCTCCAATAACCCTGACAGCAGAGGATTATGATTTCCATAACCTGAAGGGAAGAGTTATAGGTTTAATATGCTACCTTTTTTGGTAAGGAATGTGATTGTAGCACCAGCAGAGATTTGGTAAAAACAGAATAGTATGGTAACTCACATTATTCCAATTTACTGTCTTTTTCTATTATAATTTTCCATGAGGACTACTGTCAAAAGTTTTTTCCCCTACTTCATTAATGTTACTTTGCTCTGTAGACATTTTATTAAAAAAATGTAGATCCTCCTGTCAATTTTTTTAATATAAGCTTATGATCTCTAAGGGCCATATTTGTCCCTGATTTACACTCTTGCAACTCCTTAAATTCCATCAGGTTGCACTGGATACAAGAGAAGGCAGTGTGATCCATTGTAAACTACATGCATTGTAAGTATGTAGGCATAACCACGTAGCTTTATCTGCTCCTACATGTAGATTTTCTTTCTCCTGTTGTATCTATATTGTCTTTTTCTATCTAAATATGGACTCATATGTATATGTGCTTTAGGTGTTCTGGGGCCAGAACTTTTAAAGTCATTGAGAGATGCAACTCCGCAGTATTATATAATGTTCATTCACTTGCATATTTCTGATAAACTTAAAGCATCATAATGTGTATGTTTGAAAAATATAATTAATATATTTTATTTATATCATCTTCTATATTCCTCTGATGTAAAAGCCATGAATTGTAAGCTGCTTTTAGTGACAATGAATGGTGCTTCAACTGCTAGATATTGTCATCAGGTCTTGCGTACAAATGTCAACAATGAAAGTTTGCTGACAATGACATCTGTTACTAATCGTAAGTCAATATATGCTTGTTAATTTTGTTGATGTAAAGCCTTCAATATGTGCATCTGATTATCAATGGTAAATAAAGGCTGAATCTATTTTTTGTACTTACCAAATTTAAAGTGTATCTAGCTACTTAAAATGGACATATAAAGCTATCTTAACTATATAACCACAAGGGACGAAGCTCATTTGTTTCCTCAACTGTGATTTCCACCTAGAAAAGGGCATTTTGAAATTCAAGCTAAACAAGAGCCTGGTAGTGCAGAATGTTATTGCACTAATCGTTCAACCTTGGAGATCAAGTTTCCTACTGGAGTTCAGATCACAAATGAAAATTGATTTGGCAGTTTTATCCTGTTGGTTGCACATTTGTATCACAAAACCTTGACAAAATTCAGTAGAATTGGCCAACTATATTCAACAGAAATTCAAGGAAGTGCTCCAGAGCAGGACTCAGGTGCCTTGGCAAATACTGTGGGGAAGTTTGCTCAACATATAAGTTTCTAAGTCAGGATAGAGAATATGAGATTTTCAAACACTGTTGTATGAGTCAGTGCTCAGACAGATGTCAGTTCTCATTCAGATACTAGCATGATGGAACAAATCCAAACTTAATTGCAGCCTTCTCTTCTGTTTATGGTATATTCTACATTTGTTTTTCACAATAACAACGTGAACAAAAATATTGTAGGGCTATGTTTAACTGAACATCAACGGGGCTTTCCCTTCTGAACAGACACACTAACAGAAAAACTCAGTCACCTGCACATCAGTTTCCCAGCAGAGCCTGGTGGCTGCTCTGGAACTAAAGATGTTAGAAGCCAGCAGAGCAGCCTAGCAACACTTTCATGAACTGCCATATAGACCAAACCTAGATTTGGAATTCTCACTCTTGAAGGGTGGGAAAAGCAATTGCCTTATGGAAGTCACTCACCTGGTGACCTCAAGAGGCTGTATCTCGGGTCCACTAATCTAGGATATGGCCCTGCAAGCTGCATTGCTGAGCACTCTGGCGCTGATATAGCAAAGTTCTTAAGCACATGAGTAATTTTGTTGAAGTCAGTGTGGTGCCTTGCAGGATTGAGTGATTGTGCATCTTTATAAGAAGTCATGGATTTCAATCTCCAGAGATGAGTTACAGCATGTGGCTTTTTAACATGAAGAGGAGATTGGGAAGTGGAACTGCCATAATAAACCACACTGCTGTCAAGATGAGGCCATGGCTAAAGTCTTTATTTAGTGCCGTTTCTCACTCTACCCACTACAAAAGTCAAATACCAAAGAATGTAAAAAGGAGAAAGAGGAAGGGAGAAAGGAAGATCCTGGTGAAAAATAAACAGAATATTAGACAGATCAATGAACATATTGCGTGGACCTAAGCCTCTTGTGCCATCCTCGCTTCTTGGGAGTGTTTTTCTATGCCCAATACATAGCACAGGCTTCCATTAGCTAAAAAAAAACATTTAAAAAACCCCACCTGAGGCACCCTATGAGTTTAAATTACAGGAAGAAAAGGTTCAGAAAGTCAAGCTACTATGAAACCAAACTACAGAGCAAGTTTCACAAACCTCAAACTAGGAGGTTTGTACCAATAAAATCCCTAATTATTGTATTTCTAATAATAATACTATGAGGATTCATGTGTACAAACATTTAGAAATGTAAAATGCAAGTAATATTATTACTGTAACGACTTCTTAGAGATCAGTTTAAGTGCACAGCCTGCATTAGTTTAGTATTTGTGGCCACAAACATAATGTACAGCATATGGCAGTGTATGCAGTTCAGAATATCACAGAGAGGCTAAGGGAGCAAAGGAAGGTTTCCCATTCATTGGCATCAGAAAGCACTGCTTCTGTCTTCATTTACATTATTTCTCTGAAAGACAGAAATGCCTTTTTTCCATTTTTGAGCACACACTGATGCTGGTTTATGATGATATTTTACTGAGTGCAATTTAATCATACAATGTTGCCCTTTCACACTATTCAACTATAGTTAGTAGTAGTAGTAGTAGTAATAGATATACATATCCTAATATATTAAATTGAATTCCAGATTTGCACGATAATCAATCATTCACTTCTGCCTTTCCTCGAATCGATCCCAAAGTACCGCCTCTAAACAACTGCATTCTTACTGCACAAAGAGGAGCAGGTGGCTTTTCCTAACTTCTCTGCATCTTTTTTCCTGTCTAGTGTATCCTAACCATACAGAAACATAGTCAAAATATTTCATCCATCAAAACGATACTTTTCTGCAGAATGAAATACGTTCAGAAGAAAGACATTTCTGTAGAGGCCATCAGCCAGCTGAGTCTAGCTGAGATGAACAGACTGTGCTCCTGCATGTTTTCCTATCCCAAATGCAGCTTTTCTGACTGCCACAGCAGTGACAACCTGTTAATTGTAAATGACAGGTGCTTACCATCTGGCTCAACTACAAAAAATATAAAGATTTTCTTCCAAATAAGGATTTATTCTTATTCTGCTTTGGCCAAGAATTAAAGAGGAAACTGAATGTTAGTTTCCCTTTAACTGATCAACCGGTTAAAAAAAAGCCAGCTCCTCTCCCATGCACTTAATTTACAATAACTTGTTTTAGGAGTTACTAGTTAAAGACTGTTTATAATATTTTCAGGTTTGTAATATTTGTCCTGACATTTGCCAGTTTCTGTGTCCAGTTCTAATACAGTATAAATAAATCTCTATGATATGTAAGGAGCTGAAATTATTCTAGCTCTAAACCATTGGGGTTCCAGTTATAAAAGGGACATATGTCGACTTGGGTGTGGGGACTGGACTTTTAGGGTGTAGTTGCATCTCTATTTATTATTATACATTTGTATTCTAGTGGTGTCTAAAGATTCCAGATTACATAATGTCAAAGAATGTAATTAGACCATTTTTTAAAAGCAGCTATCAGTTTCATCCAGAAATATCTGAACCATCAGCTTGGTCTTCCAAAGTTAGTATTAGCATTTTGGCTTTTTGGATATTATATTTAACCCTCAATTTTACAGAAATTTTCATAGTATGGGGATTAATTATTATATCAACATATTTATCCAAATCACAGTCAAAAGTCAATCATTTCATTCACAAAATTGTTAATTAACAAATAATTAACATAAATTGTAAAATAGTTATTTTTCCAATTACCTCCCTTTGGTATATGCTAATTATACAAATTAGCAACAATTTCTTGCAATTTTCATATTTAACCGCTAGATGGCAAGAACAGTCTCCATATTTTCTTTAGCAAGGATTACTTGCAGTTTTTCAGTTCCATGAGCAGGTGGCATTAACAGTGTCTGTTTATTACACTACAGTGACAAACAGATACTGAAAGACAAAAATAAACTGTATTTTTAAAATTCTGATGCATAAATGTTAAATGTTTCTATTAGGAATGACAATGTATTTTAAAGCAATATTACATATATACAAATATATAATACAAATAAACATACTGCATGCACAAACACTTCCATGCTTTCTTTCCCAAAAGTTCTTCTACTCAAATGTATTGCAATGGTGTTAAAGAGTGCATTCCTAATGTTAAGCTTTAAACTGTTGCTAAGTGAGTGAGGAGGGAAAAATATATGCAAGTTTGAATACCATATAGGAAAAGGCAGGTGACAGACTTTATGGAAGAAGAGACATATTGTAGATTGGGAAAGAATGGAAGTCCTTTGCTGACAGGACTGATATCACACAGCTGATAGAAGTGCACAGAAAATGAACAAGAAGGGAGACATAAAATGTTTTGATGTTGCTTTTCCACCAAGAAAATTGAGACACTAGTGATTAAACAGAATTATTATTAGTAAGGAAGATATTCAAAAAAGATAACCAAGAGAAGGTGCAACATTAAACCTCTCTCTCTCCCAAAACATGTTTAGAGGTCTGACTGCTCTACATACTTATTTTTCCTAAAGTGGATTAAATGCTCAGTAAAATCTATTTATAGAGAAAGGGATTTTGTAGACAAGAGCTGAATTTCTCAACTTGGGGTGATATCACAATTCTCTACATTGATAATTGTGTACATTAAACTATACATTTCTGCAGAGAAGGGGGTATAATCAAATTGTGACCAAGTAAGCTAGGTATTTTTATTATCTGTAAAGTTCCAGTCCATTATCTTTAATAATTGGCAAGTCTGGAAATCTTGAAGGCATGGGGCTGTCCAAGACAAGGTCATGAAGATAACCCAGGGATTTGCTACCAAAAAAGGTAGGTGGGTTAGAGAGCTGGGAAGATGTTATATTCATTCACTTCAAGGGAAATTCCCTCTTGCGGAGAGGGTCAGCACATAGGCATGATGCCATTCAGATTCCCTTTAAGCCTCGTTTTCAGGGTTCACATGGTGCTTAGGTCTCATGCTGGCCCTCTGCACAGGGATGAATTCATAGTTTGTGAATATTTTTGCCTGAAAACAAAGATTTTTGTTCAGTTTTGCAAAAAACTATACTCATTGGAGCTAATGACTATTGTTCATTGATGTAATTTATTCCCATTAAGTTAGCATTGAGAAGATCTGCTTTCATTTTACAAAATACAGATAAAAGGTTCCTTCCCGTCCATCTTCTCCAGAGCCATGTTTGCCAGCATAAGACAGCTTTTTGCAAGGAAAAATGAAAGTCAGGCACTTTAATTCCCCTGAGCTAAAGCCGCTGAAAGATTCAGTCACCCTGACAGTGATCTGCATACAATAATGGGGATGATTCAAGGTATACTTACAACATGTCTGAGATCAAAAATAGAATTCTGAGACTTCTCCTGCCAATGGACCCTAGCTCTTTCCCCAGTGGATTGCAGGGAAGAAGGGAACATGCCCCAGAGGCAGTACTCCTACAATGCTCAAATCCATTGCACTGTGCTCCCTTGTACTAACAGAAGCAGAAGGAAGAGTTTGGCTTTAAAGGTCAAAACCAGCACCTTGACTTGCATGCAGAAGATATTATAAATAATATGGAGATATGCCTATCTCATAGAGCTGGAAAGAACCCTGAATTCAGCCCTCTGCCTTCACTAGCAGGACCAAATACTGATTTTGCCCTAGGTCCCTAAGTAGCCACCTCAAGGATTGAACTCACAACCCTGTGTTTAGCAGGCCAATGCTCAAACCACTGAGCTATCCCTACCCTCTTGGAGCACTGTCTGGAGCACTATGTTCCCTATGGCTAACCTCTAAGCAAAGTCGGCTGCCACATTCTGTGTTAGCTGACGTATCAGGATAATCTTCCAGTGACATATTATGTATAACTGATGGTGGGTGAGATAATATCCTGTATTGAACCAACTTCTGTTGGTGAAAGAAACAAGCTTCTGAGCTTACACAGAGCTCTTCTTCACATCTATGTAAGTTTGAAAGCTTGTCTCTCTCACCCACAAAAGCTTGTTCAATAAAAGATATTACCTCAACCACCTTGTCCCTCTAATATCCTGGGACCCAAACAGCTACATAACCCTGCATGGAAAATGTCATAAGAACAACCATACTGGCTCAGACCAAAGGCCCATCTACCCAGTATCATGTCTTCCAACAGTGGCCAATGCCAGAATGAATAGAACAGGTAATCATCAAGTGATCCATCCCCTGTTGCCCATTCCCAGCTTCTGGCAAGCTTTCTGAGCTGCAACTTGAAGTGGGAGAATGAGAACAGATATTAGAAGAGAAGCAAGAGCGGAGAAACAGCAGCATGAAGGCCTGGAGCTGGCCTTTCCCTTGCCTCACTTACTTATTTGACAGATACATTGGCAGCACCCCTCCTCAGGTATCATTTAGAAACACTGTGCCAGTACCACAAACAGACTCTCCTCCCCAGCTCCTAAACTCAAAAACACACTCAGTGTTGAAGGAAGTTCAGACAATTACCAAGGAGACATTAAATACTTCAGTGGTTTGATTAACAGACTCATACACTATAAGACCAGAAGGGACTTAATCATAGAATATCAGGGTTGGAAGGGACCTCAGGAGGTCATCTAGTCCAACCCCCTGCTCAAAGCAGGGCCAATCCCCAACTAAATCATCCCATACAGGCCTTTGTCAAGCCTGATCTTAAAAACCTCTAAGGAAGGAGATTCCACCACCTCCCCAGGTAACCCATCCAGTGCTTCACCACCCTCCTAGTGAAAAGTTTTTCCTAATATCCAACCTAAACCTCCCCCACTGCAACTTGAAACCATTACTCCTTGGTCTGTCATCTGCTACCACTGAGAACAGTCTAGATCCATCCTCTTTGGAACCCCCTTTCATATAGTTGAAAGCAGCTATCAAATCCCCCCTCATTCTTCTCTTCTACAGACTAAACAATCCCAGTTCCCTCAGCCTCTCCTTATAAGTCATGTGCTCCAGCCCCGTAATCATTTTTGTTGCCCTCCACTGGACTCTTTCCAATTTTTCACATCCTTATTGTAGTGTGGGGCCCAAAACTGGACACAGTACTCCAGATGAGGCCTCACCAATGTTGAATAGATGGGATCTGCTGGCAATGCCCCTACTTATAAAGCCCCTAATGCCGTTAGCCTTCTTGGCAACAAGGGCACACTGTTGACTCATATACAGCTTCTCATCCACGGTAACGCCTAGGTCCTTTTCTGCAGAACTGCTGCCCAGCCATTCAGTCCCTAGTCTGTAGCAGTGCATGGGATTCTTCCATCCTAAGTGCAGGAATCTGCTCTTGTCCTTGTTGAACCTCATCAGATTCTTTTGGCCCAATCCTCTGATTTGCCTAGGTCCCTCTGTATCCTATCCCTACCTTCCAGCTTATCTACCACTCCTCCCAGTTTAGTGTCATCTGCAAACGTGCTGAGGGTGCAGTCCACGCCATCCTCCAGATCGTTAATGAAGATATTGAACAAAACCAGCCCAACGACCGACCCTTGGGGCACTCCGCTTGATACCGGCTGCCAATTAGACATGAAGCCATTGATCACTACCCGTTGAGCCCAACGATCTAGCCCCCTATAGTCCATTCATCCAGCCCATACTTCTTTAACCTGCTGGCAAGAATACTGTGGGAGACCGTATCAAAAGCTTTGCTAAAGTCAAGGAATAACATGTCCACTGCTTTCCCCTCATCCACAGACCCAGTTATCTCATCATAGAAGGCAATTAGGTTAGTCAGACATGACTTGCCGTTGGTGAATCCATGCTGACTATTCCTGATCACTTTCCTCTTCCCTCTAAGTGCATCAAAATTGATTCCTTGAGGACCTGCTCCATGAGTTTTCCAGGGACTGAGGTGAGGCTGACTGGCCTGTAGTTCCCCGGATCCTCCTTCTTCCCATTTTTAAAGATGGGCACTACATTAGCCTTTTTCCAGTCATCTGGGACCTCCCCTGATAGCCATGAGTTTTCAAAGATGATGGCCAATGGTTCTACAATCGCATCCGCTAACTCCTTTAGCACCCTCGGATGCAGTGCATCCAGCCCCATGGACTTGTGCTCATCCAGCTTTTTTAAATAGTCCCGAAGCACTCCTTTGTCCACAGAGGGCTGGTCACCTCCTCCCCATGCTGTGCTGCGCACTGCAGTAGTCTGGGAGCTGACCTTGTTTGTGAAGACAGAGGCAAAAAAAGCATCGAGTACATTAGCTTTTTCCACATCCTCTGTCACTAGGTTGCCTCCCTCATTCAGTAAGGGGCCCACACTTTCCTTGACTTTCTTCTTGTTGCTAACGTACCTGAAGAAACCCTTCTTGTTACTCTTAACATCTCTTGCTAGCTGCAATTCCAAGTGTGATTTGGCCTTCCTGATTTCACTCCTGCATGCCTGAGCAATATTTTTATACTCCTCCCTGGTCATTTGTCCAATCTTCCACTTCTTGTAAGCTTCTTTTTTGTGTTTAAGATCAGCAAGGATTTCACTGTTAAGCCAAGCTGGTCGCCTGCCATATTTACTATTCTTTCTACACATCGGGATGGTTTGTTCCTGCAACCTCAATAAGGATTCTTTAAAATACAGCCAGCTCTCCTGGACTCCTTTCCCCCTCATGTTATTCTCCCAGGGGATCCTGCCCATCAGTTACCTGAGGGACTTCCTTGAATTAATTCCTGCTGGAACTAGAGCATAGCTTTAAGAAAAACAGCTAATCGTGATTTTAAAATGTCTATTGCTGGAGAATCCACCACAAAGCTTAGTATGTTGTTCCTGTTGTTAACAACCCCCATTGTTAAAAAGTGTGCCTTATTTGTAGTCTGAATTTGTCTAGTTCTAACTTCCAGCCATTGCATTTTGTTATACCTTTGTCTGCTAGACTGAAGAGCTCATTATCAAAAGTACCCATGTAGGTATTTACAGACTGTGATCAAGTCACCCCTTAACCTTCTCTTGGATAAGCTAAACTGACTGAGCTCCTGGAGTCTATCACTATTAGGCATATTTTCCAATCCTTTAGTTATTCTCACGACTCTTCTCTAAACACTCTCCAGTTTATCAACATCCTTCCTGAAATGCAGACACAAGAACAGGACACAGTAACCTAGTAGCAGTTGCACCAGTACCAAATAAAAACTATTAATCTCCCTGTTCCTACTGTTTATACATCCAATGATTGCATTAGCTACAGCATCACTCTGGGAGCACATGCTCAGCTGATTATTCACCAAGAACCACGAGGCAGTGCTATCCAGGATGGACGGAAATGTCATTAATAATGCAGAAAAGGCAGTATTCATTAAACATTTCTCTTCTGCATTTGGGAAAAACCCAGATGATATAGCCATACTACACGATGATGATGATGATGAAACACTTTTCATTCCAATGGTCCTTTCTGGCTTCAGACAGAAAAGAAAACATGGCACATCCATTTCAGGTCATAAATACGGTTCCATCACTGGCCATCATGAGGCTGAACACGGCATTGTACCTAGAAAGAAAGCCTCTTACTCTCCCTCTCAAAACGCTCCTGTTTGCTGCTCACAAGTTTGCCACACAACTGACTTTCATCCTGAGCTTGGATGCGTAGTTCCACTCTCTCACTAAGAGAGCAATTAAACACTCAGAGACTTCAAAGAGCAGGGCTGATCAAAGGCCCAATGGTCACAGCCACATAGCCTGAGACAAAAACAAACCTGTCTTACCCCAAGAGCACAACCCATATGCATAGAACAAACAGAACAATAACAAACTGACCCAATCTCACTATCTCCAAGCACAAGATCCTTAGCTATACACTCTGAAACTCCCATATTTGCTGCCTGTTTGCTCCTCAGTCAGATTCCAAACGCACCACTTTCCAGTGTGTGAATCATATCTGCATTCTCTCTGCTTCTCCTCCCCCCCCCTTTATGCCATTCATGTGGGCCATGATCTATTTGTGAGAACGTTTCAGACTTAATTATAGACACAGTTGTATCACCAAAGCTTAGATTCAAAATTCCACGGGGCAGCGTGCAGTAGCAGATTTGTATAAACATGCCCTTGAACAATTTTAGGAGTATGGCCTGGGTTTGGTGTACAGATTCCAGAAAAACAAATATCACAGGCTGTGACTAAAGCCATGTAAATTGAATCTGATCAAGAATTGAGCACTTACAACCTTTTAGATAATTCTCAGCAACAAGACTATGAAGCGAACAGATTTTGATGTCTGTTCTATTCTGCTCTCTCTGTGTGAGACCTCTGGAATTGTTAAACTTTTGCTGAGGACAGTAATTCAAATGGTTTTAACCTCAGGCTAAAGCTGTACTTGGACTGGTTCCAAAGATACATTATAATAACCAGGGTAGAAGGAGAAAAAGCAGTCTTCAATGCTATTTATGTGTGTTCAGGGACTGCAGGTTTCAGGGAAGTAACTACTCACCTATGCTGTGTATAATAATAACTGACATGTTAAAGCATTTAGTACATCTGATGGTCGGCTGATGGGTGCTTATACAGGAAAAAGCCTCTGTATGTCAAGGGTTACTAGCAGGAACAAAAATTCAGCATAAATTCATTCTTTTCAGCTGCAGCAAAATTTCTCCCCAACGAGACCTGATCTGAACAATAGCAACATCTGAAGCCTTAAGTTAGTTAATGTTATAAAGCTCCATCAAGACTAAAGAGAGCTAAAGAGCGTGACCAAAATAAGTTTTTGGTGGTTTCTGATGGATTTTTTCCCACTATAACAAAAAAGTTTAGCTTTTGTTAAGCTATTCTGGAATAAGTGTTACTTCTTACTAATCCTTTGGCAGGTTTCTTTCCCCACAAAATTTAGTAGACTGGACATAGTCTCTAACTTTGGGCCTGATCCAAACCCTATTGAATTTAATGGGAGTCTTTCTAGTGATTTCAATGGTCTTTGGATCAGGCCCCTTTCTTGACAGACTTTTCTCATATTGTAAGTCTGTATGGTGTCCACCTCTGCAAGCTCATTGAGTCTAGCAACAGTACTGGTGAGGAGATAAATGTAGAAGGCTGGGCTTACTAGATTTGAAAAATGGAATGAGATTTCATAATATTTACTGGAGTGAAGGACAGAAAGCAGTCCTGGGATTTCCTAGCTTTTGTCAGCTTCAATCAGACCCTCAATACTATTTTAATGACAGAAAGCAAAATCAAAACACAGCAAGAAAGGCGACTGGTGATGTGAGTTGTTTAAAAGACATCTAGACATGCCAGCTGTGAAAAAGCTGTGTGATCCCCGAAGCCTAAAGTGAAAAGTAATCCATAGAATAAGACACACTCATACCATAGCGACAGGTACATTATATAGCTTAGTCCACCAGTCCAGCTTTCTCTTTGCTGATACCAGGAAACCATTATGATCTCTACAATGGTGCTACACAGTCACTGGTCCATCCCATCATGAATATCTGTAATCACACTGACAGCATTCAGATCTTATAATGCATGTATGTCCCCATTTACTTATATGGGTCATAGTACCCAAGTGTCTGAGCAAGCAAAACTCCCATTACAGTTTATGTAGAAGTTTGTAGAATTACGCTTTAAATTAACAATTAGCAGGTGAGACAATGTGGCCATTGTAGTTACTTTTGTGCTCATTTACCACCAACAAGATTGAATTAAAACCAATTAATCTGTGGTTTTGTTAAGAGAAAATGCTGAGTGTCAGAGTGTCTCTTAAATTTTAAAAAATGGCCTGAAATTTCACAATATCCATATAATGTGACAGAGAGATGGGGCTTTAGTTTGACATTTTATCTAGAGGCAGAGCAGTTCCCAGTGCTGGACTGTCTGGAGGTAAGTCTACTTCTAAGTAAGCACAGTGATACATGGTATTCTTAGGTTCACTGTCTGTCTACGCACAAATCTATTATAAACTGTAGCAATGCAAAACTCATTCACAACCAAGTCCCTGCACTTTATACACCCACTATTGTGGTTTAATAAAGTCTATTATCTAATCTACTTGTTTGATTTCACCAGGATTGTAGCAGTAGTTCTCTACAACCTACAAAACTCAGGGCACTGAGCACCTTACACAATCAAGCCCCTAGCATCACACTGTATACACACACACACAAAGCACCTTATTAAACTGACATATTGTACATGCTCATAATGAAATGAATGAACATGGAAGGCGTGAAGGAGGGAATAGAACCAAAGCCCTCAGGCTTCCTCAGTAAATGTTCTATTTAACAAGTTAAAGGCAATGTTCTACCATCTCCAGACAGCATGAGACTCCTTTTCACCTGCAATTCTTTACAACAAATGATCATAAACATCAAAATGCTATAGTGCTTTCTATTAAATCTCTTACGAGTGCTCACAACAATGGAAAACAAAGGCCTGAATTTCCATAGAGGCTATTTAACTTATGTTGGGTTTCAATAAATAATAACAAAAAAAAGAATTATTTGCATTTCTGTAGCACTTCCACCCCAAAATCTCCAAGCTTATTACAAGCATTAATATATTAAGGTATCTGGAGCCCAATACAGAGAGAGCACCCTGAGTTAATCTATCAAAATAATTCCACTCAGATTGCTCTCTTTAACCTATGTTGCTATTGCCAAAACTGGGCTTCAGAGTAAATGTGTCTCTCCTATCTCCTTAGGACTAGATTGTGTTATATGGGGTCATCTGGTAGTAAAGGATGATGCACAGCTGTCTACTTCGGGGTGCACAGGGAATCATCCTGCCTCAGGGAAAGGAATGCTTCTTACAACTTTTTGCCCACATGCTCAGGGTTTAACTGATCGCCATATTTTGGGTCGGGAAGGAATTTTCCTCCAGGGCAGATTGGCAGAGGCCCTGGAGGTTTTTCGCCTTCCTCTGCAGCATGGGGCACGGGTCACTTGCTGGAGGATTCTCTGCAGCTTGAGGTCTTCAAACCGCAATTTGGGGACTTCAATAACTCAGACATAGGCTAGGGGTTTGTTATAGAAGTGGATGGGTGAGATTCTGTGGCCTGCGTTGTGCAGGAGATCAGACTAGATGATCATAATGGTCCCTTCTGACCTTAAAGTCTATGAGTCTAACTGAACCAACTACCACAGTCCTTTGTGGATACAGTTTATTCTTCTGCCCTCCTTTGGCCAGTGCATTGTGGGGCAGAATTCTGGCCCTGTCTCCTTACCACCCCTTAGGAGTGCGGAGTCCTTCCAGGGCAGTTGGGAGGAAGCAGTCCTGCATTCTCCGAAGCACAGCAGCTGCAATTCTTCTTGTCCCTTTGTGGGCTGCCCTTTCCCTTCTCCGCCCCCTCCATCTTGCTGAATAAGGGCCAGGGAGATTCTAGGCTTTAGTAAATATCTTCAAGAGCATTAATGTGGTTTATCAGGTATCCTTCTCACAGGATCTCTCTGCCATTCAAATTCCATACAGCCATGAACAACTATTTAGCATGTATTTGCTAGATCAACAATGACAACCAGTGATGTACCATAATGAAATTTAATCTCTGTAGAATTCCTGACTTAAAAAAAAAGATGGGCCTGGGCTTGAACCTCTTATCCAAATATAGCAGAACTTGGTGGTGGGGTTTGGGTTTAGACCCAAACCTTGAAACCAGCTTTGAAGCTCTGAGCTACTGCTAATTAAAACAAAACAGGCCTCTGAGGCGCTTGTGTCCCCTAAAAATTAAAAACAGCCACATGGGAGTTGGTGAGCTTCTTTCCATTGACTCCTATGCAGTAAAATCTCTCCCTAAATCATCGTTTGCCAAAAGATTCCTAAAAACACCGAGGATCCAATCTCCTCTTGCTGATGTAGGTGTAGATCCAGTGATGTTACAACTGATTTACACTGACCTAAGTGAAAGGAGAATCTCTTTGAAGACAAATTGCAGCAGAACAATCTTTCCTAAGAGCAGCCATGCAAAAAGAATAACTTTAAATTGAACACTGCACTTGTGTTTCCTAGAGACTCTCTTGGTACACTGGATTGGGCAGCATAGCCATTAGTCATTGCAGACACATAACCAAACTGTTCTGCTATCTATTCTGCCAATGGGGAGAGCCTTGAGATTCCACTATCAGAGCTATTAGAAAACTGAAATCAGATCGCTGAGGAGAGTTTAAATTGATTTGCGAAGGTAGAAGACCCAATAAAAGTCTATCAGGTTAGTAATGAGTTTCTTTTATGCAAACTCAGAACATTCTGTGTGGTTTCCTTGTTGGGGTCAGAATAAGTTTATTTCTATGGGAATTCTCCTAATCAGATCAGGAGGAGAACGAACCTACTGGCAAATCTGGTTACCGTGGTTTCAGGGGCTGGCTGTATTGATTTTTGAGGAATGTTTTAATCTCTTGACATGGAGGTTTTAATGCAGGAGGCATAAAGGACTGAAAATGCACTTCCTTTTTCAATACTTTAAAAGTGCAAGTATAGATAGTTTTTCTCTGAGACATTTCGCAAGAAGAACAGTGCTTTACAAATAATTTTAACTGCAAGGAACATAAATTAGTACCCCGAATGCTACCTTGCATCTTGGAGGAGATATGGCTAGAGCTGGCAAGGAGCTGGCAAGGAAATGGACTTCCAGTTCTGTGAAAACTGTTCATCCGAAATTGGGACAAATTTTTTTTTAAAATGACTGTTTTTGTGGAACTGAAAGTCTGAAGTATCTTTTTTCAGAAACATCAGAATGTCCCTCCAATGGGAATGTTTTGGTGTTTCTGAAAAGCAACACAGGGTCTTCAGTAGTTCCTAGCTCTCAGATGAGCACCTAGCAACTATAATCCACCTACCTACATCTGCCATGGATAATCAAAAATTCTAGCTAGTACAACAGCAGCCCACCTCCTGTGTGGGGCCTGGAAGCCATGGTAAATCATACCAAAGCTGTATCCACTCCATTGGCTCCCTGTCCTGGTTATGCTATAAAAACTGCCTGTGCGGGGCTTCTTGCACCTTCCTATGAAGAACCTGTAACTGGGCTCTCTTGGTGACAGGATATCGTATCAGCAAGTCTGATTAAGTATGTCAATCCCTTTGTTCTTATTAGTTCAGGCTACCTCAGAGGTGACCAAAACTACCATCAGTGAGACACCAAGCCAGTTTGACTCAGTGAAGATGCAGAAACTATACCTGGAATGCAATTCCTGGGAACTGGAACAGGGCACCCTCAATGAAACCCCTGGGGCTAGAGAAAATTAGCATGATCCCAAGTGTGACTTTTTAGCATACACTGCACTGTAAACCCAAGTCTATGGGAACCACATGTGAGCATCCATACTGCACTAGAAACCTGGGTTTACAATTGCTGGACCTGGGTCTCACAGTCATGCTAATGTGTTCATACTGCTCTATGCAGACCTTCTGACTCAGGTCTATGGCTTGAGCTGCAGCCACACTGTAAAATGATAGGGCTTTGACCCGAGTCTAGGGTTGAACTTTCTAATTGTACAAAACCGAACACCCTAGCCCCACCCCCTTCCCCGAGGTCCCAACCCCGCTCACTAAATTCCCCCTCCCTTGGTGGCACCCTCACTCATTTTCACTGGGCTGGGGCAGGAGGTTGGGGGGTGGCTGGGGGTGCAGGATCTGGGGTCGGGCTGAGAATGAGGTATTTGGGGTGCAGGAGGGGGCTCCAGGCTGTGGGGTGGGGCTGAGAGATTCAGAGTGCAGGAGAGTGCTGTGGATTGAGGCAGGGGTTGGGTTGTGGGCCCTGGGCTGGGGCCAGGGATAAAGGGTTTGGGGTGCAGGAGGGGGATCCAGGCTGGGTCCGAGGGATTTGGAGTGCGGAAGGGGGCTGCGGATTGAAGCAGAGGGGTGGCATGTAGGAGGGGGTGAGGGCTCTGGGGTGGGGCCAGGGATGAAGGGTTCAGGGTGTGGGAGGGGGCTCTGGGCTGGGGCAGGGGGTTGGGAGGGGTATGGGCTCTGGGCTGGGGCCAGGGATGAAGAGTTTGGGGTGCAGAAGGGGGCTCCGGGTTTGGGGGGGGCTTCAGGGCTGGGGTAGCGGGTTGGGGCTTGGGGTTGGGGTGCAGGCTTACCTGCGGTGGCTTCCAGTCGGCGGCGCAGTGGGTGGGCTAAGGCAGGCTTCCTGCCTGTCCTGGCACCACAGACTGCACTGCGCCCTGGAAATGGCCAGCAGCAGGTCTGGCCCTAGGCGGAGGCGCACAGGAAGCTCTGTGCACTGCTCTCACCCGCAGGCACCGCTCCCTCAGCTCCCATTGGCTGGAAACTGGGCAATGGGTTGCAGAGCCTGTGCTCGGGGTGGGGGAAGCACATGGAGCCCTGTGGCCCCCCACCTAGGAGCCAGACCTGCTGGCCGCTTCTGGGTTGCATTACGGTGCCAGAACAGGTAGGGACTAGCCTCCCTTAGCCCGGCAGCACCGCTGACCGGACTTTTAACGGCCCAGTCGACGGTGCTGACGGGAGCTGCCAGGGTCCCTTTTCGACTGGGTGTTCCGGTTGAAAATTGGATACCCGGTCACCCTACTCGAGTCACAGTGGGACATGGGCTCTGACTATGCACCCTTGGCAGGATCCTAGGACCAAGTCCTGCATGCTAGCTGACCTGCATCAGACTGATTTATGTGAGTATGGAACCTGAGTCAGAGCCTGGAGTTAGTATGCAGAGCAGACATACCTGTACAGGGCCTGGTGACAGAGCATTTTTTCAGTAGAATCCCTGCAAAAACTCAAAAATGAAGATTAAGACAGAGTGAGAGAGAGGGAGGAGCATAAAGTATGAGAGAGAAAGAGAGACCTCCCCATCCCCAGATAGATATATGATTAAGCATAGGATGGCAGAATCAGAATCTCTCTCAAATAATTCATGCTGATTGGCACTCAACAGTATCTAGGAAAGCATGATACATAGAAGAGGCAGTGACACATTTCCCATAAATTAATACTTGTAAAGAAGTACAACTGATGTGAGACCAACCAAAACTGAACATTTGCCATTTGACAGGAAAAAACTGTTGGGGAGATATAAATCTAATAGAATAATATTCTTTTTGCATCACAGCCCTAAATGAAAGGAAAGTGAACTTTAGAAGAATGTACTTTTTGGACACTGATTGTATAATTTGCTGAAATAAATAAAACACTAATAGCAGAGTGAAGGAAATAGCACTGTTAAAAATACCTCTGCTTCACAGCTCCCCACAGCAGTAACAGAATCTGTTGTTCAAATTATTCCTAGCGTGAAAAATAATTTCTGGAAATTGTATGGGTTTAAGAAGGTGAAAAGCACAAATGTAGATTTTAAAAAACAACAACATTCCATCAGATAAAACAAAGCTCTAAAGCTGCTTTGTTGTTGTTGTTTTGAAACAACCAATCTACTTTAATCCTTAGTTTACGTGTAATTCTAACACGATCCATTTTATTTTCCAGTCAACACAAAGTTCAAGAAAGAAAACAGATTTTGCCCATATGACAGTTTAATATATTATTTTCTTAACTGTTATTGTGACCAGTACCAGAAGCAGCATTGCTAAGTCTCATTATTTTATTTTATGTCTCATAATATTTGGTGTTTCTCTTAAAGTTCCAGTTCTTGCAGTCATGTAATTACGAGATCTTAGTTCTCCTATTTTTTAAAAAGCCTGTTTTTAATTCTTATAGTTGCAAAGAAAAGCTTGAAAATGTGTCCCCAAAGGCTCAAAAAAACCAGAAGGGAAAGAAGCAGAACCCAACACAGATTGTTATACTTAGGGCTGGCGATTCTGCGGCAGGTTTCTGGGTCTGCCATTGAAATGTGACCTTTCTAGTGTTACAGATTCACACAAACCTGGGCTAAATTCCAAGCTGATTTCCAGTTTCTTATGGTCACTCAAACTAGTTTTTGCCAACGTCTCATAAGCCTTATTACACCTTGACCTAAATACACTAACAAATGTTAGCAAGGTCTCAATGAGCTCTCCCCTGACATCTAGTGCCACACTGGGTGGAAACATTTTAGGAGCAGACTGTGTTTGCATAGACACACCTACTCTGCCTAGGTGTGTATCATGATGAAGCTGCTTTGCCAAAATGATCCATTTTGGCTGGTTTGGGGTTACAAATCACTCTAGTATTTGAATGCAGGGGTAATTAAATGTTGTTATCCTTATTGTGTGAGTACAGGGCAGCAGAACTGTGCTTAGCACGCCCTGATTGAGGGGTCACCCTAAATATAATCTCACTTGCTAAACTGGGATTAGGGATGCCAAATCTCAGTGAAGATGAGTGTGGTTGGGGTCAGGTGTTCCTATTAGGTGGTGTGGATGTTGTTTAAACAGACCTAGACACCATTTGACCTGTTCCTCTCCAGTGTTTAATTATAACGCTGACAGCAAATACAGAAATTACACTTGCTGTGAAGTTCCCCACAGAGCTGGGTTAAGTGGCTGAATTTCAGAATGTGATGTCATGGGAGCAGCAAGCAGTGGCTGCCAGTGGTGGCAGAGATACAGTGGCAGCTGTGAGCCAATTGCAGAAACAGCAGCAGAGATATTGGTTGATGCCCCCTCAGGGATGGGAGGTGAACCCCTGTGAACATACCTCTGAACTCTGTGTCTTCGCTAACCAAGGACAGCCAAATATGAGTGGGATGCAGCGGAGGGAGAGGGGAGCAATGTGTTAAACCAACATTTGTTTGTCAGACTTCCACACTGCAAGGTGTGAAACTGAGGCAAAGAACACTACTGAACACATTGTGGGGCTGCGTTTGCTTATGATCGCAATCTTTTGAATGTGGGTGTGGTGTTGTCCCAAACTAATGCTTTGGTTCCCTTTCCCTTTTAATGAAAGTTCTCTTTTGCTATACACCGACTCACTACTTGCGCATGGGGAAGTACTGACTCTTAGAGGCGCCCAGGCGTGGTGTAAAGTTTTCCCAGACTACTGGGTTTGGGCTCAAGCCAGTTCTGTTTTGTATTGTTAAGAGGAACCCCTAGATCAGTGGTCCCCAGCCTTTTTGTGGCCAGTAGCACATTCATGTTTTCAGAAGAGTGTGGCGGGCACCAACAATTTTTCAAGGCTTATTTTGTACCTTAAATAATATGAAAAACATCATATTTAATATTACATAATACATGAATCCATAAGATAAAATGGTGATTTTACATGTAAAAGGTATTAATTAAATTATTCAGCAATTACTCTTTCACCTTACCATGTGAACTTGCTCTTTTTTATCTACCTATAAGAAAAGTCAAGGAGTTTTTACAAAATAAATATAATAAACAGTTTTCATCTTATTTATTTTAAATAAGTAAAACATTGTTGAACTGCTGGCCCAAATATATTTATTATTCTTACTTTAACATAGAATGAAGCCTGCAGCCCCAGAGTTCTCTGTCCCTGGCAGGCGCGGGGCCATGGCTTCTCTCCGGCTTAAGTCACAGCCCTGCACCTGCCAGGGACCGAGAAAACCGGCGTCCACAGCCTGCAGCCCCAGAGTTCTCTGTCCCCGGCAGGGACAGGGCTGCAGCTTCTCTCCCCTGCTGGGCACTAGGCAGGCACACATAAATGCATGGCGCTCGCAGGCACTGCGTTGGGGATCACTGCCCTAGATATTGAACTTGCCCCTTTTTGCTTCCAACTCCACCAGGCAGAAGGGTTACATTGGGAATGAAACAATACTGGAAAATAAGTCCAGACATTTTCCTACAACTCAGTTGAAATAAAAATGAATAACATGGGTCACCTTCCCCCTCAGTTAGGGTCCCCCAGCAGAGTCCCTCTCCTGCTCTTAGCTCAGTGAGGATCCTCCCAGAAGAGCCCCACCTCCTTCTGCAAAGGTACTCTGATGGAGCTCCTACCCTCTTGCTCAATGGGGTGGGGCAGGATTTATCTCCCCACAGAACAGACTACTGGCCCCATTCCCAAACCTGAAGGATCCATGCCAGGGAGTCCCCCAAAGTCCCTGGCGCTATGCCTCCACTGAAGACAGGGCACCAGGAACTCCCTCTGCCCACAACCTCCTCCTGGGATACTTGTTGGGGAAGGGCTATTTTGGGAAGCTAGTAAAAAACCCAGTTCCGTCTGTGTGGAGTCAAGACCCAGGTGTTCCCCTCTGCAGAGTCCAGGAGTTGTGGGGACAGGAGTGGTTTTTTGTTTTTTTTTGGGGGGGGGTGTTGAAGTAGTTTGGTTACATTATATTTTACAAGACTGTGAAAACATTTAATTAAATGACTCCTCACTACTCTGCAAATTGGAACTTGTTGCTTAAACTGAAACCATCTTATGAGCAAGGTCTGGATAAAACTTTATGAGAAGTGTTTAGTGGTGCTATAATCTCACTAATTTAAAGTGCTATAAAACAACTTTCTCTATGTATACAGGACTATAAGGTGAGTCAAGGGTCATAATTTTCCCTTGTGTATGACTCCTTTCTGATATGGATATTTAATATTTGCTATAAAGTTAATGTGCCTACAATTGTTAAACATCTCAGAATATTGAATTTGGATGTACAAAAATTATATATCACCACCAGACCTTTTACAGTTCTGCCTCCCCCAGTCAGTCATTCATGTTGCCTATAATTTATTAGGGTGTTTTACTTTCCTTCATGAAGGCCAAGTTGACTGTTAGGTCATGGAGACACTGTTTATAAAATATGTTGCAGTCAATGATGTGAAATTAAACTAGCAGCTAACATACATTATGAAAAATACTATATCAATATGTAAAACTGTAATTCTCTTTAGAACAGAAGTGGCAATTTTATATAAAATGAACTGCAACTCCACAATGCTCACTGCTTTACATCTAGATTAAACCCTTCACAGTTTGGTACTGTGGGGTGAAAGGGGAAGGTGAATTATTACCTCTCCTGCACCTCAAGTCTTATTAACTAAGCCCAAGTGGTGCGATTACATATAATAGCCAAGAACATAAATATTTTCGTGCAAGTCAGCTAATTTTAGGAAATGTCCCTTACAATATTAAATAATAAAATCCACATATTACAATAATATGTTACAGTTATATATGCATTCTTCCCAAAGAATTCCAGAACACCTTGCAACAAAACAAATTTATACATTGCAGCAGAACCTCAACATTGGTTTACCACCATTAACCTAAGTGTAGTTGCACTTATTTATACCAAGCTGAATTTGGTCTTAACTTATGTGTTCATTCTCTCTCTCTCTCTCTCTCTCTCTCTCTCTCACACACTCTCACACACACACACACACACATTTATTTTTGTTTGCCCAGAAAATACCTTCTTCATAACTGAAATAATTATTCTTGCTATTATTTCGACTGTAGTGTGCCCACAGTGTGCCCAGCCCTTTACCAAAACAAATGAAGATAAAGTCCCTGCCCCACAGAGAGTACAGTCCAAAATACAATCACCATGGGATGAACAACTCTAGACAGTAATTCAGGAGAATAAGTGAATAACGCTGAACTGGACAGGGCACTGGGAACTAATGGCTCAACTCTTACAGAGAGTTCATTTGGAACTTTAATGACCACAAACAGTCAGGACTTGGGTTTCATGTCTCTCCAGAAAGAGAGTCTCATGCCTTCACCTGCACAGCCCCCCCTCCCAACCAGCTGATGTCAATTGGAGCAGGATCTGCCCCCTACTGAGTCACCACCACCACTCACTGCAGCACCAAGTTTTTTCTTGCAGGCCTCCCTTTAAGTTACTCAATGAACACATTCTGTGGAAATGTTGCTCCCTTATCAAACCAAAGCCATTAAGATTGTGGTGACAAGTCATTCTGGTCAATTTCCTTCAGTGGATCCTGTGCTTATATTTTGTGTTGAAAGATGATGATAATTTGATCACATTTATTAATATGTTTTACAAATAGGAAATAAAGGAAAATTATCAGAATTGCAATAAGCCTCAAATTTTCTTTTGGAATTTATGCCTAAAAGTGTTAGTATTTACTGGGCTGCCTATCATAGAATATCAGGGTTAGAAGGGACCACAGGAGGTCATCTAGTCCAACCCCCTGCTCAAAGCAGGACCAATCCCCAGACAGACTTTTTTTTTTTTTTTTTTAATTCCAGTTCCCTAAATGGCCCTTTCAAGGATTGAACTCACAACCCTGGGTTTACTCAAGCCACTAAGCTAACCCTCCCTCCATAGTCAATCTCTAGCCAGAGCACTAATCAGATGAAGGATATACATCTAATTGAATCATATTTGTCAGGTTTCAATTATGGTTAAATAATTCTCATATCTGCCACTATAAACTGTGGCACGAGATTTGCAGATGCTATAACAAGATAGCACACAATGTATAAAATTTCTAATTGTCTGTTATCAACTTCTCCCTCTGACAATGACTTCCTGGACTTTGAGTAAGTTTACTCTACCCTGTCTCTCCTCAATATTTCAAGATACTTCTGGAGAAACCTACTGAAATGCAAAACACTTGAAAGGGAGGCAATGCTCACTGCCGACTCTCTCACAGAGGATATTAAAAAAATAAACTTTGCTCAAGAAAAAACAAAGAAGCTTTTAATGCCAACTTTGTTCAGATGGAAGGTTCTTCCCCACCTACTCTGGGAAAACAATTTATAAAGCAAAGCATTATTAACAACAGAATACGCATAATCAAGCTTGGCTATAATCCCAATCATATGTCCCTCCAGAGTCTTAGCTAAGGGCCACATTCTGCCCTGGGAGACAGAAGTAGACCTAACTCCCACTGAAGTTAATGGGCAGACTCTGTCTGAAGGCAGAGTCCAGCCCTGATTCTCAAGATGCTACCATTTTGGTTTCATTATCTTTGATACCCTCATAGCACAGGTGTAAAGGACTGCACATGTTGCAGGGTAGAGAAACAGCTTCTGTCTCTAGTAGTTCAGTAGTACCTATAAAAACTTATTTCTATAGCAATCAGATAATCCATGTCTAGTCCCTAACTGAAAATACAAAACAATCTTTCAGCCCTATTTCACTTCCAAGTGTTTTGGGGTTTGTTTTTAGTTATTTTTGTATTTTATTTTTTTAAATAAGCTTGCTGTGTTGAAGATTTAAACATTTGCATTTTAATTCCTTTACATCTGTCTGTATCACGAATTCCACAATAATAACTTTCCACAGAAGAAATTCTGGGATATTTACAGTGAATCTGAGGCAAATATACTACTGTAAGAACTTTATCTTCCTTTTAGAGGAAATGATGCTGATCTTTGATTTTCAGACTACTGTCTTCTTCCTTCATAGAGGCCAGTGTCCCCGCCTAGACTACTACATCCCTAGAGCATGCAGATTTCTGGTATACAATTGTTCAAGTATAAGTAAAATATATATCTTACTGTTAGCTTTCCTCAAGCAGTCTGCTACTAGACATGTTAACATTGTAAAGGTCATTTGCTCACCCTCCATCTCTCTGCCTAGAACAGGGGGGGCCAACCTGAGCCTGAGAAGGAGCCATAATTTACCAATGTACAATGCCAAAGAGTCACAGTAATACGTCAGCAGCCCCCCATCAGCTCCCCCCTCCCAGTGCCTCCCACCCACCGGCAGCCCTGCCAGTCAGTGTCTCCTCCTCCCTCCCCACACCTCCCGATCAGCTGTGTCATGGCGTGCAGGAGGCTCTGGATGGGAGTGGGGGAGGAGCGAGGGCACGGTAGGCTCAGGGGAGGGGGTGGGAAGGGGTGGAGCGGGGGCAGGGCCTGTGGCAGAGCCAGGTGTTGAAAGTGAGCACCCCCTGGCACATTGGAAAGGTGTCGCCTGTAGCTCCAGCCCCAGAGTCGGTGCCTATACAAGGAGCCGCATATTAACTTCTGAAGAGCCGCACGTGGCTCCAGAGCCACAGGTTGGCCGTCCCTGGCCTAGAGAATGAAACATTATTGTTGAAATGCAAAACTCCTGTGCAGTAGATTGCCCAGACTGAGCCAAATTCTGCATTGTCCATTGATTCAGCAAGTCCATTGATTTCAATGAGGCAGCAAAGGGTGTGTGTCAACATGGGATTTAGCCCTTTCAATCTAACATTGGGGAGGATACTTTTGAACTGTTTCATCTTGAGAAATGTGTGCATAAGTTGGGCAAATGGCTGTGCAAACACATCCCTGACACCTAGGTGACATAAATTTGATAGATGCAGCTCAGTAAAGAGTGGGAAATATTCTGACTCATATACCCTTAACATCTAATTCAGCAATATTTGGGACAGCAGGCAGTCTTTTCCTGCTTAGGATATAGCATGAATTACAATTAGCTACTTTACCTTTCACACTTGACGGAGGGAAACATTTTGCTGTAGTGCTGAAATCTCGGATACTAGAGTCTATGAAGCTCACATTGAGGGCTGTTTATTCTTTACCTGGTTGTGTTTTGTTAGCTAGCACCGCAAATTCTTTATCTTCCTGAATTCAAAAGTATTCCCAAAGACATAAGAGAGAGACTGTTTCTTGCCCAGGATTTCCTATTCTCAGCAGGGACTGAAGGACAGAGCTAATCCCATGCACAGGCTTAGCTGGTCTACTTAGCAGACAGACAATGAAAAATTGCTTCAGTGACTTTAAAAATAAATAAACGATTTAATGACCAGGCTAATAAGGGAAAAGTGGAGAGGTTTTGAATTGGAGCTGTCTGAGTCCTGCACTGGAATGAGACACTGGAGTGTGTGCTACACTTCTTCAAAGACTTCAAAGACACCATCAAAGCAGAAAGCATCAAACTTGTAGGCTTTTACTAACTCATTTCTAAAGCTACAATGTCAGCAGGATTCTAGTCCCAGGTTGGCTGCTTTATATTATGCATGCAAAAGAAACTGAGGTGTCCAAAGTCAGGAAGAGAAGATACTCTATTTGACTGTGATGGTTCAATCAAAAATTTGATATGCATAAATTACAGTACATGGCTTCTCTGAGGTCCGCTGACAAGATGAGGTTTTATTTAAGTGAGGGGCCAGAACTGTAGCAGGAAAATATATTCTTTGATACCCAATGTGGGTGTGGATGAGCTTCTTGGAGTAACAGTCTTGAAAACCAGGAAAAGGCCAAGTCTGAGGAGCAATTCTAAAATCAGGTGGTGTGGAAGGTAGTGAAATCTACGGGTGTGGGGCCAGGAGACCAGGGTGCTATTTCTGAATCTAAGGCCCAGTATGAGATGAGGGTGCACAGCACTTTGCAGGACTGAATCGTAACTCACTAAGCATGAAATAGGTAAGTGGTGCATAGCCCTTGCGTTTGCCTTTTGCACAGGCATTACCTTGGACAAGTGGGGTATATAGGATGTAGGAGAGGTAATACCTCTGAAAGTCAGAGCACTCGCACTCTTGAGTGGTTCTCTTTCACTGGTCCTCACTTCACACCCAGCGCTCATCTGTAGCTCCAAGTAGCTGCCCATATGTGGAAGTACACACACAAACTGGGACACTGGCTTCAACTGAATGAGGGCAGCCATGGAGGAACATCCATGGTGAGGGGAAATGTTGCATGGAAAACGTAAGGCTTGACAAAACACAAAGGCTTCAATGATTATCCACTGCAGCTAATCCAGGTCCCAGTCGTCATGACCCTTCCTGCACTGGTGTTTTACTTACGCAGCTGATAGAATGATATTGCCTCCATGCAATGGTCTCGTCATTTAAAAAACAGTGCACAGGCATTCACGTATCATAGAAAGAAAGTCCTGTGGCAATGGATGAGTAGTGAAGTGACAGGCATAGGTGAGCACTGGGATTCCAGTCGGAGCCTGCACGCTTGTGTGTGACATCTGTTCATGAGCTTGCTCCTCACAGATTGGATTATACAGCCACATGGGAACATAAGTGATGTGGTGACATCCTCATCGGATATGGCAGACAGTCATATCTTGGACAATGCAGTGTTGTTGTAACCATGTTGGCTCCAGGATATTGGAGAGACAAGGTGGGTGAGGAAATATCTTGAACTGGATCAACCTCTCTTGGTGAGAGGGACAAGCTTTTGAGCTTTCTAACATCTTGGACAAGTCACTTGACCTCTCTGCGACTCTGCTTCCTCATCTGTAAATTGGGGCTAATTATACGGACAAAGTCTAGTAAGAGGCTTTGAGATCTTTAGCAAAAAGTTGCTGTGTTAAGTACAAAGTCTTATTATTATGTATTATTTTTATTGTGTTATAGAGTCCACAGCCTACAAGTGAGTCAGAGTCCTTCTCAATTTCTTTTTTTAATTTATCTAACTTTTTCTCATATTCCTCCTTTGATACTCACTCCTGACTGCCAGGTATTGACTTTTGTTTGATGGTGCCCATAGCAACATCTGCTGTTAGCAACATGTCTGTCAGCTTCAGCAAACAAAACCAAATTCTGTCAATAAAGCAACTGATCCACCAATGAACACAGGCTCAGCCAAGCAAAACCAACTTCTCAAAGCAACTCTCTTTCATTAAGATCTTAAAACTTGCTGCTATCTAAATCTCTGAGCCACATTACCAGCTCACCTTTATCCTTTTTAAGAACTGTATCTTCAGAATGCTATTGTTTTGAATGGCAAATCCTACCCTATATTATGATAGCTAAACATTACTCTGTTTTTCATAATCATAAAAGTAACAGATTATGTTAGAAAATATCTGCATATTCTATATTCTGCCATTTCTGCATCTGTGCAGTGTTTCCCCTATGATTTAAACCCATGGAAGGAGGGAAAGTCAGACTTGAGATTGAAAGTCTGAGTTAACTGTAACTCCTGCCATAGCTTCCAAAGTTTTGCAAAAACAAATCAATTATTCAGATAGCATTTTTCCCCTCTGGATTTCCTTCAGTGTGCTCTTGAAATCTGACATTTAAATGTACCCAAAATGCTAAGAACCTATGTTATTCACCCCTGAAAAATTGTAAGTTAACTATAGGAAAGCAAAAAAGAATAAACTGCTGTAATTTTTAAAAAATTACTCTAATCATGTATTTTGTTGATTACTGTGGAAGTGAGTGGGCTTGGTTCAGGTGCCAACAATCAGTGAAAAAATTGCCGCAAAGGTATATGTATATTAATTACCCATTTTTAAAACAGCATAATTCTAGGCCTGATGTTCTCTCTCTCATTTTTTTCTATCGCTCCTTCCACAGTAGTATCTAACCAGTTATATTCCCATGTGTGGGCTTGTCATGAGGGTGGAAGACCTGTCCTTATTTTTAAGATGGCACAGAAAGAGTCTCGCAGACTTAGCAGTCTTTCTGCAGTGCCTTAGTGCCTCTGACTTCCAATTTTTGCACTCTGTAGTATGCTGCGACCTCTGGAGCATACAATGCCAGATACTGCAACGTTTGAAATAGAAATGTCATTTATAATAAGAAGTCTCATTCAACACTGAGTGTTTCTAACTATGCACATACAGACATATAATACGCAATGGCATCTTTCACCATTATAGCTCACTTTTTAAAAAACAACATATAATTTTTTGTATACAAAAGCAAGGAAATTATGGATTTCATGCTGCCAGAGAGGGAGGGGGCATTAAAGTTAATACCATATGGAGTGAGAAAAATACTACATAAGCACAAAATGGCTGAATTATGGTTGCTGCAGGAACCAGACCTCTGGATTGCCTCGCTTACATGCTTTTAAAATCTCAACCATGCTGTTTCCGTAATGTAGACATTTGCATGTAATATGTGCAAAATAAGGAAATGATACAAATTGATTTACTCTCTAAAGCTGCTAGTCCTAAATTGGTTCTTGTAGATGTACTTTTATTTGATATGACATGCTCCCACAGTGATAGGATCTGTCATAAGAGCATTCAATTCCAGCATTGCTGGTGATTACAAAAGGGGAATTAGCAAAGCCAGAAAAAAATATCAGAAAATTAAGAGAGAGATAATGTTTAGGAAGCATACAAGTATCTAAATGATCAGTCAGAAACCAAGTTAGGAAACCCAGACAGTGTGTGTTAGCAACACCCAGGAAAGTTAATTTTCCAGCTAGCAGCCAAGTCACAATTCTACAAGGAGAAAATTAATGAGAATGGTGAGAGGATGATACATTCAGACAGACTCTGACAGACGGGAAAAGTTGACTATGTCATAGGGTAGGGGTATGGGGGAAATTAGATGAAGTGTTACCTGTCTAGCATGCTTCCAAGTAAACCTGTACGAACCTACATTTTATGTTTCTTTATAAATGATCACAATATGGAAAAACTGCCAGACATAATAGTCTTATCACATCAAACCTGATGCAAGAACATATCTTTAAAATGCTTCCTTCACTCTCTTGAATAAAACACAAAGGAAAATGCCTTATTGGATGAAAGTTGATGATGTAGATCAGCTTTGCTGCCCTTCCCCACAACCTATTTTCCTGAATCAAGGGGCAACTTCCTTGATGAACTGAAAGTTGTGCTTTCTGCTGTTTTGTAGAATTAAGAGGGCTCAGGAGACTATTTACCAGTTATGAAGTCTTCTTAGTATGGCAACACCACAATTAGAATCATGGATTACATGTCAATATGGCTCTGTTTCATTTCTTGTTTAGCAACATCACCAGTGAAATACACAACACTCAGAGAATAAGGTCTCACCTATCTTGTGTACCCTTCACAGCAGCACAGAAGGTCCTGCATGAACATGTGTGGCCATCAAGACATGTAAACATTATTGTGGATTAAATTTAAAAAAATAAGCCTAGATGTTTAGAATATGGAGGCTATTCCCCAGCATATTCTAACAATTCTTAGAGGTGTCATTTTTTTTAAAGCAATCCTTGAATATTGAGAATTAAAATGAGACTATTTGTTTAAATCACCTTCTATTTCTATTGGCATCACTAGAAAAAGATTAATATAAAAGGCAGAGCAATATCTAATAGCAAGATGTACAGTGGGATATTGAGCCATTGTTAATAGAATTCAGAATTCCACTCTGTAGAGGATACACAACAGAGATTGTGGCACAGATCTTGACAGGCTCCATTGAAATACAGCTAGTTTTTAGTTGTAGGTTTGATCTACCTCTGTCATCTCCTTACCTCACCTTGGCTCAGGCCTGCTGTCAGCTCTCAAATTCCACTGTTTGATGCTTCACTGCATCTCAGTTTACTAGTAGAAAAAGCCTGAACAAATAAAAATCAGTTTCAGTGTTGCACACACTATGAAAAACTCCTGGATCCACAATGCCAGGAGATATCTCAGCCTTCCAACACCAAATTTCTTCCTATAAGACAGTCTGCCCCCACTTCCGAAACAATTTAAATAGTTAATTAAAGCAGAAAAAACCCTGGGATTGGCAATGCTGTCTAACTCTGTGCCTACCCGGTGGGTGTGGATTTAATGCAGTATTCGTTTCAAAGAAGGTACATGCAGAGTGACATACTTTGTACTATTGAAGGGAATGCAAGCAAGGTTACAGTAAATGTAACACACTGGCAGCATAGATGCCACATTCCCCTCTGTTGTCTGGTCCACTAGAGGAAGCAGCCTTCTACTGCTACCAAATAAAAGTTCCTCTTTTACTGAAAGTGCTAGAGTCTGTGCTGACGGACCTGTATTCAAACCATGCTGACAACCCAAATAGAGGGGAAGCCCTTTTAACAACTCATCTGAAGCCTTCAGAATATTATCCACCAAACAATGAGGGGTAAAATCTGCATGGAGCAAACCTCAAAATGTAGGAATGCTAATATACTTCTTTTCCTGCATCATCCCTCCTAACGCAAACTTTGGTCTTAGTGTCTCAGATTTCAGTCTTATACAAATCCATTTCACCACCTGATTCCTTCTACCCACATCAGACCCTTCTCCTCCTGCTCAGCACAACTGGCTGAGTCCTCTCCTCCTTTCACCTCTTTGCCTGCGACACAACCCAAGGTCCATTCTACCCTGATCTGTACCTAGGCCAATAACCTCTTGAATGTACAGTGGGATCTGACTACATCTGCTGGGCCAGCTGCTGTTTTGAAATCGCGTAGGGGCTTCCGCGTGTCAGAACAGAATGCATTTACCACGTGATCACTCAAAATCAAGATCTCTGCAGACAGCTGGAGGCAAATCAAAACTTCCAGTCCTACTGAGATCCCCACAAAAGACATGGTGGGATATGGGGCACATCGGACCAGAACAAGCTTTGGACTTGGTAGAAGTCTATGTATCAGAAGAGATCCTTCAAAATGCCTGGGCTCAGTTTGGTGTGTGGCCTGTCACTCATCTCCTTAATATCTACAGCTCAGCCCCACAAAGCCCTTATCTGTTCTTTAGATGAGTTGTTCAATCCAAATGCTTCTGGCTTGTCCCTAGCAGGTGCAGTCCAGGTTATAGATCCCAGGGTACTTTTGGAAGAGAAGTAGTAACAAACAGGTGTCCTAGCCAACACTGCCCTTTCTAATGACTGAAGCGCTGCATTAATTAGTGCTAAGTACACAATAGCTGCTACATTCATCTATATGAAGGAGGGATAGCTCAGTGGTTTGAGCATTGGCCTGCTAAACCCAGGGATGTGAGTTCAATCCTTGAGGGGGCCATTTGGGTAAGGTGACCATTTTTTTCAAATTTAAAACCAGGACATTTAAAATAGCTCAGCCAGCATGAGTAATAGTCGCTGTCGTAGAATATAAGTTGAAAAAATATTGTGGAGTATGCTTATCTTTTTTTTTCTTTAAGTGAAAGAATACAATAAAATGTACTTCTTTTATTTATATTATATATTATGAAAGTAATTTTGCGAAGAAAAAAAAATTTGATATGGGTAGATTAGTACATAATTGTATACTTAGGATTTTGGGATCCAAGTAATAAAGAAACAAGTGTAGCAGTAAAACAAAATGGTTTTAATAAAAAATGGTACAAAAGTACTTAATCTACATTCCTAATTTTGCTTCTTATATTTTTGTGAAGAGTGGATTGATTTTAATAATTCGTTTTCCTGGATGTTTTTATAAAATTCCATGCAAGTTTGGTTAAAATTATATTTAGTAATTAGCAAACATTTCAAAGTTTCAACATGTAATTGAGTTTTATCACTGGACCAGATATTGTTCATCAAAGAAAAAAGACGTTCGGCAGGTGCATTGGTTCCTGGTAAACAGAGACAATATTCTACCAATTTGCTAATATTTTTGTAGGAAACATCATTTTCACTGAAGGCTTTGAATATTTCAATCCATCTGTTCGATACTGGTACAAAATTTTGTCTCCAGTGAGTAATTTTTTCATCTGTAATGTAGCGCAGGACAAAGCAGGTTTCATCAAACAGTTCATCTACTAAATTGATTTCAGAAAAATACTGAAGAATGTAATCACTGCAAACTTGAATGTTGTCATGGGTGAGTTTAGTGTTTAACAAAACCCAATTGAATTTTTCGGTATGCTTATGTCAAAGTTAGAATCAAGACTCACAATTTGTCAGACCACTCTGTTTTTATTAGCGCAGCGCTCCGCCAATAACACCCAGATAATGTGAGTGGCCATGCAAGACCCAAACAGTCTTATTTATACAGATAAAAGAGCGGGAATCATCCAATACAATGACAGAAATACTATGGGAGAGAAGGAACAGGATCGTGGTTCTAATATTTCTAAACACAACCACTGTTATGATGGAATTAATGGGGGAGCAGTACGATATAAAGCCACCTACAAGAATAAGCCTATCTCAATGAAGGAGATTAATTGTCTGGAGGGTAAAAGGAGTCTAAATGTGAACAATGGGATAAAGTTAAGAAAATAACATTTAGACTGAACATTAAGGAAAATGTTCCACTAGCAAGATCAAGTCTGGAAAGAGTATCTCAATGGAATTGCTTGTTTGAGTGGTTTAAAACTGGACTAGGAAAAGCTCTTGCTGTGGACTGCAGGAAGTAACACTGGATGTGATGGAAGGACAAACTCTCCTATGTCTTTTCCAGCTCTAATTTCTATAGCATCTATTGCACTATTCTTCCTTTACCGCTCAAGAAGGCTTACCTGACATTTTCTTTTTTCATTGCCCAACAGTGATGATTAGATTTTTCAAGAGCAGCTGTATTAGATATTCATGATTTTCAATAGGAAATAATTTTAAGTGTTTCTAAAATATTTTGTGACATAAAAATTTTGGGGGAAATTTTTATCTTGCTGGTAAAGCCCCAAGTTGCTCTACGATCTTCCATCTCAAGCAAACTAATCAAGAGGTGCTTTTCCGCTAAAATTCCATAATACAAAATCCTAGACATAAGGATGAAAGTCAAAGTCTAGCCATTCACGTGCTAGCAGTTCAAACACACCTCTATATGCTCCTGGATAAGAGAGCACTACATCAAGTCTAAAACATAATACTATAGCTTGAAAATTAGAGCCAGAAAATAATGTATCCTGTAGGACTACTGTAAAATGGGATTTTTCTTTAGTCAGTACAAACCAAATATGAATAACAATGACTATAAAGGGCATCAAGATGCAGATGCATTCTGCCAAGAGCCACTTAGACAAGTAGGAGGAGAAATAAGGAGAAACAGCATCAGCCACAAAATCTTCTTCAGAATCACAGAAATGTAGAAGGAAAAAAAGTACTAGAAATCATTTACTCTGACAGTATGGGATTGTTCATTGTATTTCATTCAGAGCTGGTCAAATTATTCATTTGAATAACAGATGTAGTGAAGTTTGCTCTTTCTTCTGTTTGGGGGTAATTCACCCTCTGCAGAAGGCCTGTTTTGAGGACAGAGCTGGAACTGAAGTGACGACTAGACTTTGTGCTGGCCAGCAGGACCAGATTTACACCTTATGCGCCCCTCCCACCCACCCTCTGCCTACAGCTGACCTTTGTGTTTTCCATCAAAAATGAATCTTTTTAAGCCACTTTTAACTTTTAGGCACCCCCCAAGAAATGTGCCTACTGTGCCTAACTGGAAGTCCAGCCCTGTCTGCAGAATGAATTTCACCCTTTTCATGCTATCTAGAATTCACTGAATAGTTCACCAAAGTAATTTCACCTATTTGCTTTTTGTTTGTTTGTTTTGTGGTGTGTAACTGGTTACCTAAGTAATAAATAATAATAATAAAAAAAAGTGCTTCTGCTGTCTGATTTGAGAACAGAAGCTTTAAATGGGAGGATAATAAATTATGAATTATAAATAACATTTCCATTTTAGATATTCAAATGAATATGCATGCATGCAAAAATGATGATTAGCTAATATGTTCAAGAGTATTCAAATTACTACTGGGTGTTGTTAAAAAATGAATAACAACCTCACATAACAGTGGACTGAACTCACCCCTTTTATTCATGAATGACCTTTTGTATTATTTGTCCACCCCACCTTTACCAGGTCTGGTATTTAATATTCCAGTCAATGAGGGCTTCTGCTATTGCCCTTGCAAGCCTATTTCACAAGTTAACAGAATCAAGTTTTAGGGAAAGATTGCTGACACTCGGGCTAATTTTCCCTTTCCCACCTAGTTTCATTTAATCAGTGATGCAAAATTACATTAAAACATTTGCACCACTAGTGGAAACTGGACTCAAAATTTATTGGGGGGGGGGGTTGGAGGAACTGGATTAATAAAAGAAAAATTTGGTAATTTTACCTGAACATTTGACTCTATCAGGAGGTAGGTTTTTTCTCATGGATACTTTTAAATGTCATTTATTGGAGTGCATCATGCACACAGCACATTCACAGCTTTGCATTACACCATCATTTTTGACTGATGTTGCTGTATCTTAACTCCTCAAAACAAACTGCAACGACACACTCCACCACTGCATTTTCTCTGTCTAATCTCATGAAAAAATTTGTTGAATCTCACCCAGACATTAATTAGGGCTGAGCAGTAACCATTTAGGCTTTGCACGAATCCTATGAGTGTCATGAGAAGATAGTGTTGCTGAAGTAATTACTCTCTTTTTATTCAATACTTGAGTAAATACTAATGCCAAACGGTCACATGAATCACAGGAATGAAAGTCAGTGCTATCTCTACCTATCACATATTAGCCTTCTTGCTTTGGGAACACTGGCAATTTGGCAAGAGAGTGAAGAGGCTGAGAAGCCTTACTGGGAGAATCCCTTTTGGGAATTACTAGCCATATCCTACAGTATTTTTTGTCCATAGAGTAAATATATTTCTGACAGTGGCCAATGGCAGGTGCCCCAAAGGGAATGAACAGACAGGTTATCATCAAGTGATCCATGCCCTGTCACCCAATCCCAGCTTCTGGGAAACAGAGGCTAGGGACACCATTTCTCCCCATCCTGGCTAATAGCCATTGATCAACCTATCTTCCATGTATCTATCTAGCTCCCTTTTGAACCCTGTTATGGTATTGGCTTTCACAACACCCTCTGGCAAGGAGTTCCAGAGGTTGATAGTGCTTTGCATGAAAAAATACTTTTTTTGTGTTTGTTTTAAACCTGCTATCTATTAATTTCATTTGGTGGCCCCTTGTTCTTGTATTATGAGAAGGAGTAAATAATACTTCCCTATTTACTTTCTCTATACCACTCATGATTTTATAGACCTCTATCATTATTTAGAAAAGTGGGACGAGCACAAGTCCATGGGGCCGGATGCACTGCATCCGAGGGTGCTAAAGGAGTTAGCAGATGTGATTGCAGAGCCATTGGCCATTATCTTTGAAAACTCATGGCGATTGGGCGAGATCCTGGATGATTGGAAAAAGGCTAATGTAGTGCCCATTTTTTAAAAAGGGAAGAAGGAGCATCTGGGGAACTACAGGCCAGTCAGCCTCACCTCAGTCCCTGGAAAAATCATGGAGCAGGTCCTCAAGGAATCAATTTTGAAGCACTTCGAGGAGAGGAAAGTGATCAGGAACAGTCAGCATGGATTCAACAAGGCAAGTCATGCCTGACTAACCTAACTGCCTTCTTATGATGAGATAACTGGATCTGTGGATGAGGGGAAAGCACTGGACGTGTTATTCCTCGACTTTATCAAAGCTTTTGATACGGTCTCCCACGGTATTCTTGCCAGCAAATTAAAGAGGTGCGAGCTGGATGAATGGACTATCAGGCGGATAGAAAGCTGGCTAGATCGTCGGCCTCAATGGGTAGTGATCAATGGCTCCATGCCTAGTTGGCAGCCGGTTTCAAGCGGAGTGCCCCAAGGGTCGGTCCTGGGGCCGGTTTTGTTCAATATCTTTATTAATGATCTGGAGGATGGTGTGGATTGCACCCTCAGCAAGTTTAGAGATGACACTAAACTGGGAGGAGTGGCAGATAAGCTGGAAGGTAGGGATAGGATACAGAGGGACCTAGACAAATTAGAGGATTGGACCAAAATAAATCTGATGAGGTTCAACAAGGACAAGTGCAGAGTCCTGCACTTAGGATGGAAGAATCCCATGCATTGCTACAGACTATTCTCAGTAGTACCAGATGTCAGACCAAGGAATAATAGTCTCAAGTTGCAGTGGGAGAGGTTTAGGTTGGCTATTAGGAAAAACTTTTTCACCAGAGGGTTGTGAAGCACTGGAATGGGTTACCTAGGGAGGTGGTGGTATCTCCTTCCTTAGGGGTTTTTAAGGTCAGGCTTGACAAAGCCCTGGCTGGGATGATTTAGTTGGGGATTAGGTCTTGCTTTGAGCAGGGGGTTGGACTAGATGACTTCCTGAGGTCCCTTCCAACCCTATGATTCTATAATCATATCCCCCTTAGTTGCCTCTTTTCCAAGCTGAAAAGTCCCAGTCTTATTAATCTCTCCTCATACAGAAGCCGTTCTATACCCCTAATAATTTTTGTTGCTCCTTTCTGAACCTTTTCCAATTCCAATATTTCTTTTTTGAGATGGGGCAACCACATCTGCACGCAGCATTCATGGTGTCGGTGTACCATGGATTTATATAGAGGCAATATATTATTTTCTGTCTTATCTATCCCTTTCTTGATGATTCCCAACATTCTGTTCGCTTTTTTGACTGGCGCTGGATGATTTCAGAGAACTATCCACAATGACTCCAAGATCTCTTTCTTGAGTGGTAACAGCTAATTTAGACTCCATCATTGTATATGTATAGTTGGGATTATGTTTTCCAATGTGCATTACTTTGCATTTATCAACATTAAATTTCATCTGCCATTTTGTTGACCAGTCACCCAGTTTTGTGTGATCCTTTTGTAGCACACAGACATTCAGGGTATAGCTTGCATACTGGAAGGCTGTTTGTGAGCAGCCAAGGTGGAAAATCCTTCAGCAAGGCATTGTAAGGCACCCAGTGTTGCAGGGCAAGTGTGGTACAGCTGCTCATTAGTCTACACTGTACCCTCATATGTCACACCTACCAACATTCCTTGGGATTTACGCTGCAAAACCATAAAGAGAAACCACAAAACCTTTTGTACTGTCATGCTTGTTCGAAGACATTTATTTGGGGGACCCTCTGGGGAAATAGCTCCAGGTCAAAATGTATTAGGTACCAGCAACTGGCTTTACTGCAACATGACGCACATTTGTTTTCTTCTCAAACAAACATATTAGTTGCCAGAGCACAATGCGATAATTAGGCCTCAAAGACTGCACTGTAGCAATTTTCCCTTATGGTTTTCCTTTCTTAAATTACCTCTACAGATTTTCTCATTCTTGGACTCATATGAAATATAAAAATCCAGTAACCACAGCATGGGGTCATGTGACTCAGTGATGCTATGTAGCTATTCGGAAAAGAATATTCAACTACAGCATTATATGGGCTATCCATATTTGGGTGGCACCAGTATGCTAGTGATACTGACTTAATACCTGGGGAGGGGCAGGCATTGTACAATGCTAACAGATAGGTATAAATGTAGATAGCCAGTTAATCGTGTTTGAGAAACGTGGGCAAGCAAAAGGCAGGAATATCAACAGGACAGTTTGTAGTGAACTTCTGCATGGAGGGTGCAGCAGAACTCAGAGACGCCAACAGGCATTAAAATTTTGATTCTACTTATGGTATTATTTCATATTGTGTAACTTCAGGGAAAATCCAGAAAGTCTGACACTGAATGAGACACTCCCCCACATCCCCTCAGTTTGAAAAAAGGATAGGACACAAATCTAGCCTTATGTGTTATAAGTCAGGGCACTGGTCTTAAAAGCTCAAGAGCTAGGTTTTCCACTGTACAGACAATTAGCTGCCATTACTGGTATAAAGAGTGAAGCGTCTAATTCTTTTGGCTATATGTTGTACCTTCTGCTGAAAGGAACATGCATCACTGGTTTCTAGTGTCTTCTTAAAATATCACCAAACACCAACTTAACACACCATCATTGAGTTATGAGCTCACTATCTCATAAGCTAAACAGGGATGGGCCTGATCAAAACCTGAATGGCAGCTCTCCAAAGAAAACTCTGTAGGAAATGTGCGTGACTCAGTATGGGGTACTTTGAGTCAGTGCTGCACCAATGTCTCAGCGTGGTGCTAGGGGTCATCGTGCTGCTGAAGGTGTCATCTTTTTAGAAGAGATCATTATTATTTCCAGGCTCTCTCCCCCTAACATTTCTGTAGCAGTGAAATGTGGGATTTGTATAAAATTACATGCAAAATAATGAAGTGTCCACCTACTACTTTAAGTATTTTCTGTGAAGCTTATTACCAACTCTAATGTTAGTTAGCGTTTTGTTCCAGTTTTTTAACCACTCCAAAATGTTTTACAATTGATGACAGTTAATGACAGTTACAATGAGACTGGCAGACAATAATTTAATTACAAATCCTGTGCCATCATAGCTCCTACTATTCAAAGTCTAACAAGCATAAAATTGCATGCTCACTACGTATGCAGGCAGGTATGCCATTACACTGACAAAGAAATGATAGTATTTGTAGACAGAACATTAACAAAAGAACAATATTCAAATGGAGAGTAACTTTGGTTCAAAATGAAAAAGGGGGAGGATTACATGGGGAAATATATTTCTTTTTCCATAGAAACATTTTCTTCTTTACAAAGATTCTTTCTTCTCTTCCTGATATTTTCTAAAATCCTAGGTCAGGCCCGTGATGAGTGGTTTCTGAACCAAGGATTTCAGGGCAGCAGCTCTGGAGCTAATTGCTACTGTTCCTTTCTGACTTTACACTGTGTGCTAAAGGCAAAGCAAAATCAAGAACTTCTTTTCCTTTAGGCCCTACATTTCGGCTTTATGTGATATAAAATGAAACAAGGTTTCAATCCTTTGAAACACAATGATGCTCAGAATTTAGTTCAGAAGTCAAAAGAGGCTGTTAAAAACCAAAATGGCTGACAGTGCCTTTTGATCTTTACATATAACAAAGGCCTGAATCTTCAGGATTTGGGGTTCTCTTCATTTGCATTTTGGAGACTACTTGCTTGGAATGGTCATGCCACATTCACTTTCAGAGCATTTCAGGAGTGATTGTTAAAGTTTTAGTCATTGCTAGCATTGTACTGAGTTGCATCAGAGAAGGGGAGATTCAGAGATTATTCTGTAATCTGGATAAAGCATTCATTATCTTCTGATTCTTCAATCTGACCTCTGTAGTCACAGCAGCCCATTTGGATATCCAAAAAAACCAACCAACTATGGAACAATCCTCTCCACCCTAGCAAGTCACTGTTGCTGCACATTGGCAATGGTATTTTTTTTTATTTCCCTTCTCAACAATCACTATGTCCTGTCTTGGAAATGCCCCTATTTCTTTAATTTTACCGGCTCTGCTAGAATCTTGGCATTTCTAAAATAGTAACACCTAGAAAAAAATGTTGCAAATGGTGAGGCACAGACCATCCTAGACCACACAAATACATTAGGTATCAGCTGAATATCTCTGCTTAGAAATTCTAAGGTAATAAGAACTCTTATTCCAAAGCATTAACCATGCCAACAAACATTATCTAAAGGATCCCACAATGATGGTTCTGTGTGAACTGCAATGTAGCAAAAGCACATTAAGCCTAGATCTGCGGATTTTCTGCATTTTTCCTCCATTATATTTATGTCGTACCAAGTCATTCTGTGCACTCTGTAGTCAATAAAACACAAAGGTTGCATGCATAAAATTGTACATTTCCTTATTTCATAATATATATATTAACATCACCCATTAACATCTACAAAGGTTGCCATGAAAAAATCAACATTTGCCCATAGTTACTACGCAGTAGTTTCTCAGATAGCACAGTTCTCTCACACATGTAGAATAGAAGATAACTAAGGTAACAGACATTCTCTCTTGAGATCTGTTTTCTTATGGTCTTTTTTTATGCTTCACAATTGAACAAAAGTTTTTGTAAAGGTTGCTTGCAGAAAATTGAAGAGTCCCTTATTTCATTTTATACACACACAAACACAAACACACACTTCCATTAATGTCATTTATTTGACCTCTGTTTTGGTGATTCATGAGACACTCTCACCATATGGCAAAGTATTAGTTTATACGATGTGAACATCATGCATATACACCTCTACCCTGATATAACGCGGCCCGATATAACATGAATTTGCATCTAACGCGGTAAAGCAGTGCTCCGTGGGGGCGGGGCTGTACACTCCAGTGGATCAAAGCAAGTTCGATATAACGCGGTTTCACCTATAAGACAGTAAGATTTTTTGGCTCCCAAGGACAGCGTTATATTGGGGTAGAGGTGTATATTCAGCAGCGGCTCCAGGTACCAGCACTCCAAGCGTGTGCCTGGGGCAGAAAGCCGCGGGGGGCGCCCTGCCGGTCCCTGCGAGGGTGGCAGTCAGGCAGCCTTCGGCGGCTTGCCTGCGGGAGGTCCGGCAGTCCCGTGGATTCGGCAGCAATTCGGCGGTAAGTACGCCAAAGCCGCGGGACCGGCGGACCTCCCACAGGCAAGCCACCGAATCTGCCAGACCGGGGACCTCCCGCAGGCAAGCCATCGAAGGCAGCCTGCCTGCCGTGCTTGGGGCTGCAAAAAAGCTAGAGTCGCCCCTGTATATATTGGTTTGGAGAATTTGCTTCAATTAGACACCCAAAGCTGGCCAATGCCAGCTGATTTGGGCTTGCAACGCTTGAGCTATGGGGCTGTTTAATTGTGGTGCAGACATTTGGGCTTGGGCTGCAGTCTGAGCTCTGGGACCCACCTGGGCTCCAGCCCAAGTCCAAATGTCTATACTACATTAAACAGCCCTTTAGTCCGAGCCAAAGTCAGCTGGCATGGGCCAGCTGCAGGCTTTTAACTGCAGTAGACATGCCCACAGAGACCAATACAGCACATCCTGAAAACTTTCCCTGTAGATTGTACACTGTAGATTTTCAGATTTTTTAAAAAGATGTTTCTGTCCAAAGAAGCCATTTATCGTCTGAGCATTTTAACAACATAATTTCACATTCCCCACAGTACCATGGCATTTGGATGGCTGCTTAGCAAGAAGCAAAGTCCCTCTAGAACTGCCCAGCAGGGAGATTCCTGAACAGCAACATAGTGACTGTCCAGATGGCAACTCTGCAACAGCCTAAGTCTTTCTTTGCAGTGTTGATGAAGCCATGTTGGTCGTAGGATATGAGAGAAACCAAGTAGGTGAGGTAATATTTTTTACGGGACAACTTCTGTTGGGGGCAGGTACAAGCTTCCTGAAGAAGAGCTCTGTGTAGCTTGAAAGCATGCACCTTCCCCTAACCGAAGTTCGTCCAATAAAAGATATTATCACAGGTACCTTGTCTTTCTAAATCTTGATTGAAAGGAAAGAAGAGTAATTTCTATGTCACTCTTGAACCCTGGGGTCCCCCAAGTGGTTATAACCAACATAATTTTTCTTTCTTTCTTAATGAAAACAAAGTGAGGTAATGGCTTTTACTGGACCAACTTCTGTCGTGAAAGAGACAAGCTTTGGAGCTCTTCTTCAGACCAGAAGAACCCCGTGTAGCTAAAAAGCTTGTCTCTCTCACCAACAGAAGTCGGCCCAATACAGGATATTGTCTCACCCACCGTGTCTCTCTAATATCCTGGGACCAACACGCCTATAACAACACTGCAAACAAGAAGTAAGTAGACTGTTTAAACAGATGTCATTAGCAGTTGTCTTCTGATCTCCCCTGTGCTTCTACTGCTCTGGGAACACAAGAAAATAAGCCTCATGGTACTTTATTACATATAATTTTACAGTGACCATTTTGTATTAACCTGCTCCTGGGAGGCTGGAGCGCGGAATTCAGCAATATCCCACTGGAGCCAGTGGGAATGAAACAGAAAAACTCATTTTTCTGTGAGTAGCCAAATTACAGAAACAAATTAAAACTGCTTCTTTTGTTTGTGGTCTTTCAGTATGGTTCCCAGATATTGTGTTGCAACTCCCATGAACTTTTGATTTATCCCTCACACTTAGGTTCATTAGCTGAAATGTTTCACAGAGCTTTTTTTTTTCCAAAAGCAACAGTTTTGTGTTTGTATTTAAACATTTCACTGCACAATGTTTGCAAAGCAAACATGTCAGCATTTGTCCTGGTGCAGAGGAACCAGAAAGGGAACATGCCTGATACATAAGAGAACTCAAACAAGCTATTTTCATTATTCAATCTAAATAAAGTTCAAAAAGTAACTAAAAAGCATGGGTAAGCAGAGTCTGAATGAGTTCTTCCCTAACATCTAGAGATGAGTTGTGGAAGAGGACGTCAGGAACTGATCTTGTTTGCATAGGCACACCCACCCTGCCTAGGTGCTCAGCATGATGGGATTGCTTGCTCAAATGATCCCTGGTGGCTGGTGTTGGATCCCGTCTCCTTGTTATTGGGGCAGGAGTAATAAAGTACTGTTCTTCTTCTTGTGAACTGAGGGCAGCAGAACTGTACCTGGCATGCCCCGATGGAAGGACTCACCCTCAAATGAACGGCACTCACTAGGCAGAGGACATGGGTTCCAAAGGCCAGTGAGTGGAGAGTGAGTGGGGACAGGTAATTGTATGTGTGGGCCCTGCTTAAGGGCCTTAGACACTATTTGACCCCTTTTCTTTCTCTCTCTCTCTCTCCGCTGTGTAATAAAAAAGCTAATTTAGACTCAATTGAGAGTCTTGTTACATGCTGCAGAGCTGAAATCACTGATACCTATGTCTAATTATTAGATTTGCCCTGGGACAGTGTCTTGAATGCATGAGACTGCGCAGTGTACACCAGCAGGGAGGCTCCCCCACTAACAGCTGAAATCACTGATAGCTGTGTTAAGTGATGGGCCTTGAAGACATCTCAGCGAGCGGCCAGCAGGGTGGCTGGTGGAGAGTCATGGCAATTGGCCAGCAGGGTGGCTGGTGGAGAGGGCCAGAGCAGAGCCCTGCAAAGAGGCATGGTGATCAGCTGGCATGGCAGCTGGTAGAGAGTGGTGGTGAGTGAGTGCCTGAGCAGCAGGGCGAGTAAGGTGCCTCTTTACCCCACCACCCTGCCCAGGGTGGGAGGTGTGACATGTCATTCCATATTCTTTATGAAAATACGTTTATGATATGAATATGATATAGCTGAGATATACTTTATGCAAGATGGCTCATGTGAGATATCATTGGCTAGGTGGACCTTTGGTCTGATCTATTAGGGCCATTCTTATCTTATGTATTTAAGGGTGCGAGTACTGTTCCTCAGTTCTTCCCTGCTACCCTACCCAAGATGACTGCTAGAAACAACTAAGACTGAAGTGGGGGAAAGAACTGGGCCCAGGCTGGAATGGCGTCTGGCCTGTGAAGAAGATTATTAGAGCCACATTTAGCGTGAGAACTCACATGTAACCAGTTTCTTTAGTGTATTAAGCTTAGTCTGCGTGCTGTTTTATTTTCTTAGTAATCTGCCTTGTTCTGTCTGCTACCTCCTTAACTACTTAAAACACACCTGTTATACTTAATAAATTTCTGGTTTATAATACAATCCAGTTTATGTGATTTCTAACGAGGGGGCAAGAAATTGTGCATACCCGTTTCTACATTGAGGGAAGAGGCGAATATAATATATCTTTGGGTCTGCACTTCAAGGGAGGGGGACATCTGAGTGCTGGAGTAGGTCCCTTAAACTGAGTCTTCCCAGAGCTGATCTGCAGCTGGGTGTGGCCCTGCCTGTGTGTGTGTTAGAGGAGGTTTTAAGAGCCTGGCTCAGCAAGACAGGTAAAAGGGTGCCCATGCTGGCAGAACAGGTAGACTCAGTGGTATCTCAGCACATCAAGTGACTTCCCATGGAGTCCAACCCGTCACAGGAGGTGAACTCTGCAGATGCACCTCTGAACTCTGAGTCTGCACTGACCAAGGACAGCAACTGTGAGTGAGGTGCAGAGAAGGGACGGGCACATTAAAGGGACTTTTGGGTTTCTGGACTTAAAAACTTGAGGGGAAAAGGACACTGCTCAGCTTACTTGGTGGGTGGGTCTTTTGCTCATGGTTTGTGTTTATGAACCCTAGTTGTGGTGTTTTCCAAATTAATGCAGAGTTACTTCCCTCCTTTTATTAAAATGTTTTGCTACATTCAGACTCTGTGCTTGCAAGAGGGGAAGTACTGCCTCTTAGAGGAGCCCAGGGGATGGTGTGTAATTGTTCCAGGTCACTGGATGGGGGCTCGATCCAGTTTTGTGTTGTATTGTTGAAAAGGACCCCCTAGATACTAAACCCAGCCCTTGTTGCTGCCAACTCTGACTGGCTGAAAGGTTACACCCGAATAGTGAAAGGTAAATGGCTTTTTAAAACTACTTCCATTTTTAATATCCAAAGTGCTATTAGAAACACAGAGAAAGCAATTCAGGGCTTAAATTATTTTTAACCTGACAGCTTCCTTTAAACGCTAAATTCCTCACATTGCATTGTAAGCATCCTCCACATACACTAACCAACATTTCCCGCAACTGGAGGAAGAATCTACAACCTAACAGAAGTTTCTGTTCTGAAATTCCCATTTTTAGCACAAGACAGCAGCCATATTCAGATGTGTCTCTCAGAAAAGCTACAAATGAGACAGAACTATTCCTTTTTTACTCCAAATATCAGTGGCCATGGCTCCCAGACTTTTCTGCTGTGGAAGAAATGTTTGCAAAAAAAATTCCATCATTCCAAAAGATTCGTTTTTGCTAGTGGTAGGGATTTATTTTGCATTAAACACAGTTCAAAGTGATGGTTCTTGGCTAACAAATTTAAACTTTCCCCTACAACAGTAACATGAACAACAACAAAATAAAGCGTACAGCATAATAAAGAACTATGCTACATGGCATTGCACTTGTCAAGTTTCAGTATAAGTGTGCGACAACCGGGGAACCAGTCACCATACATTCCAGGCACCAAACACAAAAGATTATTTCACATGGACTCCACTTCTGACATCTTAATGTTTTACTGATCACCAACTTGGGATTTCCTTTTCTTCTCTTTATATCTCCCTCAGTTTCATTCTCTGGATCCTGTTATAGTGGGAGTGCACCTACAAAGCTGGGTTTTGTTCTTGGCTTTGTGAGCATTCAGACAAGGATGCATTGTCATCTTTATGGTAGTGTTCCCACAACCTAGCACTCAGCACTGAGAACACGCTGGGGCTGGTTCCAAAAATTGTTCTCGATGAGTGCAATTGTCTTGGTGGGTTGCAGATGCAACCTCCAAGGTTGACCACTCAAAAACAAGCCATGCATTCAATCTGTTTGAACATATGACCAATCACGTGCTCCTTTCTCTCAACGCTGCTAACAAGATGCTACCACCATAGTTTTTCCTTAACCTGTGTGTATACTGTACAGACCAGGCAGAAAGGGCTACCAAGGAATGATGACAAGCTCCGAAACACAGGGCTTGTGGACTATTCCATGCATCAGTGAGGAAATGCACTCATCTGTCTACTTTCCTTCATCGACTCCACACCCACAGACTCATAGACTTTAAGGTCAGAAGGGACCATTATGATCATCTAGTCTGACCTCCTGCACAATGCAGGCCACAGAATCTCACCCACCCACTCCTGTAACAAACCCCTAACCTATGTCTGAGTTATTGAAGTCCTCAAATTGTGGTTTGAAGACCTCAAGCTGCAGAGAATCCTCCAGCAAGTGACCCGTGCCCCATGCTGCAGAGGAAGGTGAAAAACCTCCAGGGCCTTTGCCAATCTGCCCTGGAGGAAAATTCCTTCTCGACCCCAAATATGGCAATCAGTTAAACCCTGAGCATGTGGGCAAGACTCACCAGCCAGCACCCAGGAAAGAATTCTCTGTAGTAACTCAGATCCCACCCCATCCAACATCCCATCACAGACCACTGGGCATACTTACCTGCTGATAATCAAAGATCAGTTGCCAAATTAATTGCCAAAATTAGGCTATCCCATCATACCATCCCCTCCATAAACTTATCAAGCTTAGTCTTAAAGCCAGATATGTCTTTTGCCCCCACTACTCCCCTTGGAAGGCTGTTCCAGAACTTAACTCCTCTGATGATTAGAAACCTTCATCTAATTTCAAGTCTAAACTTCCTAGTGTCCAGTTTATATCCATTTGTTCTTGTGTCCACATTGGTACTAAGCTTAAATAATTCCTCTCCCTCCCTAATATTTATCCCTCTGATATATTTATAAAGAGCAATCATATCCCCCCTCAACCTTCTTTTGGTTAGGCTAAACAAGCCAAGCTCTTTAAGTCTCCTTTCATAAGATAGGTTTTCCATTCCTTGGATCATCCTAGTAGCCCTTCTCTGTACCTGTTCCAGTTTGAAATCATCCTTCTTAAACATGGGAGACCAGAACTGCACACAGTATTCCAGATGAGGTCTCACCAGTGCCTTGTATAACGTTACTAACACCTCTTTATCTTTGCTGGAAATACCTCGCCTGATGCAGCCTAAAACTGCATTAGCTTTTTTAACGGCCATATCACATTGGCAGCTCATAGTCATCCTGTGATCAACCAATACTCCAAGGTCCTTCTCCTCCTCTGTTACTTCCAACTGATGTGTCCCCAATTTATAACTAAAATTCTTGTTATTACTCCTAAATGTATGACCTTGCACTTTTCACTATTAAATTTCATCCTATTACTATTACTCCAATTTACAAGGTGTGACGAAGTGGGACTGTTCGCACTGGGGGCTGGGTACAGATCCTAAGTATCTAGCAGCAAAAGGCCATGCAGCCAAATGCCTGAAGCTCTGTCTCCTAGCAACGGATGGCCGGGCCCCTCCCTGCAAAGGTGCATCTAAAGGTGTGGGAGACAAAAGGGGTCAGGTGACCTCCTAGCCCGGGAAAGGAGCTGAGGAGAGAGGAGGGGCCGGAGGGGGCTGGGCAGACTGGACTTGGCTGGGGAAGCGAGGGGAAGCAGCGAGAAAGGGCTCTGATCCCCGAGGGGGGCTGTGAGGCCCCCAGGATGGACCTAACAGGGGGGATCCTGTTGTCTGTGCCTGCAAAACCTGTGGTGGACTGTGTTCCTGTCGTCTAAATAAACCTTCTGCTTTACTGGCTGGCTGAGAGTCCTGGTGAATCGGCAGGGAGGCCGGGGGTGCAGGGCCTAACTCCCCCACACTCCGTGACACAAGGTCATCCAGATCTTCCTGTATGATATCCCGGTCCTTCTCTGTGTTAGCAATACCTCCCAGCTTTGTGTCATCCGCAAACTTTATTAGCACATTCCCACTTTTTGTGCCAAAGTGTCGACTCCACACCTTTTACAACACTGTCAATAGGGGAGACATTTCTCTTCTGATACTAACCTGTCTGTACATTCAATCAAAATAAATAAATAAATTACAAGGATCAGCCAAGTCAGGCCTAGGAATACATTCCCTCCCTGTTTCTGTGGGAGTAAGCTGCTTGGCCTCAGAACTATAGGACTGAACTTGCAGGCTATGTGAGACAAGAGTCCCGTAGCTGATTGATATCTTCACACAGAGAGAGAGAGAGAGAGAGAGAGAGAGAGATCAGTGTCTGTTTCACAATCAGATGCTATACCACTGCAATCTGGCCATCACAGATAAGCAGTAGTCAATGTGCAGGATGGCGTTTCAGCCAGCACAGTATTAATGCATCAGAACCCCTGTCCTGCTTGACACATGCACATCATATAATTTTACATAAACCACAGCTGGAAGCGTGCATGCCCCTTTTTTTCCCTGTAGGCTAAGAGGCAAGAAGAAGAGCAATCAAAATAAAATATAGTTAAAAGATATCCCTGTAATAACCTGAGCACAGACTTGCCCTTTGGGAAATGTCAGAAATTATACTTTTGCTACAGCTCATCTAGAAGGACCTGCCTCTGCGAAGTATGTATCAAATGAAAACAGGTAAAGAAAGGGATACATGCTCTTTAGGGGACAGGATTATTAAGACACTTCTGCCACTGACATGGGTATTTGCTTCTGACTGCATTTTCTTGATGTAATTGACCTTCATCCTTATTTTATTGTTACTCTAAAGTAAGCAAAAAGATGGGTCTTTTAACTCCAACTATCTGGGAAAAAAGTGTGAATTAGTGTTAGTGTGCTGTAACATACTATTTCACCTGCTGAACAAGGATGTCCCAATGAATGGGAAGACTATCCCCGTGGGGGTTTCTTGGAAATGCAGTGACCTTGGCTCCTTGGAGGGGTTTGCTTTGGATGTGTTATAGCGGAGAGTTTTCATGCTGGGTCTGACAGTGTTTCCACCATAAATTCAGGTGTTTATAACTCAGTCGCAAGAATGTGAAAATCAGATTTTTGGTATGTTTTTGTTCTAAGAGAGTGGAAAAAAGTATATCATCTAATTCACTCAAACCACTCACTGATAAGATAGTTACTTTTATTTAGTGCCCTTCATACAAACTATCACTAACCATGATAGTTGAGAGGGAGGAATGGAAAAATAATCCCCTACAGAACAAGGAAGTGCTGACTGTGATATTTAAGAATGGTATAAATTACAGTCATTTAAGCATAATAATGTTTGAGGGGAATTTTCTGGGGTTTAATAACAGGTAGGAAAGGTTGATGCTTAAAGGTGTTTTTGTCAGAGGGATTTGGGCCTGGAACATGTTGCCCAATATTATATAGTAAGTTTATATACCATCTAAATACTACCTTTTAGTTTAGGCAAGCTCTGTTCAGTCACCTTCTCCTGACACAATCATCCTCAACTTTGCAATTAGCAACCCAAGCAGCGTTTTATTGACTATTTAAAGTTAAGGATAAAACCAGCCCTAATAATTTATTCTTTATATCACAGCAGTACTCCAATCCCTCAGTCAAGTTGGGACTTTCACTGTATTAGGTACTGTTCACCCACATAGGAAGACATGGATCCTGCCTCAAAGAGATTATAATCTAAATGGACAAGACAGACAAAGAACAACAGACAATTTACAGGTAAAACATTACAGGTGTATCTCTCACCAGCTACATACAACATTCACATTTTTCCCAAGCCATCCCCATTTCTCCTTTCGTTCGTTCTATCCCAGTGGTTCTCAACCGGGAGCACACTACTCCTGGGGGTATGCAGAGATCTTCCAGGTGGTACATCAACTCATCTAGATATTGGCCTAGTTTTACAACAGGCTACATGAAAAGCCCTAGCGAAGTCAGTGCACACTGAAATTTCATACAATGACTTGTTTATACTGCTCTATATACAATACACTGATATGCCAGTACCATATTTATATTCCAATTGATTTATTTTACAATTATATGGTAAAAGTGAGAAAGTATGCAATTGTTCAGTACTAGTGTGCTGTGACACTTCTATATTTTTATGCCTGATTTTGAAAGCAAGTAGTTAAGTGAAGTGAAACTTGGGGTACGCAAGACAAATCAGACTCCTGAAAGGGGTACAGGAATCTGGAAAGGTTGAGAGTCAGTGCTCTATCTCAGCAGTTCTCAGCCAGGGGTCCGAGGCCCCGTAGTGGGCCATGAGCAGGTTTCAGGGGGCAGGGCCAGCATTAGACTCACTGGGGCCCAGGACAGAAAGCCAAAGCTCCACCTCCCCGAGCCCCGCCACCTGGGCCTGAAGCTGAAACCTGAGCAGCTTAGCTATGTGGGGCTCACTGTGGCGTGTGGCCCTGGGCAATTGTCCTGTTTGCCACCCCTTAATGCCAGCTCTGTTTTTTGTATGCAGAAAAACAGTTGTTGTGGCACAGATGGGCCGTGGAGTTTTATAGCATGCTGGGGGGAGGGGGGGCTCAGAAAGAAAAAGGTTGAGAACCTCAGCTCTATGCCAGTGCCTCAGCCAGCCTGACCCTCCACTGCATCCCGTGGGATCTCCTTCACATTGCAGTGACTGGGCTGAAACAAACAAATGCATAGCTGACTATATGGTGCGCTTGTTAATGAAACTGTGCAACGATAGTGAGGTTCTGAAGCTGGCCATGGGGACTATGGACTCAGCCGCCTCACCCAGTCTGGAGCAACTCCCTGATGCTCCTCATCCCTGTGGAGGAGGCCTCCTTCCTTGTGGGTGGGTAGGGGGAGGGGAACACAAGGCCTCACTATAAACCTTAATGGCATCCACATTTTTGCAACCGCAGCATAACTGTATAATATTTACTATTTAGTCTGCTTTCCTGACCTTCAACTCCCTCATGTTAGGTTGAAGTGAGTCTTTTTTTTCCTATGAAAATGCATCAAAATAGAAAACCATCTGTTTTTAGAATGAGACAGAAATCTGTAAGAGTAAATCCGTATAAGATACACGTGTCATCAAATTCCAGATAAGTAAGTGGAGCATCAAAAACAAGCCTGATGCAAAGAGGTGCTCCCTGGCAGAAGGAAAGAGCAGGATTTTCCTGTGCCTTCTCAGAGACCTGAAATGTCATTTTCAAAGGTGTTCAGTGTTACTGGGCCTCTCTGACAAATTCTACTCTGTTCTTGCTAACCCTGCCAGCTTGCTTTTTTCCCCCAAGATGCCAAACAATTTGGCCACGCTGGCTCAAGAGCACAGGGTAAGTGCATAACATCTCAGCTACTTTACTCTGATAGCCAAAGTGCATGACTTTTTATTTGGTCATCATAATGACCTGATAGCTGGACATTGATCTTTGCCTCAAAAAATTCTCCGGGTGAAACTGACCTCAGTAAGCAATATAAGATCCTTTTGTTTAAATGGGTTTCACCAGGTAATTGTTCCTTACAGGGTAATTCTACTGTATCTACCCTTATTAATGAAATGTCTTTGGTCATTTTAATGCTCCAGCATGCCTTATATTAACCAATTCATATTAGAGTAACGTTTTTGAAAATTGTTTCTTTTATTTGTAATTTGCCTCAATAACTGGGATGGCATCCAAGAGGCATATTTGGGCTACTGAGATAAAAATATGTCCAGCAACACCTTGAGAGGCGGTAAACATGTGCAGAGCAGCCATCTGATCATAGTGGAGTTTGCTGAATATTTGCTGTGAGATGACATATTAGTCTGAAGATTCATTGAGACGATTAACACACATTTGCAATACCGACATGATCCAAATTTTTACAAAATAGTAATTACTGTACCAGAAGGTGCTGTTGTGCATGAATGCTTTGTACCAACTACCTTTGCATTTGTCATCAGACTGTGGGTGCTGAAAGGCTGATCTGCAGTCCAAATATACAATACAGAAAGTACACTAGACATTTTTTGACCAAAGAATAGAAAATGTGATACAATTTTAGTAACCTACATTTTCAAAATAAACTAAGTGATTTAGGGAGTTGTTCTGAGACAACTTAGAGAGACTTGTGGATGCTTAGCACTTACTGAAAATCATCCTCCTCAAAATGTGTCTCATGCTAGGCACTCAGAAATTGAGGCACCTAAAAATCACTAGTCACTGGAAATCTTGTTAAGTGGTTTTGTAAAATCATAAGTAAAATTCCAATTCAGACCCTGATTGAGGGAAGAGTTTAAAAACCATCCCAATTCTTCTCTAAGGAGAATCATCCCTCTGTGACAAAGACAAAATATTTTGTTTCTCCATAACACTACTTTAAGATTAAGTTATTTTTTAATCTTTATCACAGCTAATTCCTCCCCACACACACTTGTATGTCCCTTGGGCACAGAAGTTTGATTCATTCTCTACTTATTCAAGGTATTGGGACCGTGCTATTAAGGAACAGAAATGGAAAGAGCCAAGAAGATTACACCTGCAGCTCAGAAAATTCCTTGAGTACTTTGAAAAGATAGTTACAGATCTGAAAAGCCAATTTGCCAGAATTTGCAACCTCCAAAAAATTAAAATGTTGAGATGTGACTCTCCTATGAGCAAGAAAGGTAGGAACACAGTCCCTGTAACCGGGTCCTTTCCTGGCCTGCCCCCCTGGTGCTCTGGGCTCCTTTAATAAAGCTCCGTCAGGCTTCTCCTTTGCAGTACCCATGGTTTATTCACAGAATAGTTCCCACCACCAGCAATACTATATACAAACTTTACAGGCTTTTCTCCTCTTTACAGGGTTTCTCCCTTCTGTCTGGATACTAACCCTTCCCTGCCCATTCCCCCCTCTGCACTGGCTGCCAGCCAGGCTTTATAGCTCCTTCCTGAGCAGGCCCACAGGTGCAGCCAGTTTCTGGGGCCAGGCACCAGCCTTCTCCCCAGCCCCAATCCATTTCCTCTGATTGAGGCTGGCTGAGCAGGGGCTGGTTAGGTGCTTCTGCAGCAGCACCCTGCTACAGTCCCAAAATACAAAAACAGACAATTATATTACAAAGGGTAGAAAAGCAAACAGAGAGAGACAGTCCCTTGGGCACTGAACTTGTCAAACATATTCTCAGCTCTACAGGGGCCTGAATGGGGCAAAATAAGCGTCGGGACAAGAACAACGAAGGGGGAAAGAGCCACATACCTCTTGTATACTCTGAAAATGAAGTAGGAATGAGTGTCACAAACAAAATATCAGGTGGAAATGTTGAGGGACTTAACTTCCAAAGATGCAAGCAGTCACAGAGCACCCAAAAGGTGATTTCCATTATGACTCAGGTCCAAGCTGCAGGGCCCCAAAGGTTGGGGGAGTTAAGCTGGCCCCAACAGTCTCCAAATCTTTGTACCTTCACTTAACAGTCTACTGAACTCTGTTTCTAAAACCCCCACATATTAATATTTTGTATTGTTTAAAATTGGATTATTAAACTGCATTATGTCTACTTGCTCCTGGCATGCATAATGCACACCAGAGGAACAGTACCAGTCAGAGAAGGGAGATTATTTATGAAGGACAATTACTTTTTTTTTGTAGCTTATCTTGATTTCAACAGCTGAGAATGGCAGCCTCTTAATAATGATGTATCTGTCTTAAGACTGAAGAGCGAGAACAAACAATAAAACACAAAGACTCTGATCCAGAACAGGGCAGTGAAATATTAGCTGAAAAGCATTGGTTATATAACACATACAGGCCTTGCCCTTTACCAGGAGCACAGACCATGATTCTACCAGTTAATTAACCACATGCTATACATAGTACTTGTTTCACTGGCTTTTCTTCATGGCTAAAGGGATCATGTCACCAATTAAATCCTCTATGGAAATCGCTTGAAGATAAAGTGTTTTTAAAGTGGCAACTGAAATGTTTAAACATTTCCAGTGCATGTTCCAGATCAAACTGCATCAAAGCCCAGGGAATCTGACTAAACATGCTTTATCAAAGACTATCTGTACACATTTGTGAACTGTTGTATTTTCTCTCCCTTTTAAACTCTCTCCTTCAGCTGACCTTCTCTCAGGTCACCTGAGGACTCTGGTACATGGCTGGAAGTTGAGCAGAAGCACACCTGTTCTTGGAGGGACTATACCCAGGTCTCATGGTTAATTTACTCTTGTTAATTAAACCACCTGTATCTACTGCACAATTGCCTTCAGGCAGCACTGTGCCTCAGTGTAACCGGGTCCTTTCCTCGGCCCCCCGCCCCCGCTGAGCTCTTTGCTGTTCCAATAAAGCACTGCGAGCCTTTTCTTGATGCAGCACCCGTGGCTTTTATTCACACAAAGTTCCCACCACCAGTGATGCTATTTACAGAGCCTTACAGGTCTTACTGTCTCCTCTTTTACAGGGAGTCTCCCCGAACCTGGAGATTGCCCTTTCCCTGGCCATTCCCCCCTTGCTCTGGCTGCCAGCCAGCCTTTATGGCTCTTCAACCAGCAGGCCCACAGGTGCAGCCAGTTCCAGAGGCCAGGCACCAGACTTCTCCCCAGCCCCAATCTATTTCCCCTGATTGGGGCTGGCTGAGCAGGGGCTAATTAGGTGCCCTTGCAGCAGCACCCTGCTACATACCTTCCCCGTTAAGCTGGTGCCAGGCCTGGTCTCCCTCAACCTCCCTTCCCTCGGCCCGGGATATTACTATGCGGTGGGGCCCCCTGCCCAGCTGAGGGACCCCCAGGAACAACCCACTGGGGCTTTGGCACACCCCACCCACAAAAGGTTCATTCAGTAAGGGGTGGGGCACCCCACAGGTCCACGCTCACCCAGAGGTCCTCACACCATTCACACGGCTGGGCCGGCCGCTCCCGAGGCTCCTCCTCCTGCTTCACTGGGGGTTTTGACTCAGAGCCCGCTGCTCCGAGTTGGCCCCCCGGTTCTGGTCCAGGCCCTCCGCCCCTGTGCTGCGGGGCCTCCCCCTGCTGAGCGCCTTCTACCTCCCCGAGGGTTCCCTCCCCCAGGTGGTCCTGCCCCGGGAGCTCCCTGGGCTTCTCAGTCATTCCCCCGTTTGCTACTTTGGCTCAGTTGTCTAGGCTGTTCTAATTTTCCCCCTGGAGGTTGCGGGGCCTTCCCTTGCTCCGGATCCGCCTCCCCCAGGGCCTTGCCCTCTCTTTCCAGGGTTCTCTTTCCCCTCTTTCCCAGTTGCTTCCCCACGGCCGCCTTTCCCCTCAGGGGAAAGGGCCAGTCCTGCCCTAGAACCACGGGGTAAGTTAACCCTTCAATCACCCCCACCCGCTTCCAGGTAAACCGCCCGTCCACTTCGAGAGGTACCTGGGCCACGGGACAACATTCCCTATCCCCGTGGATGCACTCCACCCACATCCGTCCCCCAGGGATAAGCCAGTGTGGCTTCACCAAGCGCCGCTGTACAAAGGAGCGGGCGGAGGCCATGTCCACCAGACCCCTCTGGGGCCCTTTCCCTACCCGCACTGGGATGGTGGCCAACCCACGCCTCCTTTCCCACGCCCCATTCCTAGTCCATCCGCAAAAGTCCGCCGCCCCACACTCCATCACCGGGCAGTTCCGACTTTTGTGTCCCAGCTGACCACACCGCCAACACACAAGCTGCCCCGGGCGGCTAGGGGTCCCCTTGGGCTCCTCCCATCGCTTGTCCGGCGGCTTCACCCCGCCGTGTTCACGGGGTTTCCCGCCCCCCTCTGGGTCCCGCAGGACTCGATGCTCCCTCGCTGGGAAGTCAGCCTCTGCATACTCCTCGGTCCTTTGCACGGCCGCTTCCAGAGTGGCCGGCTGATGTCGCCGCACCCAAACCCGCACACTGTCAGGGAGGCCCTGTAGAAACTGTTCAAGGACCACCTGGTCCATTATCTGGCCCACTGTGTAGGCATCAGGCCTCAACCACCGGGTTGCCCAGTCCATACTTTTGCGCAAAGGCCCGGGGTCGCACGCGCCCTGTCCACCGGGCTGCCCGAAGCTTCTGGCGATATTTCTCGGCCGACAGCCCGAGGCGGTCCAAGATTGCCTCCTTCACTGCATCGTAATCCGTGGCTTGGGTCTCTGTCAGGGCCATATACGCGGCCTGCGCCTCCCCGGTGAGATAAGGGCCCAGCCGCAGGGCCCAGGTGGTCCGGTCCCAACCGGCGCCCAGGGCCACCCGCTGAAAGGTCCCCAAAAAGGCATCAGGGTCATCGGCGGGGGCCATTTTACAAAGGCTGAGGCCTGGAGTCCGGGTACCATCCCCCACAGCAGGACTCACCAATCTCTGCAGGAGCTGTTGCTGTACAGTCAACTGCTCTTTGATGAAGTCCTGGAGGGCTTTCTGCTGCTCTGTCTGCCAAACGAGGAGAGCCTGCCGCTCCACCTGGTGGGACTCCTGGAAGGACTGTAGCATCTTTTGCATTTCAGTCTGTTGTTCAGCGAGCCATTGCAGGGTGCTCTCCATGCCCAGGCCGCCACACTGCGTCGATGGCAAGGTTCCCGGACAAGCACCCATGTGTAACCGGGTCCTTTCCTCGGCCCCCCGCCCCCGCTGAGCTCTTTGCTGTTCCAATAAAGCACTGCGAGCTTTTCTTGATGCAGCACCCGTGGCTTTTATTCACACAAAGTTCCCACCACCAGTGATACTATTTACAGAGCCTTACAGGTCTTACTGTCTCCTCTTTTACAGGGAGTCTCCCCCAGCCTGGAGATTGCCCTTTCCCTGGCCATTCCCCCCTTGCTCTGGCTGCCAGCCAGCCTTTATGGCTCTTCAACCAGCAGGCCCACAGGTGCAGCCAGTTCCAGAGGCCAGGCACCAGACTTCTCCCCAGCCCCAATCTATTTCCCCTGATTGAGGCTGGCTGAGCAGGGGCTAATTAGGTGCCCTTGCAGCAGCACCCTGCTTCACTCAGATACATTGGGTTACACAAAAGTTGTGAGGAATGGCACAATATGGCTCCCCACTGGCCCGTTAGGGCACTGTGCCTGCAGGAGGAAATGGAGCTCACACAGTGGTACCATTCCTTACCATTGGCTCAAAGTGAATAAGGAAAAGTTATTTACTTGTTCCCATAATATAAGAACTAGGGGCCATCAAATGAAATTAATGGGCATCAGGTTTAAAACAAATAAAAGGAAGTTCTTTTTCACACAGCGCACAGTCAACTTGTGGAACTCCTTGCCTGAGGAGGTTGTGAAGGCTAGAACTATAACAGGGTTTAAAAGAGAACTGGATAAATTCATGGAGGTTAGGTCCATTAATGGCTATTAGCCAGGATGGATAAGGAATGGTGTCCCTAGCCTCTGTTTGTCAGAGGGTGGAGATGGATGGCAGGAGAGAGATCACTTGATCATTACTTGTTAGGGTCACTCCCTCTGGGGCACCTGGCATTGGCTACTGTCGGTAGACAGGATACTGGCCTGGATGGACCTTTGGTCTGACCCAGTACAGCCATTCTTATGTTCTTGGCTTTCCTCCAAAGGCCCAATTTAGCATGTACTCTGGAGCATATGTCCCTAGCCACTGTTGGAAGACAGGATACTGGACTAGACAGACCGCTGGTCTGACGCAGCATGGCCATTCTTGTGTTGTCATACAGATAAATTCAATGATTTCCCAGTATGTATTTGTGTAAGAGTATAATTCAGAAAAGAGTCCTGGTTTGATTTCAGGAATGCTTCACTAGACATTTCATTCCAAACTCGTACCTGTTTTGCACGTTGTCCATTTCACTACCTCTCTCTGTCATCTGTGAGAGAAGTGCTTTCACATGTCAGTTTATTGCAGTGATCCAGAGAAAATGAACCTGCCAGAAGATGAGCTGTAGCAACGTTTCCAACTGATTTGCTGAGTGTCTTACTAGGCCTAGGCTGTTTCCTATCACTTTGGTATGTGTTTTGTTGGATGCAATCAAAGAAAAAGAGTCTAATTTACTCTGAGTTGTTATTCTGTAGCATGTAGCGATGTAAGTAAGGGAAATGTTTTAAAAAGCTGCCGCTATGGTCAGGAAGGTCTGTCTTGCACTTAAGACAGTGCCAGGGACTCAAGAGACCTGGATTCAATTTGCTGCTCTGACACAGGCTCCCTGTATGATGTTTACTAATTCAGAGCTCCTTTTTGCCTCAGTTCCCCATCTCAACAATGGAGATAAGGCCACCAAAAGAGTATATTTATTTATTTCAGTTGTAAGCTCATTGTGCATGGCCTCTCACACACTGTGTTGGTACAGTGCTCAGCACAAAGCAGTCCAATCCTGCACTACTATAATATAAACAACATTTGTTGCAGTAGCAGTTCTAGTGAGAGTTAAAGCCTAGAAGAACACAGCCAGGAGAAAAGATGGGAAGCAGTTTTAAATGATTCATGCATCCTTAGTTTTTACATTGATGTTTTGTGCAAAAATCTTTTTTCAGTTTAAAAGAAACTACACCCATCCACCCATCCATTAAAGTGCTCCCTATGGCGGTAACTCAAGCATGAAAATGGCTTTGTATCCCAAGGGTTTGCAGCAGGGAGTGCTCTCCTGAACTGTTAGGAACACCTCATGCACATACACTGTACTGTATATTGCACTCTAGTTGATAAACTTAATCTTTCAGGCAGTTCATCTGATATGAAACTACAGCTGCTGCACTTTCTTTCCTATTTTTGTGCACCAAGAGACATCACAGCATTGCATTCAGGCTGTAATGTCTTGACATTACATTTGTTCACAACATCAACATTTCTGTACCTTGACATTCAGGCTCACACAAATCCTATTTTGCCATTAGAAGATAGATAAAAAAATGGGTTGAAAGTTGGTTTATAGTTAGCACATTAAGTTATAAGTGTCTTATTTTTAAATGACCAGAATACTTACTGTATGCACTTTGCATTCCCTTTGCAGAGTGTGATAGTTAACTATATTTGGATGTGTGATTTATCTTAAAATAATAAACTGCGGAGTTTCCAAATTGTACACCTACTAAGGCCTAGTCTACACCGGGGGGGAGAATCGATCTAAGATACACCTACGGGAATAGCATCAGAGGGGTAGCCGTGTTAGTCTGGATCTGGAGCTACGAGAATAGCGTAGCTGAAGTCGACGTATCTTAGATCGACTTACCTCCCCGTCCTCACAGCACAGAATCGACGGCCGCGGCTCCCCTGTTGACTCCGCTTCCGCCTCTCGCCCTGGTGGAGTTCCGGAGTCAACGGGGAGCGCGTTTGGGGATCGATTTTTCGCATCTAGACGAGACGCGATAAATCGATCCCCGATAGATCGATTGCTACCCGCCAATCTGGCGGGTTGTGTGGACGTACCCAAAGAATATGTAACCATGCATTCCTTTTACTTTCACCCTCATCTTCCTACTCTGTGTCCCTCAGTTCATACACTCTACACCCTCCTATTACATCTTGTCCCTATTTAGATTTTTAAACTCTTTGGATCAGGGCCTGTCTTTTATTTCTGTGTAATGCCCAGCAAAATGAGGCCCCAATCCCGACTGGGGCTGTAATAAGGTGTTTTCCCCTTAAGGGCTGGACGGCCTGGGGCCAGCCAACTTGATTACTGAAGGAGTCACACCTGGGAGAAATCAGGTGATTTCCCTATAAAAAAGCAGCAGGAAGATGCAAGGCTCAGGAATCAGAAACTGTTAGAAGTAAGCAGGCTCTAGCAGAGAGTCAGGACTGAGACTCCAGCCAGGTAGCAAGTCGGAGCATCCTGCCAAAGCAGGAAAAGCCCCAGGCAGAAAGGCCTGGGAGGAGAAAGAGAAACCTTTGTTTTGGGTAGAATTTTGGAGGGACTTTGTTCTGGAATTTTGAGTTTTGTCTGGAGTTTATTTTATATTAACCAATCTAGTCTCTGCATTTTTTGACCACCAAAAGCCTGGGTAAAGTTTTATTTGAACAGTTCATGATGGAAAGTGCCCCCAGGCCACAAGAGAGGCAGCTGCTACATTCCAGGGACCTTTAAGCACTACCATAATACAAAAAGTAAATATAATTATAGTCTAATGTCAAGAGATTCCCGACATTTCTCATTGCATAATTTTCTTTGTCTAAGTAAGTTACTGTCAGCTCGAAAGGCATAAGCTTCGTAATTTCCTATGAGTCTGAGAAACCTGGCTGTGAAGAGCTGCCTTATGAGCATGTTACCGAAGGCTGGCCAAAGATATGCAATCTGGAGAATCAATCGATAGCAATGTAGGTGATATTCCAGGGCAAGACCAACAGCATTGCCAGAGGTGAGGGAAGAGTGTACGTATCTGAGGGGCTCAATGGGAAGAGGTAAAACTGGCCGGAAGGAAGAGTGTGACAGATGTGAAACAGTGAAAACATGGACATTTCAAAAAACTATTCTATTGAGATGTGCCAGATGCTATAGGTACCACGATTAGTGATACAAAAAGGGTATCTATAAAATGTTATATGTACATTTGTGAGCTAGGGAGTGTATTCTAGCTCCATGGGGGACGTTACCTGGGAACTAAAATAAGTGTGTGTGTGGAGTGGGGGAGTAATTATTGCAGGTCCCAGAACAGGTAAACAACTCTTGAGAAGTGCCACCAGTGGGGTAGGGGTGGGGGAATTGCAGATGGGTTCAAGAGGCCCAGCAGACCAAGAAAGATCTCATGGTATAGGAGGTCAGCCTGAACTGGCCAAGTGTTCTTTATTTTGATTCAAAAACCTAAATGAGATTGTACCTAAGAGGACAAAACCCTGCTGGAAGGGTGTGAAGGACTGGAACCTGCCAGGTTGTCCATGTGGAAGATGGGTGTAGACTGTGCATTGTTTTATTATATGTTTTCTCTGTAACACTTTGTCCTAAAATAAACGTCTTGTGCTTTGTGAAAGCTGGCTGCTCACTGGAACCTAAGTGACTGGACTAAGGTCAGACCTGGTAGGATAAGACAGAGAACTGCAGGGGAACGCAAACCTAAATCCCTGGTCTGAAGGGAGAGGGAAATAGATCCCCGCTCAAAGAGAGGTGATGGATGGAGGCCTGAGACCTAAAGGGGTGCACTGAGAACACTTGACTGTGGCACTGTGTACACTGTAATAAACATAAGCATGTTGAAAGAAAATATTTGGTTTTAAGTGGAACTTTCCCCTTTTCTGCTGCACAAAGAAGCTAGAGGGAGGCCTGAATCAAGCATAATTTCAAGACATTTGCATGGATGCCTCTAGTCTGTAGGAACAGAAAATCTTCTTTCCCAGGGATGTTTACAGACATGGGAGGAAATGCTGGTTTCCTTCTGGGTCTAGAGATATGAATAAAATGTCCTGGTTTCAGATTTATGAGCTCCGTTGCCAACTGGATCCAACGCTCAATATCCAAATTCATAATGGGCAATGGGTGTTTATGCGACCTGCTTTCTCTGAGGGAAAACTCTGACAATTATTTTGTTTAGAATAAATTCCTCTTCCTCCCGTGCATTGTCTCAGGTTTTCATCACTGTTTCTTTGTTAATAAATACATGGGCCTAAAAGTAGAACACGGGTTTTTGAAGCCTTCATCTGTCTCTCAGCTTCATTCCTCTCCTCTAGCCAGAATCTCTTATTTATAAGATCACAATGGGCTTTTATGGAAATGACTATGATGACAGAGACAGAGGCCCTAAGAAAGGGCTGGGCTAAACAGTGCAGTGACAGGACACCAGAGGAACTTTAAACAGAAATAGTGCTTGCTACTGACCACCAGCTGAGGAAAAAAAAATACCTGCTGACCTCCAACCCTGGTCCCTATGGATCATTGCACGCAGACTAACCCAGGTTCATCCTAGTCATATGTCTGAGTGTTATAGAGGGATCCTGACCAGTTGCTGGTACAGAGGAAAAAGGTTCCCTCTGATCTCTTCACGCCCCGGGCATACGACAAACGCATGGTGCTCATGCGTAACTCTCAGTGGAATACAACAGGGACCATCACTTGAAAGGAACCCATTCAACATAAGATGCAGGACCTCATTCATGGATTCACCTTTCCCTGGCTGGGAGACTGTGCCATTTTCAAAGTACCAGGGACCATCTCAGGCAGCATCATTATCAAGATTATGCCAAGACCTCATCTCATTGCCACTGATCGTTCCAAAAGTATGTCTCTGTAAGTGTGATGTCTGTCACACACACAAAAATCAAGGTTCCAAATAAACAGACAGGTTCCAAATTAAAAGCACTCATGCCATTTATGTAGTCAGTCACAATTAAAACATCACTCACCTGAAATGCAAACAAATTTGTGTAAGCAAACACACACAGCAAAGTACATATGGAATACATAATAAAGTTTCTGATGGCAATATTTGTCTATTTTGTCAATCTTTCTGTTCCAGCATAGGTCCATACCAGATACTCTCCAACTCCTATAGAAGAATTCAAAGCTTTTAAGATGCTACACCAACTCTGGCACTCCTCATTCTTCCTTTATCAGCCTATGCTGGCTACGTGCTTTAATTTTGCAGAAAATTTCTTGGTTTTATTTCTGACCATTTTGTATATGTATTTAGTCTGCTCACCTTACAAATGAACACTTCTGCTAGCTGACAGCCTAAAGAAACTGGTTGGGACATGATCCAAAAGCTGAATTTTCCAGCCCCACATTCATGTATCAGCCTAACTCATAGGAACTGCATGTACAATATCATTTGATATCTCTGATTCTAATATTCTGTCAGTTGACTTGTTTTCTATCCCAATTTAGTTTCCAGACAAGCTATGAAGAGCTCTGTAAATATATGATCTTCTTGATTTATGTTGATTTTTGCCACTATTCTTTGCATAAAGTTCATTCATTACCATGAATATTTACAATAATTGACTACAACTTCTGCCTGAGGCTAGACTTTGAATATGTTATAAGACATCTATTTTGAGATGAAATAAAACTTCTCAGTTGTATAATGACATATAATAGAGGTAGGTTTATCGTTTTCATTTCCTCTAATTAATTTATCAGCTGATGGTGGAACCTTGTGAAGACTCCTGACAGAATCTTGGGACTATTTGTCAGACTGGGAGCCCATGTTATAATGGGTCACCTATTTAGCACTTGTGTACAAATGTTATAAGACCTTGACTGAAGGCTGTTACATCTGTAAATCTCTAGGTTTCCTTAGTTACCTTTCTTTCACAGCAGAATAATAACGAGAATAATAAGTGTTTCCTTCCAGTTTTATTAGATTATCTTCCCTTTAGTGCACGCTTCAAGCTGTTTACTTGTTTCTGCACTGGGGATGTTCATGCATCTGCCACCAGACAATGAATCAACCTTACCTGATGTTTTTCTCGCTCCGTGTTCTACTCCGTGTTCTACTCTTAGTACAGTGGCTCTCAATCTTTCCCAACTATAGTACCCCTTTCAGGAGTCTGATTTGTCTTGCGTACCCCCAAGTTTCACCTCACTTAAAAACTACTTGCTTACAAAATCAGACATAAAATTAAAGAAGTGTCACAGCACACTATTACTGAAAAATGGCTTACTTCCTCTTTTTTACAATACAATTATAAAATAAATTAATTGGAATATAAATATTGTACTTACATTTCAGTATATAATATATACAGCAGTATAAGCAAGTCATTGACTATATGAAATTTTAGTTTGTACTGACTTTACTAGTGCTTTTTATGTAGCTTGTTGTAAAACTAGACAACTATCTAGATGAGCTGATGTACCCCCTGGAAGGTCTCTGTAACCCCAGAGGTACACATACCCCTGGTTGAGAACCACTGTTTTAGCACATAGCAGATATTTTCCGTGTGCCTCTTCAACCTCTATATTCAGTTTCAAAGTGCTGATACCTCTCAAACCTGCATTGATGTGATGTAATACCGGAGAAGATCTAGTGCATTCTTTGGAAAAAAAATTCCTGTGTGCTTTTCAGTACCAGTGTATCCAGAGAAGTTCATGTACAGTGGCAGTCAAAAAAAGCTAACAATGTTAGCAGCCATTAGGAACAGGACAGAAAATAAGACAGAAAATATCATAATACTATTATATAAAAGTCTGCCCACCTTGGAATACTGCATGCAGTACTGGTCTCTCCATCTCAAAAAAGATACATTAGACTTGGAAGAAGTACAGAGAAGGACAACAGTAAGGAACAGTTAAAATCGACTGTTCAGCTTGGAAAAGAGACAACTAAGGGGGGATATGATAGAGGTTTATAATATCATGAATTGTGTGGGGAAATTAATAAGGAAGTGTTATTTACCCCTTTGTGTAACACACAAACCCGGGGTTGCCCAATTAAATTCATATGCAGAAGATTTAAAAACAAACATAAGGAAGTACTTCTTCACACAACACACTCAACTTGTGGAACTCGTTGCCAAGGGATGTTGTGAAGGTCAAAAGTATAACTGGGTTCAAAAAAAAATTGGATAAGTTTATGGAGAATAAGTCTATCAATGGCTATTAGCTAAGATAGCCAGGGATGCAACCCCATGCTCTGGGTGTCCTAAGCCTCTGACTGGTAGGACTGGATGACAGGGGATGGATCACTCAATAAATTGCCCTGTTCTGTTCATTCCCTCTGAACTATCTGGCACTGGCCACTGTTGGAACAAGGCTGCTAGATGGACCATTGCTCTGACCCAGTATGGCCATTCTTATGTTTTTATTATTTCCAGCTCCTGACTGTCCGCTAGTTCTTGGCAATGTATATATGTATGTCTCTTGTGAACCTCTCCTCAATGTTTTGCACAGCTCTGTATATTCTGCCATTGCTTGTTCTGTTTTTGCACCCCTCTCCTCTCTTCCGTTTGTGTGTGAAGTTTTGTGTACATCTTTTTACAGAATGCCATTTCTTTTACTTCTGTTACATGACCTCTCTTATCCTATCCTGGTTCTCATATTGTGCCTATCATCGTGCTAACTCTTCTTTCTAAGTTCTAGACTCGCCTCGGCTCACATTTGATTTTAGTCCTACATTGAATGGCGAAGATTTTATGTTTTTATTTTACTATATTTATGGACAAATATAAATTACATACAGAATTATTTCTGTCTGCACTGTGTCTTTTACATAATGATAGCACAGTCTGCATCACAGCTCATATTGGTTCATTCTAGCCAAGCATTGTGTACAGTAGTACACAGCCTTGGAAACCACAAAGGACATTTCCATCCCTGAATGGTGGTGTGGCAATGCACAAATGTGTGGTGGGGTCTCTGTTCACTCTGGCTGAGCTCAGTTAGAGCTTGAGGAATTCGGTGAGAGCGGCATGCAAACAGTCACAGGTTTAATATCACTAGATTATGTCACGTATGCAGTAGCCACAGAGAGATGAAACCAGAGAGTGGGATAAGCATTGTTCATTCTACTTAGAGCTAAATCATAGCCTCAGGTACCTGAGCCCAACATGGGGGGGAACTTTATGAGCACATCAGAGGACAAAAGCATAGTTATTACTAGCTGAGGTTATGCTGACTTCTTTATCTGATCATTGTCATTTTACTTTCATAAGCATCTGCCATTCAATCTGGTACTATCCATAATGAACTAAGTGAAACCAGAGACCTTATACTTTGCTTATGGCAGCTCGTTATTACTTGTTAGCTCTGCAGCACAGTTCCTTTATTCTTTGCTGTGTCTCCTCAGTGACCAGCGCCACTTCATGTCTCAGCAAATACTGAGATGTTGAAGCTTGAGAAATGTGCCCTGCAAAGCACTGATGCTTCCAGCAAAAGGAACTATTCTGACAAGACCAATGGCTAATTTCATTTTTGCACATACAAAATAATAATACGATATAATGATGAAAAACAAGAAGAACTGAAAAGAGCTGTGTTTGTGCTGCAACTACATAGAATCATAGAATATCAGGGTTGGAAGGGACCTCAGGAGGTCATCTAGTCCAACCCCCTGCTCAAAGCAGGACCAATTCCCAACTAAATCATCCCAGCCAGGGCTTTGTCAAGCCTGACCTTAAAAACCTCTAAGGAAGGAGATTCCACCACCTTCCTAGGTAACCCATTCCAGTGCTTCGCCACCCTCCTAGTGAAAAAGTTTTTCCTAATAGCCAACCTAACCCTCCCCCACTGCAACTTGAGACCATTACTCCTTGTTCTGTCATCTGCTACCACTGAGAACAGTCTAGATCCATCCTCTTTGGAAATCCCTTTCAGGTAGTTGAAAGCAGCTATCAAATCCCCCCTCATTCTTCTCTTCTACAGACTAAACAATCCCAGTTCCCTCAGCCTCTCCTCGGTCATGTGCTCCAGCCCCCTAATCATTTTTGTTGCCCTCCGCTGGACTCTTTCCAATTTGTCCACATCCTTCTTGTAGTGTGGGGCCCAAACCTGGACACAGTACTCCAGATGAGGCCTCACCAATGTCGAATAGAGGGGAATGTTATAAAAGAGCAGCCTCTTAGTTAACGCTGGCTCCAGATATCTGCCATGGCTATGTCCCATGGAAAGGACAGTTAGGAAACTTGAGTTCTAATGTGAACTCAAAGTTCAAAGAACAAAACCATCTGCAGCTTTCCAACAGAACTAGAATACAGCAGTAACCAATACCTTTTCACAGGACCTGTGGACTATGGAACTCTCTTGGAAGAGCTACAAATGATCACAAGATGCACAGTATTCAGAATAAACTGCATAATTTGGAGCAGAAGGCTCAGCAGACTAGCTATGTGCCTAAATCTTTTTCCTACTCTACAGTGCCATTTTAAAAGAGGAGTTGGAAAGGTAAGGAATGATCATAGTAAAGGATAGGAATGACAGTCTGAACATGCCCATGGAAATACACAGTGGACAACGAGATCAATGATAAGGAGCAGCAATATGTAATGGCAGAATAGGGGCTGGTTTTGTTGAGGGACAAGATAAGGTCAGTAGAGGATTTGGTGTTGAGAAGAAGAGGGAGTCAGGAGGGAGGTTGTGAGATTACCAGAGGAGAACTAGAAGGGTGAGCTCCAGGTAGTGAGGGAGACACATCTTTCTTAGGTCTTCAGAAAGAAGAACATCCCTGTGGATGCTAGATTGTCCCTGCAATGGGAATAGTGCCGTGTTTCTTAAAGGAAGATTTGGCCCAAGGACTTTGGGGGCCAATGCCATTCATTTCTCACCATCCTGTAGTCAAACTGCCATGACTTTATCATCAGAAAAATGGATATTACTCTGTTACTTGTATTAACAGGTTGATGTAGCTGTAACAGGATTCCACACTTGCCCCGCCTGTTAGCAAGTGCTGAAATCCTATTGTTAGCTACAAGTTACTTACTGTCTCCTCTGGGGTAGTGTAGTGTGTTAGACTCCACCCTGGATAAGAGGGGTCGGGGTAGCCCAATGGGGAGAAGATTCCGAGCTTGTTAAAGGAATCCTGGGAGAACTTAGCCTCCAGGAAGGGAGATTTTTTTTGCTGCTATGATTAGCAGTTAAGCTTGTATTTGAATCTAGGTAGCGGGCTCCACCAGTTTAGAGTTGTTATAAAACATATCCATGACTCGAGCATTTCAACATCATTAGTGACGCTGAAGGCTAGTCAAAATATAAAATACATCCACCAAAATGTCCAAACCAAATTAGGCTTTTTAATTCACAGGCACCCAAATGAAAGTAGGCTTATGTTCAAGGGTGCTGAGCACCTGCAGTTCTCACTGACTGGGTGCTCCGACACTCCCAAGGTTTGTCTACATGGTACATTAATTCACACCAAAGGGGTGTAAATTCTAGCATGCACTAGCGTGTCACATACTAACGGGCCAGCGTGAACCCTAGGAAGTTCCCCAGTGTGCATTAACCTAATCCTGTTAGAGTGTGTTTGCAGGGACCACACAGCCTGTTAGTGGGCAACATGCTGGTCTGCACTAGAATTTAATCCCTCTGATGAATGCACCATGATGGATTTAGAAGCCTACTGCTAGACACTCATTTTTGAACATCTGTCCACACTGTATGAATAGCATGATGCTACGATTAACGAGCTAAAGTCTGTAAAGTCCTTTGAAGGTGAGAAGAGAATCTATAAATGGCATGCGTTTTTATCCAGGCACTTTGGAATTGTGTGAGATGGGCAGCAACACACAGTTTACCTATAACATTTTTCATACTCACTGTTTTGAGCTTGACATCTAAAGCCAATGGTGTATGTGCTGCATCATGAAACATGTTCAACGGATAACAGGAGCTATGATGAAATAATATGTCTTGAAGCCTTCCATTGATGGTAATTCCATCACCTCTTTAGTTAGTCTATTCCAAGGTCCATGCATTTAGCACTATTTTCCCCCCGTACTGATTCCTGAAAATAATTCTTCTTCTTTCTCTTCATTAAATTAATTATCCACAGGTAGTTATGAACCATTATTGTGTTGTCCCTTTTTGGCACATGGGTAATGGCCAATTAACTGTTTAATAAGTAAGCACATAAAATAAGTCATCTACTTTAAATATCTGATTCCAATTAATTTAGGACTGATATCAGATAATGCTGAGAACCAGCATATTAAAATAGTAAGCCCCTGATTAAGCAAAGAAAATGGATAATCCTTTTAGTTTTGATCATCTGATGTCCCAAGGATCAGTGAGTCCAATTTCCATTAGTAGGTAAATCAAGTTTCCTTACTTGAACAACAGAGGCCCAAACAAACTGTTTTTCCTTCTATAGCTGAAGAGCAATGTATGCTTATACTAAAAAAGCAAAACTGTCATTCTCAGCACAAAGTGAGCTAATATTCCAGGTAAGAATTTTCCTGTAAACAAACTTGGCAGTGGGCTGCTTAAGAATAAAAATAAGGCCAAAACCTTTCTGCAAAGCTATAAAAACCTTAGCGGTATATGCTTCTGATTAGATAAACTATAGTTTAATATTAAAGGATATATAAATTATCCTTTAATTTATGTATTAGCTCAGTGGTTTGAGCATTGGCCTGCTAAACCCAGGGTTGTGAGTTCAATCCTTGAGGGGGCAAAAATCTTTCGGGGGATTGGTCCTGCTTTGAGCAGGGGGTTGGACTAGATGACCTCCTGACGTCCCTTCCATCCCTGATATTCTATGATTCTATGCATCTCTCCTTCAGACTCATTACATATTAAGTAATTTCTTAAATCCATTCTTGTAAAAGTTACAGTAAGAAGGCAGACATCTAATCAGTGATGCATCAGGAGGCAAGATTATATGTCACACATATACAATACACTATAATTACTTTGCCAGATTCTGCCCCACTTTCTCATGCTGAGTAGTACCTTACTATACACACAGTCTCACTGGAAAAAATGGGACTACTCATGTAATAAGGTGCTATTTACTGTGTGTACATCTGACAGAACCATACTTGAAACGCTGACTTGAACTGTGCTTGGTAAGGTTTAATTAATTAATAATGAGACTGTTAGAAGTTCATCATGTAGAATCATAGAATCTCAGGGTTGGAAGGGACCTCAGGAGGTCATCTAGTCCATGGACCATGTGTTTGGTCCATGATGCTTGGGGGCAAAAAATAAAGATTTTAGGCACAGCCAAACATCATGCCATTAACGAGCTCAAACACACTCTTCTTCAGCAGGTGAAATGTGGTGTAGAGCAATCACAGAGAGACAGATTGTGGTGCAATTTTACAGTGCTCTAAGTCATGGTTTCCTTATTCCCATAGCCTAGCGGGGGGGGGGGGAGGGGGAACGGATTTATAACATTTTAGAAGCCAGTTAAGAAGAAAACTACAGTGCAAATTGTTCAGACAGACTTTGGTGGAAAGGTTTTTACTGCAAGACTCAACTGATAGCAGATCTTATACTACTACAGATTATCAAGTATTTTACTTAGAATTCACTACAACACACTGGACAAGTGAATGATAAAGCATTATCAAACTGGTGCAATTTCTCCCCAGCATCTTTTATCTCCATGGGAACTGAATGTACCTACCCAACACTAGTCACCTGAGCTGCCATCCTCCATCTCTCATACTTGTCACCATATTAGTCAAATGTATATAAGAATGTATTCTGTAACTCGGCTAACCATCATAGGCATCTCATATGCTTCATGATTTTTTTCCTAGAGAATTCAGTTTATCTATCGATGTATAAAATATTTATTGCACTCAGTGAGCTAAATTCTGCTCTTGGATACAACTGAACATCCCCAATGAACGCAGCTGGGTAGTCTGGTTTTCAGAGGTATGAGGTTAACCTTGATTCTGCCACCCTTATGTTGTACAGTATCTTCTTCCACCAGCAGGGCCACTGAAACCAACTGGCAGAATTTATTAATTATTATTAGGTGTACTACCAAAGTGCCTAGAAGCCTTAATCATAAACCAGGACCCCATTGTGCTATGCACTGTATAACACAGAACAAAGACAGTCCCTTCTCCAGAGAGCTTAAGGTCCCACTCAGTGTAAGGGGGCAGAGTCCAATTCTTTAAAAACCTAACAAACAACAACATTATAATGAAATGGTGGATTATGGGTGGTGATTACTCCAGATTATGGGCATTAATAGAACTGCACAGAAATATTTGGAGAAACCCAGAAGGAAAGTATTTTCTCTCCAGCACTTGTGACTAGCCAGCATGAGTCCAGCCTCACAAGAATTAATATTTAGTATGTGAATTTCTTCTCCAATAAACTGTCATTCATAAGGCAATACACTTTTTTTTTAATATAACACGCGGCTGATAAGGTGTCCCTCAAAGCCATAACTACACTGTTGAATGGCTAATACACAATTTGCAGTTTCTGTCTCTGTCCCATAAATATTTTATGTAACTGACAAAATCTGATTTTATGCATCGGAAGGTTTTTAAAAGTTGTCACTTTAGAGGATTATGCCAGAGGTGACTAAGAAATTTGTTTCTGTGGTTATCTCATGTAATAGCAGAATTGCAGGCCTTTCTGTAAAACTGAAAAGGTTTCATTGTATGCATAACAGTTAGTCAGGTGGCATCTTGGAATATAATATAGCAAAGCATTTTTGAGGAAAGCTATTTTTGGCAATTTGACCACGTACAGTTGTGCAGAACTTGGTTACAGATTTTATGTATTTCAGCATGGAGAAGATTAATAAAATGAATGGTTTGGTACAACAGAATTTAAAATACTCTGTGCCTAGGACTGAAAAAGCAAAGACCTTCTGAACAGGGATTTTATTAATATCAAAAAGCATCTCACAATAGACATTACAGGAAATAATGGTTTGTCTCTGGAATCTCATTTGAGCGGGAAAATCTTATAACCCAAGAGACATCACAATCTGAATCTTTTTTTCCAATGTACTGTGTCAGTGTGGCTCAAATGATCACCTTTTCACCTTTGGGCTCAAATTTGTTATTATTTAGAGTCTCCTGTAAGGACGCAAGCTCAGACTCCGCATTGTTCTTGTGATATTATAGTATTAAGCAGTGGCAGTGCATTGATGGAGGCTACTATCCCCTGAATAAAATATTAAACCAAAATCCCACCTGCCCAGTTACTGCGGCTGTCCAGGGGGAAGTTAAAGCTCTCTTGGCTCTGTTCAAGACGGAGGATAGTATGATCCCAGTATCTCGGCCAACATTACTTCTTTCTGCTAACACAAGCTCTAATGAGTACAGTTTTGTGAGAATTTTTCCTGACCACATCATAGCTGCATTTGCCTACATAGACATTATGGCACCATTTTCTCATTCGTTGATTTAAAAAGCACTTTAACTTATTTTCTATAAAGGTGTTCTAGAATTTCAGGAATTTGCTATGAAGAAGATACCGTATCAGATTTTTTCCAGTTAAAATAGCTTTTATAAGAACACAAAGGTATTGTTGAATTCAACTACAAAATTGCTAGAGTTTTATTAACCTTGGAGGACAGTACAATATTTCCTCATGGAAGCTGAAAGATTTGCAATCTTACTACTTATAATATAAAGGTTCCGAGTTTTGCATTTACTGATATTGTCTTTAATGCTAGGCCAGCAAAGTGCAGTCACTGCATTACTGGTAATTAAATCCTTTGCAAAACACTTTAGGATGTTCCACTCTGAGAAAAGCATTATGGAAAGCCAAGCTGCTCACTGCCGTTATTAAGATGCCATAAGAAAATCTGGCCCCCCTTTATTATGTTCCCATAAAAAAAAAAACTTGTGATATTAAGGACAACTATAGTAGAATAGATTATTGCAAATTTAAATAAATCTTGTTTTGTCCTTGTCCCAGTGACTTTGACTTTTCACAAGTTTCTTATTTGATTCATGGAGTGTTTCTTTAGATTAGTTCATCAACTGGTTTCTTGTCTACAACCTGTTATGATTCTAACTAACTGTCCTTAGCAGATCTATTTGGTATGGAGTTACTCAGTACACAGCAGAATATGTCCCGTGATGTAGAGTGCCATATTATTTCATTACCTCCATGGAATTCTGTGTATAGCTGGCAGCTATATGGGAATGCGCCCAAGAAAAGAAATCAGGAGACCTGGGTCCTAATCCTGACTCTGCCACTGATGCACTCCATGACCTTGGCAGATCACTTCCACTCTCTATGTCTCAGGTAACCCTATCTGTAAAATGGGGAGGATAATTCTTATCTACCTTTCTGAAGTGCTCTGGAATCTGAGTAAATGCACTAGACAACCCCCGAGGTTTATTAGGAGGAAAAATAAAACATCGGTTTCATCAAACACAACTTGGAGGGGCTAGCATGGTACAGGGTTGTTATGGGAAGTGACAATGGGTTAATGCTTTAGTCAGTAACTCTAGCGATTAATATTTGTAACATCCACTTTTAACCCTTCATCCTTCCCCTGGCACAAACCTTAGTTTCTGCCTGAAGTCCTCCAGGCCCCATACAAAGTGTCCTATGGAGCAGCAAACCATTTTCCTTTCTGTCTGCTGCCCAGGAGCTGGGGAGGGATGTACCAGTCCATAGAAGGATTTTCTGGATTTCCAGAGTTTATTTTTTTTAATCATAATGTTCTTGCAAGGCACTATAGACTCAACTTCCAGATATGTGCCTGCAACAGCAACAATATTTTTGGTGGTGGATTTATTTATTGTTTTGAGACATTGCTCTTCTTAATACCTAGAATAATTTTCATATTTATTGAATTCTTTGAGACACTGTGCTTGCAGTGTGCCTGTTATTTGTGCTGTAATAGTATCTATGTTTGCAGAGAAAATTAAGTCATATTGTTAAGGCCTCTGAATAAGGTATTTATGTTGGCCATCCTGAATTTTATCTTCTTCTCTTGCATTTCCCTTTTCTATAAAATTAACCACATTTGTTGCATTCTGAAAGAGAGGTGATATATCACATCTGAAAAAAAACAATCCTCATAAACTGTTACTACAAAATTTACTCAAACTTTATATTTCTTGAACCTGAAACTAAACTCTAATGATCTTTATGCACTAACTGCAATGACAAGTGCAAATATTAGTCTCTTCTCTTTTTTCAGGGACATAAATGGAAAATGAAAGTAAATTTCACTTTGTAGTTCAGTTCATGCCATGCAGAAAATGTAGTCCATCACAAACATTTGCTCAAATATGTTACACACATTGATTTTTTGTGAAGACTGAGTTATAACATGCAGTGCTGTGGGTTGGCAGCATGGTATTCAGCTGTCATAAAGCTCAGAGAATGGACTAAATCAAGATGAATGGGGTCACCCTACCACTATCCATTCAGTAGAACCCTGTCAGCTACTTTTAGATTTGGGAAGCTGCCACAGCAGGAAATAAATTTATAAGGAAATATGACAACTACAGTACAGCCACTTTCAGCAAAGCAAGCAGGCCTTCTGTCTATTTTAATGTAGTGAATGATTGGATAAGAATCCTGTTTTGCATATTTAAGTGCCTTATCACAAATTTTGGGCAGGTACACAAAATAGTCACCTTTTGTGTCGCTGCCTTTCTACTGATCTATCTGAGGTATCATGCTTTGTCCATTTGGCACATTTCTAATTGCCTCAGAGGCAGTAGTCTACTTAATCTGGTAGTAAGTCACTGAGACTACACTGGCATTGCATCTGGGAATTGGTTTGCTAGTACTTTCAGCAGAAAACTTATTTTTGGTGCTGCTGGACTAAGCAAGCCCTCACCAGCATTGGCTGTTCTCTTGAAGGGATTGAACAACCCCAGCCACCACTAATGGAAGTGAATTCAAAATCCTTATTAAAACCAAAAGCATCCCTCAGTATTATTCCCACCTCTGCATTTCTCAGGATGTCTCATCTTCTAATATTTTAGTAATATAATAGTAATATAGTATCTAATGACATCTAGCAGGCTGAGGTGTTTAATGCCTATTTTGCACTAAAAAGGATAATGATCACCCGATACTCAATCACAATTAATATTAACTACAAGGGGGAAGGAACGCAAGTTAAAAAAGGGAAAGAACAGGTTAAAGAATATTTAGGTAAGTTGGATCTATTGAAGTCAGCAGGGCCTGATGAAATTCATCCTAGGGTACTTAAGGAACTAGCTGAAGCAATCTCAGAAACATTAGTAATTATTTTCAAGAACTCACGGAGGACAGGTGAGGTCTCAGAAGACCGTCCTAATCTCCTGATGGGGTACTCTAAGGTCACTTACTAAAAGATTAAATAAATAAATAGACCCTTAGCCTCCTATATCAACAAATGCATAAAAGCAAACAACTAGACTATTTAAAATATAGTTATTCCCATCACAAAAATACACACAAGACAAACCTGTATCAGGCCTGGTTACTGTGTTTTGGAACTCTCATGAAGCTAGCAATTGCTCAGAATACTAAAAGGGGAAACAACATCAATTTGATTTTAAACTCATTCGTTGCAAATGGGAGAGTGGACTACAATGCTCAGCTATAGGAACCATTATCCATTGCTCATAGGGTAACTGGCACCCAAATAAATTAAAGTCAACCAAAGGAAGCAACAATGACTAGGAAGTGGTGGTTGGGAATAGTAATACACATACACAAACAAAAAGAGTACTAGCACCTTGCAGCTTCTAGCTCTTTCCCCTCATCCTTGATTTGTTTGTCGTTTTAGGCTCCAATCCTGCAATGAGCTCCATGTGAGTAGAGCCCTAAACCCACACAGAGCACCAATAATTTCACTGAGAGGGTCCACCAGCAAAAATCTCTGGGACAGAGCCTGTATCATCTTATTCATCCACAGAGCACTGCACATGTTTTGTGGACTATTGTAATGTAAATAATAGCAAATAAATAAATAATAAAGTTGTTAAATGTTTTGTGAATGAAAACACACTCTCTGACCTAGAGAGCTTACAGTGCATGAAGTAAACAGTTCTGTTAACACAGAGATCAATAGAATAGATAAAACATATAACATAAGAGGATGAAGTGCAGAAGACAATCTTCTTGACAATCAAGGTCTGGGTTAGATGATCTAAGAAGCCCTTTTCAACATTCAAATCTATGACTACAGAGGCTGAAAATGGCAGTGAGTGTTTATTTCTCTCCATTATTCAATTAAAAGGTGCTGAAAGGATTAGTTGGTTAACTGTGAGGGTATCGAATTGCATTGCAAGGCAGATTTTGTAAGGAATTGTGCATACAAATGCTAAAAGTGAGTCCGCTCATGATCTCAGGACTTGTATGTCCAGGCCATTCCAAATTTCCAATTGAATGTTGCAGTTACTGCAAAATTATCCGCCCTTCATTGGTATCGGCTGCTATGAGTTTAGCCAGGAATGGAAATCAAATAATTTTCTGTTTCTATTTTAGGATGAATTGAACCAGCTGGAACTAACACCCACATTTTCTAACTTAGGATCCTAAAGTTAAGTTCCTAAATTTCATATTTAGGCACATAAATAAATGTAATTCTCACAGCTCCTACTGGCTTCACTAACCAGGAATAGCAGATGTGCTATAAGAGATGACAGTGGAATGGACCTAGAAGTACTTTGTGTGGTTTCTCACCTTGTAACTTTGTTATGGATGTGTTTTGCTGACTGATGGATTCAACCATCTGCAGGAACCACGACTGAGTGTAATCATCATGCCTGCAAAAAGCATTTTATTTTTCATTATGGATAATGGGATGTTCTGAACTTTGTGCAATTGCAGGATTTTAAAAAGCATGTTTTATTTAGAGGTTATTATGATTCTGCAATCTTCAGAATTAATTATCAGGAGAATGATGATCTAGACAATTATAATTAAGTCAATTTTAGGAATTAATCATCGTGAATTGGACTATCTAAGCAATTAATAATGAATTAAATGAATCATGATTCCATTTGAAAGTTTTTGCTACTTCTCATTTGAAGAACAGATGGACTCTGCTTTGTATCCAGCTGAAATCTCAGGCTGCTGATCAGCTTCAGATTATCAACTAGCCTCTAAATTTAATTTCTGAATTCAAAGGAATTCTAGCGTTTGCCTGAAATTCCCTTGCAAACTGTGCTCCCTATGACCATCTATTCATGTATAAGTCCTACTAATAGTAGGGGAATGTGCGAGAGCCACATGAACATCCTTTGCATACTGCTAGGCCCAGAAGTTGAAAGTCCAAAATAAAGCAACAACAAAATAACAGCCACATGTTTGACTTTAACCATATAATCCCCAATGTGGTAATGACTGATTTAACATTTCTTGGCAATATTTTTCTTCTGCCGTAACCAGAATTACTAATATGAGAGTCATGTATAGGAGACTGAATTGTTCTATAGACTAGAATTCACACTCAAACAGAGGAATAAATTCCTAAAACACAGGGGGCTTAATTCTTCCACTCAAGGATACAAACAATTTATATATACTTCAGTGGGAGCTAGTTGTATTTGGAGGTGAGAGAACTGCCATGGATTTGCATGGGGGCAGCTGTCCCAGGGGCCCAACACTGTCAAGCGCATATGAGCACATTTTACTGCGTGTGTGTATGTTGTGGGGTGGGAATACGGACCCAAAGCAACAGCAATGGGACTTCCTTGAAAAGCCTGGCAGGCACACTATTGAGGGGCACTTTCCCACGTGCTATAGACTAATGAGCTACCCTGTTCTATTCTGGTTTTTACACTGATTAGCAGGGCCTGGTCCAAAGCTACTTGGGGAAAGGGTAGCAGCTCTCAAGATCTGCCATGGCCTGTGCGTCTTGAGAACAATGCAAAACTTTGCAGATGCTTTCAATGTAAACTAATAATCACTGCATGAATCTTCATCATCCAGCATCCCCAAACCAGAAGCCATTGCAAACAGTTTGAGGAAAACATTGGCCATGTGCTGGCAAAGAATTAATGCTCTACATCTATGAAATGCTGGAGACTGAGTCAGAACTGCAGGTGATGTTTTCTATCAGTGGCGTCAACATTTATCAGTGGATAAGAAAAAAAAAAAGTAAACCAGAATGTGCAAAATACTGCTAGTCTTACACAGCTAAGGTACACTGTGCAAGGGATTATTAGCATGCAGGTTGCAATTCTTTAAGGGCTGCTAATCTATCTGAGGTATCATGCTTTGTCCATTTGGCACATTTCTAATTGCCTCAGAGGCAGTAGTCCACTTAATCTGGTAGTAAGTCACTGAGACTACACTGGCATTGCACCTGGGAATTGGTTTGCTAGTACTTTCAGCAGAAAACTTATTTTTGGTGCTGCTGGACTAAGGGGTGCTGCTGTAGCGCTTCTGGTTAAGATGCTCTATACTGACAGGAGCTCTCCTGTTGGCATAATAAATCCACCTCCAGGAGAGGCAGTAGCTATATCAGCAGGAGATGCTCTCCCACCAACATAGTGCTGTCCACACTGGCACTTAGATTGGTGTAACTGATGTTGCTCAGGGGAGTGGCTTATTCACTGTAAGCTATTAGTAGTGTAGACCTGGCCTAAGTTAAAACAAAGTTTGACAGCAACACCCAGAGGTAAGGAGATATGTGGCAAAACTGGCTAGGTCTCAATTTGTTGAGATTGTTTGCTATACCCAGGGGAAAAGGGCAGAGAGAGAGAGAGAGACAGCTATTCAAAACAACAAAGGACAACCTCATCCTGTAAGAAAATATTAAACACCTGACAGTTCAAATACAGAAAAGAGTAAATTTAAAGCAGTGTCCCACACATGCATTAGATCTCTTCATACTGTTTTAAACTCCCCATCCCAGCACACAATATCACTTCAAGCCCTCTTCTTTTGCACATTTTCCTGAATAAGACTTTAGTGCATCTCAGCTGTGGAACAACCCACAGAAACCAGTGTTTATTGGCTCTCGAGTGCTGGGATATTTTTGAGAAGTAGTTGTCTTGGCAAATACTTTAGTCTATTGAATAAACTCAGAGAAAGAACTGAAACTGAAATTCAGGCTTGCAAAATCGCTTTCTGAACCACAAGAATTTCTGTCTAAAAACCCTAAAGAAATGCTGGAAATCTGTTTAGCCGTTTCCAGTCAGCTTGAAAATAATTCTGTCTGTCCAGTTTAGTTTTTTAACAACCTGTATTGTAATAGATGGAAAAATATAAGACCCACAAAAAAAATCCAAGTTGATTTAACAGCACCCCAATGAATACAGACCTGTTTCTCAACTGAAAAAAAAAATTGTGTTGAATATTTTCCTTGTGCACATTTGACAGATGCAAACTATTCCTAGTCCACCCACTGGGAGGGAATACATGAAAGTTTTTTTAGTAATTTTCTGTATCATAAAATGTGCTAATAACGTAATGAAAACTACAGTGTAAAAAATGAGCAGAGCTGTAAGCGTAGAGAATTAATTGTAAGACAGAATATCAAATCTAATTACTTGCTGGCAAACAGCATAGGTGCACTGTTGTAGATGGAGTCATATGACCTTAAAATGCAAATTAACATTAAAAAAAAGTAACTCTGAGGGGAATTTTCATCCTGGGGGCAGTGATTTTTTTTTTTAAACAAGTTCTTTGTGTTTCTGTTGCTGCACAGATCAAAATTTCCTTCGCAGATTTGCTTTCTTGCTTTAATTCTAACAGCATGCAGGTTGTTCTATTTTACTGTTGAGCACATCCTCAAAGAAGCTATGCAGGAGGCAGCTTGCGTATACATCTTAAAATAGTGGGTAGCTCAAATGAGTTTTGATAGGGAGCTTTTAGCTGTAATTCTAACTTGTTTGGGTGATTAAATATAGTAATCTGCATAGGACTGACAGCCTTTAACAAGACACAAATGACACCCACACCCATAAGAAGAAAAAGAAGAGAAAAAAAACAGTCAGCTCTTACTTTAAATTGACCTTCAAGTTGAGTGTTAAACTTGTTCCAGTCTCTGCTTCTTTTCAGGACTCCAATGCTCTTTCATTAGTGATTCATTTGAGTATGGAGTCCTTGAAGTAATGCATTCTCCATTCAGATTCACAGTGCAGCACCAGGCAGGCCCTGAGGTGGCCATCCATCCTGAAATTAAGAGGCAACATTCTCTTTTAGAATTGCACTTTATCAGAATCATTAGGGGTGACAGAAGATAGTGGCAGAGGCAGCAGCAACACAGAGTGAACACAGGCACATTAAAGCAAGATAAAAAGGGTAACCAATCTCAACATAATCTGTACAGAGAGAAGCCAAAAGGCTCTCTTCCAACATGAACCGTTTCTCTTTCTTTTTTTTTTCTCCCTTTTTTTTTTTTTTTTAAACACAAACAGGAGTTTCATCTGGAGATAAAATGGCAATGGTAGGGAATGGCAAAAAAATTCCCAAACCAACAAGCTGCTTTATGAAACCAAACAAGAGGATTCTATAAGCACAGAATTAGCTCAAGTAAAAGACAATGATATTAAAATGAATCTACACCTCCCCAATGCCTATAAATTGGCTCTAAGTGCTGGAGCACTAACAAATGTCATTTATTAGCAGGTATATTATCTATTTTAAAAAGAATTATTTCTTCTATTTTAAAAAGTACATTTATCTAATTCAGCTCAATTTGAGGAGGACTATGAGGCATATTTTTAATATATGCAACACTTGGGCATTTCACCTAAGAATCTTGCCTGTTAAGCAGCACAGCAGAATTTAAATCTCTTTTATTATCAGGGATTCACTATCCTACAATCCCTTCAGGTATATGGCAATAGCAGATACCCCAGAGACCAGGAGCAGACAATAAATAGGAAATTGCTCACAAATATTTTTGGGTTAATTCCAGAGGGTCAAAAGTAATTAAACTATACTATAGATTTCTGCAAAGTCTTTTTTCGAGTGCATAGTTCTACACAGGAACCCCTGCAAACAGAATTTGTGTGAAAGTGCTGTTCTCGTCCATCCTCCCTGTGGAAGAAAAAGGCCTGGGTAGAGACCGTCGAATCATAGAAGTCAATGGTGGTGTCAGAGAGAAGGCTTTGGATTCTTTGACCATGGGATAGGCAGAGACGGGCTCCACTTAATGAAGAGAGGGAAGAGCATCTTCGCAAGCAGGCTGGCTAACCTAGTGAGGAGGGCTTTAAACTAGGTTCACCGGGGGAAGGAGACCAAAGCCCTGAGGTAAGTGGGGAAGTGGGATGCTGGTAGGAAGCACAAGCAGGAGAGCGCAAGAGGGAAGGACTCCTGCCTCATACTGACAGATTGATCCCGGCAATTACAGACCTGTAAGTCTAACGTCAGTACCGGGCAAAGTAGTTGAAACAATAGTTAAGAATAAAATTGTCAGACACATAGAAAAACATAAACTGTTGAGCAATAGTCAACATGGATTCTGTAAAGGGAAATCGTGTCTTACTAATCTATTAGAGTTCTTTGAAGGGGTCAACAAACATGTGGACAAGGGCGATCCGGTGGACATAGTGTACTTAGATTTCCAGAAAGCCTTTGACAAGGTCCCTCACCAAAGGCTGTTACGTAAATTAAGCTGTCATGGGATAAAAGGGAAGGTCCTTTCATGGACTGAGAACTGGTTAAGAGACAGGGAACAAAGGGTAGGAATTAATGGTAAATTCTCAGAATGGAGAGGGGTAACTAGTGGTGTTCCCCAAAGGTCAGTCCTAGGACCAATCCTATTCAATTTATTCATAAATGATCTGGAGAAAGGGGTAAACAGTGAGGTTTTTGCAGATGATACTAAACTGCTCAAGATAGTTAAGACCAAAGCAGACTGTGAAGAACTTCAAAAAGATCTCACAAAACTAAGTGATTGGGCAACAAAATGGCAAATGAAATTTAATGTGGATAAATGTAAAGTAATGCACATTGGAAAAAATAACCCCAACTATACATACAATATGATGGGGGCTAATTTAGCTACAACGAGTCAGGAAAAATATCTTGGAGTCATCGTGGATAGTTCTCTGAAGATGTCCACGCAGTGTGCAGAGGCGGTTAAAAAAGCAAACAGGATGTTAGGAATCATTAAAAAGGGGATAGAGAATAAGACTGAGAATATATTATTGCCCTTATATAAATCCATGGTACGCCCACATCTCAAATACTGTGTACAGATGTGGTCTCCTCACCTCAAAAAAGATATTCTAGCACTAGAAAAGGTTCAGAAAAGGGCAACTAAAACGATTAGGCCTCATCCCTGGTGGGGGAGGGAGGATTTGGGGTGGACGCTGACTCCTCTACCCCAATGTGGAAGCAGGTCTCATGCACCGAGCCCGGTGCCGCCAGCTGTTGCTCCAAGGCGGCAGCAGATGAGTGGTGTGAAAGGGGCATCGTCATCACCGGCATACCCCACACACTCCAATAAGGCCACTGCACTGGCCACTGGTCGTGCTGCAAAGGCGGCACCAGAGACGTCGGCGCAACTTCAGGTGCCCATTAGCACTGGTGTGGTCTTGATGAGGGGTGAACTGCCCTTTTGTGACCACAGCGGGGCCGTTGCTGCCTGTGTCTGCCTGTGGCCGTCGCTGCCGGAGACCGGTGTTTGGAGTGGGAGGTCAGTGTCAGTACTGAGGGACCGGGGCTGGGGGACCAGAATCGCGACAGGGAGCGCTCCCACAGGGCAGGCGACCAAGATCTGCGCTGAGAGGACAACTGACAGGAAGGTGAATGGTGCTGGTAGAATGAAGACCGGCGCCTCCCACAAGGTGATCCCCATCGAGATGGCAGGGACCATAATCGTGGTGCCAATGACCGAGCACGAGCCCCAGAGGATCTGTGCTGAGATGCCGGAGGCCCGCGGCACGGAGATGGAGAGCGTTGCCTTGTCTCGGGGATCGGCGGTGCTCCACTACCCTGAGGGATCTTAGCGGCAGGCTTGCCCTCATATGGACCCTTTGCTCCTTCCTGCACAATGCACAGTGCAGGCGGTGCAAGCAGAGGCCTCTGCTCTCTCAGCGCTGGGAAAGCATTGATGACATCAGGAGTTTGGGTCCCCTACCACTCTCAGGAGTTGGTGGTGGATCCTTTAAGGGGCTAAAGGCCCTGACTGGGGAGGCACGTTCACGTGGCTCCGGAGTGGCTGGGCAGCCTGAACTGGGTCCTTTGCCCAATGCCCCATGGCCTTTCTTGTCTAGGGCCAGGTGCTTCCTTGCTTTCTTTCTGGGCACCGGCGACGGGGAGTGGTGTTGGGTTGAGCCCACTGCCGGGGGGGGGTGCTGTGCACCGAGGCCGAGATACTAGGTGAGTCTTGGTGGGACAGCTCAGAAGCCAGACAAAGGGCAGCCTCCATGAGGAGATCCCGCAAATGAATATCCCGATCTTTCTGAGTCCTGGGTCAAAATTTTTTACAAATACAACACTTGTCCTTCACATGTGATTCGCCCAAGCACTTGAGCAGCTGCTGTGGGGTTTACTTACAGGCATAGGCCTGTTACAGTCCACACAGGGCTTAAACCCCAGGGCATGCCCCACCTGGGGCGAAGTCCCCGCTGGGACTCTAACTTCTAACTCCTAACTACACTTAACAACTACTTAACTCTAACTAGTATAAACAACTATTTACAAGGCCCTAAGGCTCAAAGTCAGAAGAGAAACCGCTAGCCCTTGCTATGCAAGGAAAGGTGCTCTGACTAACCACCACAAGCAGTAAGAAGGAACTGAGAGGGCATAGGGCTGGCTCGCCTGATATACCAATGCATGAGTGTGGCACTCAAGGGGGTGCCACAGCTGGCCCTACGGATACTGCTAAGGCAAATATCTCCGACGACTGTGCACTTGGGCGCACGCACACCTAGAATGGAATCGACATGAGCAAGCACTCGAAGAAGAAACCGTAATATATTTAAAGTGAAAAGATCTTGACAAGTTTTGAAAGAATTAAGGCTTAAATATCACTGGGCAGTTCAATTGATTTGTGTCTATCTTGTAATTGGAAAACTCTCAGTGTTCTAGTTCCACACAGCTAGCATTTTGATTTGCATGTGAATCCTGGTCTTCTAGTTATACAGTATCAAGTACGTGAATTGAGAAATAGGAGTTCTTACTCTCCAATCCTCTCTAACGGAGCTGAAAATTCCATGATTTTTAAGTGAGCATTTTTCATGAAATAAGTATCTCCTGGGAAGCTTTAGATTTCCACTTTCAACCAAATTGTAGGGCAAAGCCCACAATAAGAGACAAAAAAAACCCCAACAGCATACCTTATTTCTAACAAAACGGAACATGTAAAAGACATGCATTATTCATTATCAGCCAGTATCAACCAGACTATCATATGGTTTTCAATGTGGCTGCTTCTCAGGTACTAGCATTCTATAAGTGTTCACTGGAGAAATCAGCTGTCATGTCTAGCTAAGGTCAATGGTTAATTTCTAAAATACAGTTTGTCCAAAATGAATCAGGCTAACTGAAAAAAAAAAGCTGAATTGACCCAAGTCTATCACATCTTTAAATCTGTTCCCATGTATTCTTGAATTTCATTGCTGTTCATATGTTAAGTATACCGAACCTACTAAACAAGAAGTTCCAGTTAGTATGCTGTATTAATGCAAAATTCTAATTATCATTATTATCCCATTATATTGTGCAGCCCTTTATTTCAAGGGCCTTAGCTGGAGGACAATTAAAGTAATACAAAAATTCTAACAAGGGATACCTTTCAGCCAATGATCATACAGTATTAAATGTATATAATGTAACTTACACCCTGATCCTGCAAGCTGTTCCATAAGGGCAGACCCTGTACCCACAGAAATGAAAGATAGTCTTGTGATTAAGACACTGGCCTGGGACTCAAGGGATCTGAATTCAGTATGTGGCTCTGATACAGTCTTCCCATTTGACCTTGGACAAGTCGTCTGATCTCTCTGTACCACCCATGCGTCTGATGAAGTGGGTATTCACCCACGAAAGCTTATGCTCCAATACATGTGTTAGTCTATAAGGTGCCACAGGACTCTTTGTTGCTCTGTACCACAGTTCTCCATCTGTCAAGGGGGGCTAACACTAGGAACTTTCTCACAGCCTTTGTGTCTCTTGTCTATTTAGACTAAGTTCTTCAGAAAAGGGGTTTTCTCTTACTGTGCAGGTGTATGTTGTCTAGCACAAGGGGGCCCACAATCTTTGCTGGAAGCCTCTAGGCACTACTATAATGCAAATAATAAATAATTATATGCTCTTCTGCACTGGGACAATGTCTTTTGATATGTTTGTACAACATCTGGCCCTCTGGGGCCTTTAGGTGCTGTTGTAATACAACTAATAAGGTAGCACAGTACAGTGGTAGTTCTTGGAGAAATAGGGCAGCAATAATTAATAAGCGTTTAAGGCACTAGTGTAAATCTTGTTTCTGATTTGTTATTGAGGCACATGGTGATGAGTGCAGTGTAGGAACCTGAACAGAATCTAGGGATCACTCTTGCCTCTCTCACATCCTGTTTTTGAGGGGAGGTATACGTATGGGAATGTCTCACCTACCATATTTAAAAGTGATAAATTGGGAAATTACTAATTGGATCAATAATCTGATGGCTATTCCTCGCTCTTCTTCCAAATCAGAATGTTCTCAAGTGTTGTGATTTTAAAGCATTATTAACTACCTGTTGCAGGTTATAAACCCTTCACCTTGCCAGTGGCAAGCAAAGCTGTTTACCATATTAGGCCATGTCTACACTAGCGAGCTTGCAGAGGCACAGCTGTACCAATGCAGTGGCACTGCTGTAAGATCGCGCATGTAGCCTCTCTATACCGACAGGAGAGAGCTTGTCCGTTGACATAATAAAACTACCTCAACAAGTGGCGGTAGCTAGGTCGACATAGCGCTGTGAACATTACCACTTATGCCAGTGAAACTTATGTCACTCAGAGTTGTGTTTTTTTCATAAATTTTGCCAACATAAGTGATAGTGTAGACATGGCCTTAGAGCAGTAGTTCTCAACCCACGGGCCACTTGTGGTCCAATCAGCACAGAGCTGCGGCCCACATAACACATTGTGTACCACATATGCGGCCCACAATGGTAAATAGGTTGAGAAACACTGCCTTAGAGTAACACAGCAAGAGATTCAGCTTTATTTACTGACCCTGTAAGTTGTTTTGCTGCTGCCTCTTCTCGCTTCACATATAACTCTGGTAATTCAGTATGTAAAATAAATGATTTTGTTAGTTTTATTCCACCCGAGAAGTAGATTATGCTCCAGGGGAAAACAGATGTGCCAGAACCAATAAGAAAAGCTCAGATACTCTACCATTGGGGGGGGGGGGGAAGAGGAGAAAAATTATCTTTGTTCTCTGGTTATTGATGTACAAACAGCCTCCAATCTATAAAACGGGCAATCTGAAGGTACTGAAGGAGGGCTGTGTAGCCAAAAGCTATACAAGACTCTTATAATCCAATCTTCGCAAATTGAATTCCTTGTAGTCCGTGCATTGGAAGGTGGAAGAACTTTGTTGGAATCATATTTAATACATCAATGATGTCTCTCTATTGCTCCTAGCAGCGGTTGGGAAAACATCCTAAGAATCTTCTTGCTTCTGTGGGCTTCTTGCTTCTGTAAGAAAGAGAGGATGAGGGTGGATACACTCCCTCTGTCCTCCTAATGCTTTGATAGGGAGACAGCATAATCCACTCCCTTTGCTAGAGCTTCAAAAGGGACATCAGAAACAAATTAAACAAATCTAGAGATGGCTGACAAACAAAACATCAGTGGTAAGGCTACACTAATAGTCACACCATTACTAGGTACTGGAGCTAGAGAAAGGGTGGATTTCATCAGTGCAGAGAATTAAAGAAAGACATACATGGCAGAGATATATAAATTAATCAACATGATGAAGAAAGTATATTGGGCACTTTTGTTCACCTCTCTCATTTTGCAAGAACATGAAAATGAAAGGTGAAATATTTAACACTGATAAAAGGAAATAAGTTTTATTACTCAAAGAATAATTTACCTGTGGCACTGAGTGCCACAAGGTATCTTTGTGGCCAAGAGCTTAGAAGGATTAAAAAAAAGGAATGGATATTTATCTAGATAATAAGAATATCCACAGTTACATTAGATATGATAAATAACGTAAGCCCTCCTCTTTCAGGGCATAAACCAACCACTAACCCACAAGGATTAGAAAGAAACTTCTTCCATAGAAGTTTATTCCATTACTGTCCACTGCAGGAATTCTAGCAACTTCCTCTGAAGCACTGAATAGGCTACAGGCCAGACATGGTATGACAATTATTGGGGTCCTCATAGTTCATATTACACAAAACATCTCCATGAAAAACACCACTCTGTCTTTTTGATTTTATGGAGAATGAACTGTTGAATAATTCAAGTAATTGAGTATGGTGTAGCATCTTAAACAATTGCTAACAAACGCCTATTTTAAATGGACAACTTAATCCATTTTAAAAGGCTAAATGAGCATTTTGGGTGTATGCAAATGTTTGAATTTTCCTTTAACAATTAGCCCTTAAACTTGAAAGGGGCCTCATGTTATGTCCTGGGAGTGGTTCCAGCCCTCCAGGCAAGGTGACAGGGTGTGCAATTATTTCTTGCGCTGTTATTTAGGTGTTATGAATTTGAGCAGAGCCATGGGATGGAAAGTAGCACTGAGTGGTTCCAAACGTTGTAACTGTAATTAGAGCAATAAGAACTCAGCAGTCAGGCATTAGTGTTAGCTAATTGAAAGCACTGGGCAGTTAAACATCCTGAAGCAATGCCAACAAGGGCAATTATCACGTGTTGCATGCATTTGAGAAACTTTTTTTTTTTTATTGAACTGCTAGTCAGTGCCTCAAGCGTACATCAGGTGAGAGTGTCTGTCATGCTTTCATCAATGGGCCGGTACCTGCTCAGGGCAGTGACTGGATTAGATCACTGTAGCTGCAGACATTCTGGAGTGACAGAGTCAGAATGATGGACGATCAGAACAGTCACAGGAAGGTCTGAATACAGTGAACTTATAAAGGGGTTTAGCTTCTTCAAAGATTATGGGCTGCATCAATCACTACTTGAGAATTACCCATACAGAGGTCAGGTAACTCCTTCAGGTGCCCCAGCATACTTCCCTAGTTCTTTCTATGGAGTGGGAGCTTCCCAAATTGGCAGAAACACTTGGAAGAAGAAATATATGGGTAGTAAACTGTCCATCAATCGTACCAAGCCACAGACACCTCACTCAATTTAACCCTACCACTCGAAGAGTCTTTCCTTAAGGTGATGACTATCATCAGCAGAGGCAGCACTTCTAGCAAAAGTGATAAATGAATAATAGAAATAGAGATAGTCAAGCAGCAATATGTTTTCTTCCCAAAAAGGGCACCGACTCATAGATGAGGGCATAAAGGTACCTTTTAGGTCACAGGTGGGCAAACTACGGCCTGCAGGACCATCCTGCCTAGCCCTTGAGCTTCCAGCCGGGGAGGCTAGCCCCCGGGCCCTCCCCTGCTGTCCCCCCTCCTCTGCAGCCTCAGCTCGCTGTGGTGCCAGCGCTCTGGGTGGTGGGGCTGCGAGCTCCTGCTGGGCAGCGTGGAGGCATGGCTGGCTCTGGCCGGGCGGCGCGGCTGCCAGACATGCTGCTCTGAGCAGCATGATAAGGGGGCGGGGAGGTTGTATAGGGGGCAGGGGGTCCTGGGGGTAGTCAGGGGACAGGGAGCAGGGGGCAGTTGGATGGGGTGGAGGTTCGGGAGGCAGTCAGGGTATGGGGGGGTTGGATAGGCATGGGAGTCCTGGGGGGCCTGTCAGGGGGCGGGGGTGTGGATAGGGGGCGGGGTGGACAGAGGACAGGGAGCGGGGGGGGGGGTTGGATGGGGGGGGTCCCTGGGGGGTGGTTGGTCCCAGGAGGGGGCGGTCAGGAGACAAGGAGTTGGGGAGAGGTTGGATTGGTCGGGGGTTCTGAGGGGGGCAGTCAGGGGGCAGGAAATGGGAGGGGACTGATAGGGGGCGGGGGCTAGGCTGTTTGGGGTGGCACAGCCTTCCCTACATGGCCCTCCATACAGTTTTGGAACCCTGATGTGGGCCTCAGGCCAAAAAGTTTGCCCACCCCTGTTCTAGGGCATCATCTTCAATTTCATGCCTCACACAGAAAAGAATGCACACTAAATTGGTACAGATCTTCTCATGCCATGTTTTGATATCTAAAAATAGAATTACTTAAAAGGGATATTTTAACCAAGAAGTATTCGCCAGTTCAAATGTAGTTATGGCTAACTCAGCACAAAGTTTCTGCTCGGATACTGGATATAGGCTTGTAGAATTATCTTAGCTCTGAGCAGAAGGCTGTCTTGGTTAGGGTTACGGTTGATAGACTCATAATAGGCATGGCACCAAAACACCATCTTCCACACAAGTTCCGGATGACTTCTTAGTCCTTCCTAACTCTCCCTAGAGCAGGGAATGATATTTATAGGAAATTTTCTTTGTGCAAACCTTTCTGGAGCTGGCACTTCAAAATCTGGCAGAACCAAGTAGCTGTGGCCCTAACAGAGCCATTTTGCAACTAGCAGCTATTCGCTGAACCTCCCCGCCCCCAGTTTGTAAGTTCCCATTATGTTTTCTGTTTTTCGTTACTGAAGATATGGCACATTTTCACAGTAAGGATGACTTAAATCAGAGTTTCCACTATCTATCTACAATGCTTCATTTGAGAGGTGAGGTATTATTATTTAATAAAACAAGTGGGTTTGAATTTGTTGCTTCATTAAAGAGTTTTGTCCATCTCCAGCCAATTGATATTTATTTTACAAAATAAATGCATGTTTATATACAAAGTATCTGAAGGGTTTGGGGATTTTATGGGTAATATGCAGCTTTTGCAAAGTGTTGTCTATCTGAGGGAACCTACCCTCACTGTATTTCTGTGCAAAGACTGAAAAAAGGCTTATCTACTCTGCTGGAATCTGAGATCACTTTCTGGTAATGAACCACTGGAAAGATTTTTCCCCCCTCCCTTGAGAGTGTCTGAAAACGATCACTCTAAACCAGATACGTGCAAATTTCCTGGGCAGATAGAGACCCATTTTCCAAAGTACCAGAATTACTCAAGGTTCAGCAGTTCGCTACATCTCCAGCTCTTTAGGTGACAATGACTGATAATGGAGGAAGACACAGGTGGCACAAAATCTGCTTTAGGAACCCATTTTAAAAGTTTGAGTCAGTTCTAACTGACAGTTCTTTTTGCCTACAGAAGATAGTTCCTGTTGCATACAAAAGTGCAGTTATTTTTCCCTACAGAGTGTGTGGGGAGGTGGAAAAGCAGGAAATATAAAAACACAGTTCCCTATTGAGTGGACTAAATCCTAAAGAGAAAAAAAAAAGGCAAATTGACATTTATGGAAGAAGTTTAGTTGCCTTCTATTTGCAAAAGAATTAGTCATGGGGGAGCTGTGCTTTTGCAGCTGAAATATGAGTTCATAAGGGGATTGCTGATTCTAATAAAGTCTCAAGTAGAGCACCTTGAGGTTCATAGAAACATGAAGAAAAGAAATTGGCCAATATTCAGCCTGCAGTATCTTAAAACAATCAAAATTATAAACAGCAATGCTAAAGTAGTGGAGGTGCATGACCTTACATATTTTCATGCAGAGAATTTAATATAACACAACAGCAACTTTATCACTAAACATAAGAAACAGGAGTGTGTTCACAAAGGGTCATATAGACTGATAACAGAATTCAAATTAAAGATCCCTGTGATGAGGCTTCATTTAGAAAAGCACTGAAAGGCATTTATGAGAAGAAATACAGTATTGGATTATGACCCTTCAGAAAACACTTTCTAATAAGATTGTAAGTAAGTTAAATATATGGGAAATGTAGGGAAAGAAAAATCTTCCTAGTTACATGTATAAAGCATCAATAAATACCTCTTGAGCACTTCTATCACATAAGATAAGATGTCATTTATAAATTACTTGGACGTATTAAATATAAAAACGTTAATGTTCTAAACTAGGAGCATTTACAATGTGAACTGAAGGAACATCTATCTAATAAAACATTCATTCATCTGCAGATTTTTTTTTACACTGTAGATAAAGCACTAATGAATGTTATAGGAGAAAAAACTGTCCCAGCTAATGAGAGATCAAATCTAATTGCAGGGTGTCCTGGAAACATACTCTCTGGGTTGAGTGGCTGGAGAACTCTGGGACTACAGCTTAATTAAATGGCATTTTGAAGATGTCAGGATGGGTGCATCTTGTGTGTATGGAATTAAAATAGTGAAGTTAATTTATGAAGTGAGTACTGGCTGAGTGCAGATAAGAAATCAGTTTTTCGCAATAGAAAATATCAATTATTGTATCAAGGGAACTGTGCAGTAGGGATGGGCAAATGCCTACTGAATAGTAAACTATTTGGAAATATTTGGATTCAGAGTTTGATAAAACTAACCCTGTATCTTTACATTGTAAAGTGACTTTATTATGGGCACTGATGCAGGTAGGGGTTGGAGAGAAGTACGGTTGCACACAGCTTGCTGGGTTCAATAAAGAAAGACAGCCCTGAAAGTGTGTGCCCGAAATTGCAAAGACAGTTTATTATTAGTCTTGCTGCTGCTGTAATTATGGCAACAGTGCATTTGGGGCTGTACGAGACACAAAAATAACAACTGTCCCTGCCTTGAAGTGCTTACAATGCAAAAGAGAGACGAGCGACCAAGGTGAACTGAGAGGTGAGTTAAAAACAAGCTACGTTTAGCTATTCTGGTCTAACGCACGGATGTGTGGGATAAAGTGGGAATGACATGCGATTTGGGTTAGCATTTGATGGCCTGCAGTTTTGGCTGACCTCCAAATCTTTGCATGTCCAAACCTTAGGACTAGACAACACTTAGAAAGTTTGCTGGTGCAGCTACACCTGTATAGCTATTCCAGCAAAAACTCAGTGCAGATAAACCTTATATCAGCAAAAAATGCTTCTACAGTAACACTTATTCCAGTTCAGTGAGCAAAACAAACAATACTAGCAAAAGTTCTTTTATGTCCATATAAATGCATCTACATTAGGGTTTTAGCTGGTATAGAAATGTTGCAGCAGCTAAGCCAGCTGCTGTGCACTTGGACAATGTGGAGGAGAGGAAGATGATAAATAGTTTCTGCCATCCCTGATGCTGTAATAGCAATTGTCCTTTCAATATGGGACACGAAACACAAAATCAGCAACAAAAACTTTTAGCTCCTTTTTCTTTGACGGACAGGAGGAATCTTGAACCCAACCTTGCTGCCTAAACAGCATCTGGGGACACAGAAGACTCAGCAATCCCCTTGAGTTGAAAGCTGAAGCTCAGTTTAAAGCTTTTTAAACTTGTCCCAGGAAATAATGTCGTAATGGCCCTGGTTCTGCAGCCACTGAATTGAGGAAACTTTGCAGTTTACTTCAGTGGGTGCAAGATCAAGCCCAATTCTGGGGAAAGCCAAGAAGACCCATAACTGCCATAAAAGGGATGTGCCTGCACGACATCGCAGACAGTAAAGCTAAGAGCCATTCATTAATATTATTAGACACTCCTATTAACTACATTCAATGATGTAAACAGATTACAGGCATGGTTAGAGCATAAAGTTGTAAAGGCAACACAACTAACATTTCCTATTCATCACTGCCTTTCCATTTGTATGTGACTGTAAGCAACACCTTGTTTATGTTCAATGACTTGTTCACTGTTTCTTTTCCGTCCTTGGCCTATGACTCTCAAATAGGAACATAGGACCTGCCAATAATACGGGTCACAATAAGCAAAAGGGGCCAAAATATACCCTGATGTAAGTAGGTGCCACTCCAGGTCTAAATCTTTCCCAGAAACAGAATTACAAAACCCAGTCTGAATTTGCACAATAGTTTTGAGCATGTATTTTCTTTTGTGTTTGTAATTTCAATGCTAGTGAAAACCGGCAGACTGACAGCCTTGAATGTCTTTATCCCAGAACAGGACAACACTAGCAGCAGCAGAAAGCAAAAGCTTCCCATGCGACCCACCAATGCACCTCAAAGTTCCACTGGAGGGACCATTACAAGAAATGCTTTATATTCAATCCTTGGCTTCTCTACTGAGAATGCTAACAAGGAGCCATTTAGTGACAATGAGCCTTTTCTCACTTGGAACGGGACTGAGATACCTAGGACAGACTTTATATAAGCTTGTATTGTCCAGCACAAGGCTGGGCAGTACAAGATGTACATTTATGGGGAAACGTCTGGGATTGTGCTGGGGTCACCCGGCAGTATAATTCAGTCTGGTAAAAGACTAGGTGTGACTGGCAGGTTATAGGTACACACACACTAAGATGGGAGTGACTTACATGCCGAAGGGTGTTTGTGAGCAGTCCTGACAGGAGGCTACAGCAGCAAAGCAGTGTAAAGTGCATCCCAGGTTAGAGGGCAGGGGTGGCACAGTTACTCACTAGTCTAGATTGTACCCTGGGTATGTCACAGATCCTCAAACACATCCCAATCTCAGGGGATGGTGTCGCAAGGTATCAGGCTGCAGAGGATAAAGGGGGGCGGAACTCGCTCCATTTCGGAGACTGCGGCCCCTCACCTTCTGGGCAGTGAGGCCTAGTGGCCAGAGTCTCTGGAGCTGCCCTCGCCCACAGGGCAACCAGACCTAGCAGACCAAGTCTCTGGAGCCACCCTCGCCCACAGTGAGTGTTCAACCCTTGCTGAGCCAGTGTGGGATTGATACATCCAGTCACAAATGGCCACTGAACATTTTGTTGCTGTTAACTCATTAAAAGCTTAAAATGGAAATCTCTTTTTCTATCCTATTTACATGACACTTCAGATCTGCAGTCAGGGTGCCATGTATCTCACCTGTCACAGAATTATTCATCAGTCCAAGGTTACATTTGAAAGGAATGTTTCTAGACCTTCTGGTTTTGGGAAAAAAATAGGATGAGCCCAAGTCTGCAAGCAGCATGGGACAATAGTTCTGAGTTGGGACATGTCACATCTTTCACATCATGGGGTGTTCAGTTTCATTTTGAAGTATCGGTTTCAACACCAACATGAATTGTCTCACTACTGACTATTTTAATAGAAACATCCAGTTGATGTGGTTACTCTAGAATCACAGACTATCAGGGTTGGAAGGGACCTCAGAAGGTCATCTAGTCCAATCCCCTGCTTGAAGCAGGACCAATCCCCAAACAGATTTTTGCCCCAAATCCCTAAATGGCCCCCTCAGGAATTGAGCTCACAACCCTGGGTTTAGCAGACCAATGCTCAAACCACTGAGCTACCCCCCCTTAAACAGCCTCCTCCTGTGCCAGCCTACATGTGAAAAGCCCCCATGCACCTCCTACTCACCTGGCCAAATCTCCAAATTCACCCCATGACTTCTGTGATACAGTTATTCATTGTCAACAACAACAAAAAAAAGTCTTTGGCATACACACCACTGAAAATGCTTCCTAGTGACAAAAATGATCTCCTCTCTTCATCTCCTGACTTCCACCTCCCATAACCTCATGATTTCTCTACCCTAGCAAGTCCTTGCAGGCTCCATTGAACTTGAACCTGACTGTACGATTTCCTTTTTTCCCCTACTGGCTAAGTCACTGCAGCTCACCCAATGGCTTTGAGATGTCATGAAGGGCTGCTGCCAATTAAGCACTTGCTAGGACAGTAGGCTCTTCAAATTAGAGTTTGCTGCTCCCCTTACCCACCAAGGAGTCTCTGCCACACATGCAAGCAGGATTTAATTATCTGAACAACAGGAGTGACTCGTAAATGTCCAAAGATGAAGATTATGTTTGTTATAATGTAGGGACCTGCTCTGAAAGTTCAGCAGTGTCTCTCAGTGTCAGGCACTCATCCCAACACCCATTATTTTCCTTGGCGCTCACCTGCCTGTATCTCCGAGAGCACTGAGGTAGAAAGGTGGCACCTCTAAACTAGCTAGGCAGGATCCTTAACAAGGCTGACTTGGCATTTCTACAGCAGCCTCTGAATCAAACAATGGAATATATTTCACTAATTACATGGAAGGGGAGAAAGAAGCAAATTAAGAGCAGCTGTGGCTAACAACCCAAGGGGCATAGAGAATAATAAACACTATATGGAGATAGACCTATCTCATAGAGCTGGAAGGGACCCTGAAAGATCATTGAGTCCAGACCCCTGCCTTCACTAGCAGGACCAAGTGCTGATTTTGCCCTAGATTCCTAAGTGGCCCCCTCAAGGATTGAACTTACAAACCTGGGTTTAAGCAGGCCAATGCTCAACCCACTGAGCAATCCCTCCCCTGCTATCACAGCTCTCCTGGAAAATCCTGTCTTCTAGCAGGCTGCCGTGTACTATTACCCCCTTGTCAGAAGGTGCTGTGCATGCCCACATGAGGGCAGGATACGACCCTTGTTACTTATCTAACATTTTAATTCCTCCAGTTTCCTTTTCCCTATAATGGAGTTCTCTGTTTTAAAACAGTTATTTAATGTACCTGATCATCCCTCCTTTAAGAACACTACAGCTGACACACAGGCCCACAGAAGCAAGAAGGTTCTCAGATGAGGATAGCATAATCTTAGGCTGTAGGTACAGAAGGCTGCTGGGCACTATTACACCCCCTCTGCAGTATGTCTTTAAATTGTAGTATATTTTGTCATCCACAGGAAATGAACAGTCTCACTGGATGATGACATGATGCCATTGTAATAAATGATATACAGGAACGCTCTTCAGGGAACTTCAGATCACTGTAAAACGGTCTGTTTGAAATTTCCCAGAAAAACGGAATCATGTGAAATCTGAGTCGTTTCCAAGGCTCGGTCCCTTCTGAAGTCTGAGTGACAGTTCATTGGCTTCCCTAGGCAGGAAGTTAAATTGTAATGGGTGGGCTGAGAAATGGCAAGTTAGGAATGGAAGAACTGTGATAACATTTTAAGCTTGACATGGCGGGTAGAGATAAGACCCAGTTTGGGAGAAGGGGGAAGTGATAAACTACTAGAAAAAAGACAAAAAAGTAAAGCGTACTCAGTAGGAATAGTGCAGCATCCCTTAAATTGTTTGAGTCCTTTAGGGCAGGGGTTCTCGACCTTTTTCTTTCTGAGACCCCCCACAACATGCTATAAAAACTTCAGGGCCCAGCAGGGGAGTGGGGGACTCGGGGCTCTGGGTCGGGGGGGGGGGGGGGCTCAGGCATAGGTGTAGTTTGACTTCTATTGGGGGGGGGGGGCAGGGGCCAGCTGGCTCAAGCCACCTCCACATGGCAGGGTCCAGAGACAGAGTGCCACCTCCACCCAGACTAACCTCAGCCACCCAGCCTGTCTAGCTTTGGGGGGAGGGGTGCGCAACCACAAATTATAACTCAAAGGTGGGGGGCTCAGCTCAAAAAGTTTGAAAACAGCTCAGGGTGCAGGGAGGGGGGTAGCTAGGAGCCGTGTGGGGGCAGAGAGGTAGCTCAGGGAGGGGGTAGCTGGGGCTGTGTGCAGGCAGAGGGGTAGCTCAAGGAGGGGGTGGCTAGGGGCAGCTCAGGGAGCGGGGGGGTGGGGGTGGCTAGGGGCTTGTATCTATTGGGTTTCCAGGAAATGGCTAGGGGCTTGTATCTATTGGGTTTCCAGGAAATGGCTAGGGGCTTGTAGCAGGGTGGTCCCTTGCTCCTGCCCTTCGGGGCTTGGAACAGCCCAGGAGAGGGCTCTGGCTGGGGCAAGAAGCCTGGGCTGATTAGGGAAGTTAGGCTCAGCTGTGGCCAAGCCCCAATCAGGCCCAGCTGGTCCCTATAAGAGGCTGTGAGCCAGACACCCACAGTCTTCCTCTGCCGGTAGAGGGAGAAGGGTCTGGCTGCAGGAAGCTAAAGACAAAGTACCTGAGTGGAATAGGGCTGGGGACAGGCTGAGGGGCTCCAGCCTGGAAAGCCCCAGGCTGCAGCCTAGCATTGGGCTAAAAGGTACTGGGGGTTGCAGAGGCCAGGCCCGGAGGTCCAAACCCCTTTGCCTATGATGAGTGGCTGATACTGCAATCTGCCCCAGTGAATGGGGGCTAGATAGAGACTGGGTGGTAGCTGAAAACTGAGGCAAAGTGGGGATAGTGGGTGGGGGTTCCCTGGGGAGGAGAGACCCTAAGACTGAGGGGTTCCTGCCAGGGGGCAGCACCCAGAGAAAGGGGCACTGGGGTCCTGGGAGGGACATGGGACCAGAGGACAGGTGGATCACTGGCCTGCAGAGGGTGCGCTGGAGGCTGGAAATCAAGCTAATTCCCTGAGACCCCAGCAGGAGGCACTTCAGGGGTGAGTCTGCTCCTCTATTGGGCTGTGTATGGGAAGGGGAGGTAGCTGGGGGGGGCTGGCTAGGGGCTGTGTGCAGGCAGAGGGGTAGCTCAGGGAGGGAGGGGGGCCTGGAGCAGTGAACCGCAGCCAGTGGCAGCCACGATCGGCCAAACCTGCCGACGAGGCAGGTAACCAAACTGGCCCAGCCCACCAGGGTGCTTACCCTGGCAAGCTGTGTGCCCAAAGGTTGCTGATCCCTGGTCTAAGCATTAGACCTGGTTTGGGACAGTGTCTCTAATGCAAAAGACTGCCCAGTGTGCACTAGCCGTGAGGCTCCCCCCTCAACAGCTCAAATCACTGAGAGCTGTGTTAAATGGTGGGCCCTGAAGACATCTGGACAATCAGCCAGCAGGGGGGCTGGTGGAGAGGATCAGAGTAGAGCCTGGTGGAGAGCGCAGCCGGCAGGACGGCTGGCAGAGAGGTGCACTGAGTTGCCAGCAGGGCAGCTGGTAGAGGGGGTGGCAATCAAGTGCCTGAGCAGTTGAGTGAGTAAGGTGCCTCCTCCCCACCCCACAGGTGAGATGTGAACTCTGCAGATGCACCTCTGAACCCTGGGTCTGCAATAACCAAGGACAGCAACTGTGAGTGGGGTGCAGAGAAGGGACAGGCACATTGAAGGGACTTTTGGGTTGCTGGAATCAGAGGCATAAAGAACACCCCCAAGTAAGTTGGGCAGTGGGTCTTTTGCTCATGGTTTATGCTTATAAACCCTGTTTGCAGTGTTCCCCCAAATTAATGCAGAGTTACTTCCCTTCTTTTATTTTTTTGCTATATTCAGAGTCTGTGCTAGCAAGAGGGGAAGTATTGCCTCTTACAGGCACCCAGGGGGTGGTGTGTAATTATCCCATGTCACTGGGTAGGGGCTTGAGACAGCTTTTGTGTTCTAGTTTTTAAAAGAAACACCTAGATACTGAATGCGGCCCTTGTTGCTGCCAACTCTGACTGGCAAAAGGGTTACACACATTATGTGTATTCAGTAAACAGTTATTTGGACCCTAGTGAGCTGGCATGGTTCCTTCATGCGATGGTAGTTATGTAAACAGCAAAAGATACAACACATGGGGAAAAGTTGTTACTTTATTTTTTTTAAAGTACAGATTCCAGAGTATCACTAAAGATCCTACCAGCCACAAGGACTTTGGGTTTTCAAAGGAAAAGGTCTCACACCTAAAATTCTGCATGTGACACACCTCTTCCTAATTTCTAAACAATCAATTAGATCCTTGAAATTCTTGGTGTTCAATCTCCACTACTACTGACTGCCCACCTCCCCTTCTGTCCTAGCCTACAGTTTCCATGGAATTTAAAGTCACAGCATAATGATTTCTGTATACTTGCAGGAATAGTTTTGTCAGTCTATTTTCCATTGTTAGATGGTGTCTATGCCCTAGACTTCACCTTGTGCCAATACTAAACCTCTTTCCTATCTATTTGGAATTAGTGCAATAATACAATGGAGTTAAAATGTAACAATTTAAATTTCCACTTTCTGTTTAAGAGCCAATACATTCTTAATCACAAGACACAGGATAAGAAGGAATTCATGAGGAAGGCTATTTTTATGGTTGAAGTACTGGACTGGGATTGAGGACATCTGGGTTGTGTTCCTGGCTCTGCTGCAGACCTTGAATATGACTGTGAGCAAGTCATTTCACACCCCTCTGAATTTCACCATCTGAAAATTGGGCACAATACTGACCCCTCTCACACTGATGGTCAAAAGTTTAATTCATTAACTCACTAAAATGCCAGATGCTTCAGACAGGCACTTTACAAACACTTCTTGCCCATGTGCTTTAATACCTGCCAATACTAAAGATTCTTGGTGCAGTGCAGACCAAAGATCACCAGCTGTACTGAACCATAGTGCTTTAATGACAAATCCCCTAGAAACTGTAGTTGGATAATTTACCCCTTGCCCTTCAGATTACTGTTTCTCTACAAGAAAGGAAAAAAACCTACCAACAAAAAACCCCTAAGCAAATTCCACAACATGTAATTTATCACTTCATGAGACTTAAATCTGTGCCTTCATAGCAGCGAGGCCAATGTGTTAATCAGCTCTGTCACCTTGCTCCAGCGTTGCAATGGTTTACAGGCATGCTACTGAATCCCACCTAGATTCCATTTGCTAACACCTTCTGTTAATTGCCAAAAAAAGCTGCAGTTCAAAAGTCATGTTCATTCAGTAATTTCAGGCCCCCAGAGCCCAGGATAAACCACCTAAGCATCCTGGTTTGATGAGAGCCAGCTCATTAAACATACCGAAGATGTGTGGTGTGCAGCACTTTTCTAACCTGCTTAGTTTGTTTTAAAACCAACAAACAAGGAAGAAAAGGGAGGGGGGAGACCCACCAGGCCAGCCTCAAGAAAATGCTTTTAATCCCTGACTAGTGGAGCCCTCGGTGACTGTTACAAATTAAACCCCAATGGCTTTTTCTGGAGGGGGGGGAACCCATCACCTGCTTCTGGATAAATTCTAACCCTGGCAGAGGAGCTAGCACAAGATCAAGATAACAAGTGAGTCTCACTTTAAGTCTCTATTGGTAAATGGGATGTAAGTGGTGCCCAGACTCTGTGCTAGTACATCTGACTGGGCCAAATTTCACCCTCTGTGCACTCTGGTGGGACAACTTGGGGTGTCGTCCTACTCTCTATGGGCACATCTACACTGCAAAAAAACCACCACCACAAACCAACCCTGTGACAGTGAGTCTCTCTGCTGGCCTACAGACTCAGGCTTGTGGGGCTCATGCTACAGAGTTAAAAACAGCAGAGTAAATGTTACCGCTCAGGTTCCAAGACCAACCCCCTCTCCAGGTTTCAGAGCCTGAGCACAAACCTGCTAATTTTAGCCCCACAGCAGGAGCATGTCTTTATTTTATTTATTTGTTGGCAGTGCAGACCTACCCTAAAAACTCATAGCTAGACAAAATCCCGCCTTCAAATGCTTCTTCAAAACTCACTAGTTTCACCTGGCTTTCTACTGCTGACCTCCAATCCTGTGCTATCTGCTCCTGTCATCTTGTCCCACTTCATTCTCAGCTCAAAAGACATTAGAGCTTGTAAGATCCATTTGTAATAGAGATAAAAGTAGTAAAGATAATGGGGGTTAAAAACACTCATCCCTACCTTTGCTGGCCCCTCCCACCCGTAATCTTCATTCTGTTTGTCTTGCACTGGTTGTGCTCTCATAGGGCTGTAAAGAGCCCTGCAAAGTTATGGTACTATATATTGAATAATAAACAACATGAACAGCAAAATCTATTCCTAGGAGCTGCTACTGAATAATCATTAATTATAGCAACAACCTGAGGAACTACCAAAAGAAAGTAACCTTTCTTGATATACCATTGGCTCTTTCACAGTGACACTACAAATCTGTATTTGAGACTGATTCATTGGGTCTCATTCTCCTCTCTTACACCAGTGTAAATTAGAAATAACTAGCTCAACTGACAAAAATGGAGTTACAGCTGCATAAAACTGATGAGAGGAGAATCAGGTCCAGTGTTTCCACCATAGACCTGAGCTGGGGGTGTAACATTATGGGCATTCAAAATTACAACTGACAGACACACATAGTATATAATTAGATCACTGATCTTTAAAGTGAAACAACCGCCTTTGGTTTCAGTGGTAGCCATGTTAGTCTGTATCAGCAAACAAAAAAACGAAGAGTCCTTGTGGCACCTTAGGGTACGTCTACACTACGGGATTATTCCGAATTTACATAAACTGGTTTAACAAAACAGATTGTATAAAATCGAGTGTGCGCGGCCACACTAAACACATTAAATCGGTGGTGTGCGTCCACGGTCCAAGGCTAGCGTTGATTTCTGGAGCATTGCACTGTGGGTAGCTATTCCGTAGCTATCCCATAGTTCTCGCAACCTCCCCCGCCCCTTTGAATTTCCGGGTTGAGATCCCAGTGCCTGATGCAGCAAAAATCATTGTCGCGGGTGGTTCTGCGTAAATGTCGTCAGTCACTCCTTCCGCTGGGAAAGCAATGGCAGACAAGCATTTCATGCCTTTTTTCCCTGGATTGCCCTGGAAGATGCCATAGCATGGCAATCATGGAGCCTGTTTCGCCTTTTGTGACTGTCACCGTATGTGTACTAGATGCCACTCACAGAGGCGATTCAGCAGCGCTACACAGCAGCATGCTTTTGCTTTTGCATGATAGCAGAGATGGTTATCAGCCATATTGTACCATCTACCATACCATAAATTGGTAATAAGATGATCGTGGCTACCAGTCCTTTTGCACTGTGCCATTTGCTGCTGTTATAAGTGCCCCTGGCTGCTCTTAGCCAGGGGCGCAAAAGCCAAAATTGGGAATGACTCCCAGAGTCAATCCCTCCTTTTTGGTATCTAAAAATAGAATCAGTCCTGCCTAGAATATGGGCAAGTGTACTAGAGAACCACTGTATCAGAGAACCAGAGAGCACAGCTGCTCTGTGTCAGATCCTGCAGAAATTATGAGCTGTATTCTATTCACAGGGGGTGCTCCTGCAACAACCCCACCTGTTGATTCCGTTCTTCCCTCAGCCTTCCTGGGCTACCGTAGCATTGTCCCCCCACTTGTGTGATGAAGTAATAAAGAATGCAGGAATAAGACACAGTGACTTGTTAGCGAGATATGAGTGGAAGGCAGCCTCCAGCTGCTATGATAGTCCAGACAGGACAGTAAGGAGTGTGTAGGAGAGGAGCCCAGCATCCCTCTGCTAGTTCAGGGGCAATTGAATCTTTTCTTTACACATGAAGGGTGGGGGCTGATGGAGCTCAGCCCCCTGTTGCTATGATGACGATGGTTATCAGCCATATTGTACCATCTACCAGGAAAAATTAGGGCCAGGCGCCCTTGATCGACCTAACAGATGCTAGTCAGCATGGTTACCGGTCCTTTTGCACTGCCCCATGTGCCAATAGGCTGATGATGAGGACGGATACCAGTCGTTTTGTACCATCAGCCATCCATAGCGTGGGGGGAGCAAGGATGTTGGTGTTGAGTGCTGCACCATCGCGTCTATCTGCAGCATTCAGTAAAGATAGGGTGACATGTAAAAGAGTCAAGAGAGGATTGTTTTCCCTTTCACTTCTGGGGGTGGGTGGGGGTGTGCGTAAATTGCCTAGCTATGCCCTGACCCACCGCAGACACTGTTTTTGACCCTAGAAGCATTTGGAGCTCAGCCAAGAATGCAAATGCTTTTCAGAGACTGCAGGAACTGTGGGATAGCTTGAGTCCTCCAGTCCATGAGCGTCCATTTGATTCTTTGGCTTTCCGTTACGCTTGTCACGCAGCAGTGCGCTGAGTCCCTGCTATGGCATCTGTCTGGAGATATTTAAAAAATGATTTTGAGCGCTGATAGAACAGATTTGCCTGCCCTTACAGCGATCACGTCCGCATCGTCCATGCAGGAGCTCTTTCTTTATTTTGATTTTTAACTGCATCACCACCCGTGCTGATCGGAGCTCCACGCTGGGCAAACAGGAAATATTCAAAAGTTCGCGGGGCTTTTCCTGTCTACCTGGCCACTGCATCCGAGTTCAGATTGCTGTCCAGAGCGGTCAGTAGTGCACTGTGGGATACCGCCCGGAGGCCAATACCGTCGATCTGCGGCCACACTAACCCCAATCCGATATGGTAATACCGATATTAGCGCTACTCCTCTCGTTAGGGAGGAGTACAGAAACCGGTTTAAAGAGCCCTTTATACCGATATAAAGGGCCTCTTAGTGTGGACGGGTGTGGCGTTAAATCGGTTTTACGCTCCTAAAACCGGTTTAAACGCATAGTGTAGACCAGGCTTCTGAGACTAACAAATTTATCTGGGCATAAGCTTTCATGGGCTAGAACCCACTTCATCAGATGTATGAAGTAAAAGATACAGGAGCAGGTATAAATACATGAAAGGATGGGGGTTGCTTTACCAAGTGTTAGGTCAGTCTAACGAGATAAAACAATTGGGGAAATCAGGCCTAATCTGATGGTATCTAGTTTGCAAATTAATTCCAGTACTGCAGCTTCAAGTTGGAGTCTGTTTTTGAAGGTTTTTTTGTTGAAGAATTGCCACTTTTAGGTCTGTTGAGTGACCAGAGAGATTGAAGTGTTCTCCTACTGGTTTTTTAATGTTATTCCTGATGTTAGATTTGTATCCATTTATTTTGTGTACAGACTGTCCGGTTTGGCCAATGTACATGGCAAAGGGGCATTGCTAGCACATAATGGCATCAGGTTAGGCTTGAATAAAGAGTGGGAGTGGTTGGGTCCTTACAAAACCTAAATTTAATTTCCCCAATACTAATTTCTCCTTACTGTTACTCACATCTTGCCAACTGTCTGTAATGGGCCACTCTCCTACCACTTCAAACGTTATTTTTCCTCCCTTGGTATCCTGCTCCTAATTGTTTTATCTCATTAGACTGACCTAACAGTTGGTAAAGCTTCCTTTCATGTATTTATACCTGCTCCTGTATCTTTTACTTCCCACAGCTGATGAAGTGGGTTCTCGCCCAAAAACGTATGCCCAAATAAATCTGTTAGTCTAAGGAGCCACAAGCATGACTTTTGGGGGGGGGGGGGGCGGGAGTGGGCGTTTTTTTTTTTTGTTTTTTTTTAAAAACAGCCACTGGTATTTCAAAACAGCCATGATCTTTATATTAGGGCTTGTCCACACTGGCAATTGGCAGTGCTTTCATGCTCAGGGGTGTTGTCATAGGTTTATTCCCCACTGTGAACGCTAAAGTTCAAAGTGGGGAATAAACCTATGACAAGATGGGGACCTGCATGGACTCCTCTAAACTAAAATTCTAGTTTAGATCTGGTAAAGCTGCCACCAACCAAAAATATAGTGTTTTGGTACACTTTCCATTCCTCCCAAACCTTCCCTGGGAACACAGATCCAAGCTCCATGAATCTTAACACAAAGGGAAATAATCCATTCCCCCCTCCCCTCTCCAAGTCCTTAGGAGAGGTACCTGGATTCAAATTCCTTGAATTAAACAGAGAGGGATTCACTTTTCCCCCTCCCCTTCCCCTGAAAATCCAAACAAGGGAAGAAATCAATCAAGTTCTAAAAAGAAAAGATTTTATTAAAAGAAAGAAAGAAAGTACATTATCTCTGTAATACCAGGATGGAAAAATTTACAGGGTCTAACTTATAAAAACTGGAGAGACTTCCCCTCCCTCCTCCTCAAAATAATCAAAGTAACAGCAACAGAAATAAAGATATTTCTCCAGCAAACACTCAATTGCAAATGCAGAAATTAAATTATAAGACTAATTTGCCTTTCTAATACTCACTATACTGAATAGAAGAAAATACTTCAGGAAACTTTGGAGAACTTGAAGAATATGTCTGGCCTCCCTTAAATCCAAGAGAGAACGACTCAAAACAAAGAACACAGACAAAGGCATCCCTCCACAGAGATTTGAAATTATCTTGTCCCTTGATTGGTCCTCTGGTCAGGTGTTCATCAGGTTACTGAGCTTGTTAACCCTTTACAGGTAAAAGAGACTTTAACCCTTAGCTGTTTATGACAGGTGTGAAAAAACCCTGGTAGCTACGACCCTCGTGGAGGTGGGTTTTTTAGAGCGCTGGAAGAGAGCTCTCTCTCTCTCAGCGCTCTGCTGTGACTACACAAGCCGCGTTAAAGCACTGCCAGTGTAGACTAGCCCTTAGCTTCTATCCCATAGAGAGAAGATATTTCTAGCTTCCTTTCTTACAACAGAGTTTGTGGGAATGGAACTTGCACTCTTTACTTAGACTACATTCTCAGAGGAGTAGAATCAAACCCATTTTTCTGTTCCCATTGTCTTATTTCAAATACTTTTGGATTTAATTTTGCTATAAATCCTTCCACAGTTCCTTACCATCCTCCTTTGTTTTGACTGCCAAATAATGTTGCCACCTTAATGACCTATCGTCCAACTTACTACTACAATATTTTGAATAATTCTTAAATGGAGAAACCCTTCAAATTGATATTGACATACTGAATGATCTTCCTTCCTCCCCAGGGCTGAGTGTACAGGAGTGAAAAGAAAAGTTAAGTACAAAAATCTATTTTCTGCAGCACTTAACGCTTAACCCTGCTGCAGCTGAAATGCAGTGACCCAAATGTTTAGTAGCTATTGAGTTAAAATGCTGAAAGAGCCCATGTTCCACTACCAAGAGTTGAGACTGTCTGTTACCCAGGAATAGAATGCTGCTTTACGGTATGTGGTTTGGTCCTTACCATGGCTGGCTGACTGGCAGTGGAAGTAAAACTGTGGCGGAAACAGAATGAAGAAAAAAAAAGTGGGCTTTTGTCATGTTAAGAAAATGTGTTTTTCTGTCAAATGATACACTGAATAAATTCCATTCTGCCTCTAAGGAAAAGTTGGAAGTGTTCAAAATGAACAACTAATTACAAACCTCAGATCAGTGCACACTATAAGGTTCTCCTACATAGATGCTGAATGGAGTGTATCTTGTGGCTGAGATGGATAATAAATTACCTTATTGCAAGAATGGTGAGATTCCTTTTCCCTAAAAAACACCAACATGAGAGCACAGAGTCACTGCAAAAGCTGATGTATGTATGAGACATGTAATTAATTCACTCTTACAGGAAATTACAGTAATGTTCTGGCTGAGATTCTGTGAGCTCAAAGTTTGACAGCTGGTGTGACGAAAAAATAAGTTTTGCTGCAGTTTCTGGGTAAAGATTCACAAAATATCTCTAATTCTATAGATGCCCAAACCAGAATCCCTAACCCTACTGAGAGGATAAACACCAAAAAACCTCTTCAACTGACAGTAAGGAAAGCTAAATGTTTCTGGTAATAAATGAGGCCATGAGAGTTGGAGCAAAAAAATCCCAAATCTGAAGTTAATAGTGGGATTATGTCATGGAAAAATTACATAGTGCAAAGAGATTCTTCCTGCTACAATGCCCTCTTAAATTTACAAAAATACTCCTTTGCCCTTCCAGAGTGTCTTTTTATCAGAGGCTCTCTAATGGCTAAAAAAGGGCAGTGGAGGGAGGAAACAAACAGATCCATGCAAGGGACTGCAGAACATAAACAGTGTTTTGCTTCTACATCTGCTCTATAAGTAACACAATTATTTAAATAAGTCAGAAATCAAAGACTGTCACACTCTAGCAAGGAAATAATGTGGAACAGTCTCAAGTGCTGCTGCATTTCTACTGCAGTACTCCTACAATGCTGCTATATTAATCTATTGATCTTTCCCTCTTCTACTTCAGGGTGCAGGAATAAGACTTGCTTGTTCTTTGTGCTCTGGGCCACATTATTCCTGTTAAAATTTAATTTAAGTCACTAGTGTTACATAAGACCCTAATTTGGCCTATTATGTATATTTTCAACTCCTATAGTGATACACACAGGACATGTAACTACCAACAAAAGGTGTTTTCTTAACTCAAGTTAAAATAGCAGTGAAGACATGGCAAATGGTTTTGTTTTTTTTAAACTTGGGTTAGCAGTTCACGTTAAAAGCAAACTTGCATCTCTTCACTTCTATTTTAACTCAAATTAGCTAACCTCACTCCAGAACACACCCTTTGTTTGCAATGAAGACATACCCTTTGAAGTTAACAGTAGCCAAAGCAACTGCTGGCTCACAATGGCTGCATGGAGTAATGATATTAAACAGTTGGTGAAATTCATCCCTATGCAGAACGTCAGCTCAAGGGTGAATCTCACACTTTATCTGCTCAAAGCTCTGCAAAAGCATTTATTTAAAATTAATTCACTGCCAACACCTTGATCAGTAAGAAGCTGACTTTGTGTTCTAGTTTCAAAGTGAAAATTCTCAAAGGTCAAGGTCTTGTGGCAGATGTATATGGGTTAAGATATTACTCTGGAACAAAGCTGGAATACATTTAGGGCAATTTTTTCTTCTTCTCTGCAGCAATTAGTGGTGCTGCATAATATTTCCTGAGATGTCTGCAAGATGAAAAGGTAAGAGATCCTTTTTCTTCTTTGCATCTATGTGGAGCAGCGAGATTCTGGGGAAAAGTTATAGATAGTATTAAAATTTGTACGATTTCATTATGTTGCAGCCTGCAGGTTTATTTGTTGGGAATTTGTGACCAGAATTCTTTTTTGCAGCATGGAAGGTAAAATCTTTTAGATCAGTCCTGCAAAAATTGTATCTAAATAAATTGGACAGATGTCTTTAAGTCTATTAGTACTCAGGTGCTTAGGAAATCTGATTATTATAGTCTACGTTACCTTAGAGAAACCTTTTTGCATAGCAAGGGAATAAAATGTGTTCTGCTGGAAACAGAAGAGCTTTCAACTCACTGTAAAAAGGCTTCAAAATATTGTTCCAATAAAAACAGCCATGCTGGGGCAGACCAATGGTCCATTTATGCCAGTATCCTGTCCTATCCAACAGTGGCTAGTGACAGGATCCTAATTACTATAGAGTGATCCATTCCTTGTTGACCATCCTAGGTTGTAGCAGTCAGGGTTTATGGACTCTTCTCCGTTGCCTTCCTGCCCAAGAAGAAAGACTGCTGAAAGTACCTGAAGAGACAAAGGAACAGATCTGAGGGAAAGACAAGGGCTGAGTCCAGACTAAGACAGGACTCTAGTCTGTAAGGAGAAATACCTGGAACTCTAAGCTACAGAAACTCTGCAACTTGCCTAAAACAACATTTAGAGTGAGAAATTATTTATTGAAACCAGCCCTTGTAAGATCTTTAGCTTAGTATGTGTTTTGTTGTTTTAGGTGTACTTTCCAGAGGGTAGCTGCACTTGAGTGCTGGGCGATTTCCTAGCTGAGTCTTCTCATGCACAGAGTCTGCTAACAGCTCTCTGATTCTACAGCTGGTGCATCCCTACCTGTGTGTGCTCTGTCAGAAGCCAGAGAGCCTAATTCAGCAAAACAGGGAGAGGGAGCCCAGGCTAGTGGAGCTGGCAGGCTCAGTGAAATCCCAGTACATCAGGTGGCATCCCAGAAGGGGGGGGTCCAATCTGTCACAAATCTATCTTCCACCTAATTCTTTTTTGAAACCAGTTATACTTATACCTTCACATCATCCCCTGGCAATGAGTTCCATAGGTTGATTGTGCGTTGACTGCCTTCTACTCCATGCTAGGAGGAATTCCTGGCTCCTCCACCTGTTCCCTGACAACACACGGTACGTGCTCTTACTGATGGTCTGAGATTTGTAGTGGTTACCTTTATTATTTCAGGTATCTTTAAAGGGACACAAACAGCAAATGCTTAAATCCTTAAATATTTAGGACCAGCAAATGAGTCCAGTGATAACAGAACTGACAGAGAGCTAGCATGATCTTCTTTTGCATACTTTAAGTGTAGAGGAGCTGCACAAGGTCTATTATGCAATCTAAATCTCTTTTAAGAAGGCCTTAAGACTCTTTGGTCTCCCTCTGTAGAGGGGCAAATTTCATCCTTTGACTGTTGGTGGCAACCTGGTATGGTGTTTAAGATGCTCCTGTTCCTTACTGAGATAAAATGGGTTAATTTCTCACCTGGGCCACCTTGAAAATGAAGCCCAAGTTTCTTGTGTGTGATTTCTCAGACAGAATCACATTCAACAGATTACCAAACCCCCTATTGCTGTACCAAGTACAAGAACAGAATGCGGCTCTTCATATGTTTGTTTTCATTGCACTGCACTTATTTCCATTCTCAAAAATCAAGTTATGTAGAATTTGATAATCCCAGAATTGTCTAAACATGTTTAAAAAACCCACACAAACTGCAGAGAGATTATGTGCTTAATAAATACTTTGCAATAGGGCAACACTAATAAAGCAGACACTTCCTTCTAGTAAACTATCATTCTGGGGCTGTGGGTCCATTTTTATCTATTCAAGGCACCGTACACAAGCAGCATAATACAGGCTGTAGAAACTCAGTCATAGGTCTGTCACAAATAAACAAGACACCCCAGTGATGTCAGGTATTTAAACTTGTGCCTAATTTTAAGCAGTCAGTATTTCCACTGAAGTTAATAGAACTACCCAGGTATTAATTAGGCATGTGTGTAAGTATCTTAGTGAATGCAGATAGAGCCCAGAAAGGACAGAAGATGGGAGCAGGACACCTCTGAGGTGCCATGGATTAGCATGCTCTCCCTGTCACCTCTGGAGATTTGAGTCAAAATCCAATCTTGGATCAGAGGTGAAAATGAAATGAGCACTCCTTACCTAGAACCTGTGTGTGCACATCAGTGTCACTGTACCACTTGTAAAAAAGGTTTCTCTGCTAAAGCGAAGCTCAGAGTGCACATTAGGATGATGATCCATTAACAGAGCTGTGTGTTGGTGTAAGAATAGAATAGGAAATGGAGGCTGAGTGTCAGGAGTTCAGAAATCAAACAGCCATTATGTGAAAAGTACTTGTTGCTAGCTGTAGTGATTACCATCACTGGAAAACTGCAGATGAAGAGACAAGCATGATGACATGTAGGGAAGGAGAGTTTAGACATCCCTTTTCCTCCATAATGCATCTGTAGTTTTGCATTTCCCTTTTCAATTGTAAGCTCTTTGGAACAGGGACTGTATCTCTGTCTGTAGAACACCCAAGTACATTTTGGATGTTACTGTACTATAAAGAACAATCTTACTGTTGAGCTGTCAGAGGGTGGAGAAAGATGGCAGGAGAGAGATCACTTGATCGTTGCCTGTTAGATTCATTCCCCCTGAGGCACCTAGCATTGGCCACTGATGTCAGACAGGATGCTGGGCCAGATGGACCCTTGGTCTGAGTCATTATGGCCATTCTCAAGTTCTTTTAAAAAAAAAATCTGCTTACATTTTATTGCTTGTATAATGAAGGCACTGGAATGCTAAAACAATCCCCTATGAAGACAGAAGAATTAGATGCTCATCTTATGAATTAGATGCTGTTTTAATTACATCTGGTATATGCTCATATTTCCAGTACACTTGAACAGCATTATGTGAGTCTATCTGCACTTTACACAGATGTGAGCACATCAGGGTGCTGCTGTATTTTATTCAGTAGACTAGTGTGAGTTTGCTCTTTCCTTTTTTATATTAACTATAATGAGAAAATGGTAAATACATCTGGCGCAAAGGAATTGGAGTAGAAAGTCCTTAATGAGGTTTTACAAGGATTATTAATCAACTTGCAGAGGTAAAACATCTTTATTTGCCCAGTGACAAAGTTCTTGTCTGTCTGAAAAAAACACTTTCACAGCTGCCCAGACATCTCAGCATATGTTATGGCTATTCACTTACATTTTCTGAACAGCAGCTAGGTCAAGCTATTCTGATTCATGCACATCCATAGTAATAGCACATACCAAATTAGAGACAGATTGCTGAGAATTTAAAATAGATGCATTTGAACAATTGGTTATAGTTCTATTTTTATAACATGGGTCATTTTCATAAAGTAGCCAACATGGTTATTAAACAAAACTCTACAATCAGTGTCAAGAGGACCACCATGGACCAATGCAGCATGCATGGAATTAAGTCAGGCACTGATGAATTCTAATCCACTGACTCTCACTGTGGCCAGGGGCAAGCCACAACATCTCAGTTCCCCAACCATTAAATGGGGACAGCAATACGTGGATACCTCTCCTAACAGGAAGGCTGTGAAGAAAAATTAGTAAGGAAGTGCTTTGAAGATGTAAAGCACTGTATAAATGCCAAGTATTATTTGTCAGCCTCTCACACACACTCAGAGTTCTGCCCCTGCAAATCACAGCTGTATTAGGCTTTGCAAAGGAAATTAAAATAAGGTTTTATTATATAATTAGAATTATATAAATAAAATGACTAGAAGATGAAGGGCTGCTATGCAATGAGGATGGGGTAGAGATTAAAGATAACCTAGGTATGGCCCAAAAACTAAATGAATATTTTACCTCAGTTTTCAATAAGGATGATATAGCACATGGGCGTGAAGGCTGATGGAAATGTGTGTACAGAAATGGAAGCTACCACATCCAAGATGGAAGCAAAATTTAAAGAGCTTAATGTGCTCCAACTGGGGGGACTGGATAATTCCATCCCAGAATACTGCAAGAACTGGCACATGAGATTGCTAATCCGGTAGCAAGGATTTAAATTTGGGAGTAATACCGTATGACTAAAGAATCGTTATGTTTAAGTGAGGGGGAAAAAATGATTATGAAATTATAGACGTTAGCTGGACCTCAGTAGTATGCAAACATTTAAAACAAATTCTGAAGGAAAGAATAATTCAATTTATGGAGGTAAATGGAAAAGGAGATGTAATGCAACATGGATTTACCAAAGGCAGATTATGCCTGACTAACCCCATAACTGATTTTTTTAGATAAGTGAAATGCAATAGATTTAATATATTTGGACTTCAGGAAAGCATTTGATATGGTACCAAATGGGATATTATTGATCAAAAAGTTTGGCTTGTTTACCCTAGCAAAATAAATGCTGAGGGGGATATGACTGCTCTCTATAAATACACAAGGGAATAAACATAAGGGAGGGTGAAGAGCCATTTGACCTAAATTAAAATGTTGCCACAAGAGCAAATTGGGATAAACTGGCCATGAATAAATTCAGGCTGGAAATTAAAAACTTTTTTAACCATCTGAGGAGTGAGGTGCTGAACCACCTCCCAAACTTAAGACAGAGTCTGATACATTTATGAGTGGGATTATATGACAGTTGTCTGTGGTGGTGGGGGACTAGACTCAGCAGTGCTGGGGAGTCCCTTCCTGTTCATATCTTATGTTCCTAAAAATCTCATGCTTCAGCTGTCACCTGAAAGGGTCAGGAAGGGAATTTTTCCCCCTTTGATTTTTTTGTTTGTTTTTGTTTCATCTGAAGCATCATAGATGGCCATGGGTGGAGATGGGTCATTAGATGGGATGTGCTAATGCTCCGAGCTGGTATTGAGAATTCCCTTTCTCGGGTGCTTGGCAGGTGGGTCTTTGCTCATGTGCTCAGTTTCTAATGGAGATACTGCAGTTTGGGCTGTGAAAGAATTTTCTTGCAGGTCAGATTAGAAGGAAGCTTGTGGGTTTTTCAACTTCCTCCAGAGCATGAAGTGCAGATCACTGGTTAAGATCTGGATATCTCATTGAATCAGTTCTCTGCCACTGCAGGGGCCTCGGGCATGAGGGCATCTCTGCTTTCTGCCTGTGTTACATGGTAGTTTAGTCTCTAGAGAGCTGTAGTACTTTGGTCTAACTCTGGTTGTGGGGCTTGGTGTGTCGCATGCGATGTACAGGCAGTCAGACTGAATGAGCTGATGGTCCCTTCTGGCTTTAAATTCTCTCTCTTTAGGACATCTGAATTTGAACAGCATTGTGTATTCTGACCATCCTACCTTTCCGGTTACCGAGCTGGCTTTTCTTGGAGCTGCTCTCCACAGTGATTTAACTACATCTGTTTAGAGACAAATATAGCAACCAGAGTAAGACTGCTTATAGCTGTATACCAGATTTCAGTACCTAGGACTGTAGTGGTGCCTAGCCCTCTGCACAAGGAAGAATTTCACCTACTAAGTAATAACTTATTCCATAACTAGTCTCAATAGACTTACTCCTGGAATAACATTCTGCTTATTAGAAGAGTGACACAATCAGGCTCTTATTAACTAGGGCCTTGGACTGCAACATCACTGAGGGGCAGAGTCACAAAGGTACTCAGGTGCTGGAATGGGGAGCATTGCAATGCCAACCTTTTAGGGGCCTAGGACATCACAGGAGAACGCTGATTCACAAAGCCTGAGTTAGGTACCTAGGCTCCCTATACTATGAAGGGGGAGAGAGAAGCACCTTAGCCTGCAATTCACAAAAGCCAACACACTACACTGGGAGCTGCCTAAAGCCAGGTAATGGGGGATGCCAACAACTGGGTGTGTCCCATGTCCCACCCCATCATGGAAATGGGCTAAATCCAGAGTGCAAAGAGGCTCCTACATCTGCTAACAACTCATGGATGGGAACCTCTCACCTGGAGGCAGGCAGCTTAGGCATCTAAGCCACATCTTGTGAGAAGAGTGAGGTGCCTGCCCTACTCTATGCAACATAGCCGGAGGAAGGGGAGGTAGTCCTACTGCCCACCTTGTAATCTTTAGCTTGGTGGTTGGAGCACTCCCCTGGGATGTGGGAGACTTCCCTCTATGCCTGAGGCAAAGAGAGGATTGAATGGGGGGTCCCATCTCCCAGGACAGTGCTCTGACCACTGAGCTACAGGATATTTGGAGGTAGCACTCCCTCTCTCCCCCCTGTGGAAACTATACCAGTTTGGAGCAGGGGGGCAGACCTGGGGTCCCCCCTCCCTGGTGGGTGCCCTAACCAGCAGTCTACAGAGTAATTTTCAGTCTCTCTCTCACTCTGGCCCAATGATTAAGTATCCACAGTGCAACAACTTCAAATACTTAGAGCAGTGGGATGGGAGGAGACAGAGAATGAGTCAGAGTCTCCTCCAGCCAGATTTTGAATGGCACTGTCCTGAATATGCCAATGGGATCGGGCTGCACACGTGAGTGAAACTGACTAATGCCTATCTTCCCCCCAGTTCATGAACCACTCTGGGGCTTAGGTGGGCGATAGGAGGCAGCAGTACAGAGGCTCAGTGGCAGAAACTTACACACCTGGGAAACTTTTACCCTGCAGTTAGGTACTGAGTTAGGTTAGGAGCCTACAGGATTAGGCAGGAATTTTGTGAAGCACCATGCAGCCTAAAACTTAGGTAGGCAACTAAATCTGCGATTTAGGTACCTATGTACCTTAGTGAGTACGAGGGCTTAGGTGTTTTTTAAAATGTTACCCTCGCCCTACAAAACAGCATCCACTGACTCTAGAAGAAAGCACCATATTATCCAAAAAGCTCTTTAAAGAATGTAGAGGTTTTAAACACTTTCCAGACTCCACAGCAGTAACTGACTGGGTCAAGAAAGTCTAATCGGAAACTAAACAGGAGGATTACCTAAAAACCTGCGAGTTTGAGGGTACTGGTCACTCATCATTGATCTCAGTAACAATTCTAATCTACCTGTCTAAAATAGCATGACAGGGTTCATCGCAGTGAAGTTATAAAGCCAGCTGCTATGGAAATGCCTGAACACAGCTCATACCCTTTAGGGCTAGAACATCCTACTCTCTGATAAGTCCTAAAACAGTGAGTAGGAATTATACTCGGGGATAAAACAAAGTTATTCATCGAGATTCTTCACATCTGTCACCCTTATTTCAATGCTTTTATACAGGGTCTGATTTGCAGAAGTACCAAGCACCATGAATCCAGCTGAAGACAGCAGGAACTGCAGGGGGGCTCAGAAGCCTCTGAAAATCAGGTCCTCAGTCACTTAAGATCAATAAATTTAGGAGTGTTTGAGAGAGCGGACTGAGCATGAACCTCCATTTGAAAATGTTTAGGGGTCCACAAATGAAAGACTGCTCTAAATCAAGATTGGATGCCTTTTGGGAAGAGATGTGTTAACCAAATGCAAGCTATTGGGCTTAATTTAGGGGTAACTGAGTGAAATTCTCTGGCCTGGTACATATGGGAAGCCAGATTAGATGATCTAAGCCAAAGTGGGTCGCCACCCTGTTTAAATGGGGTCGCCAGGGCTGGCATTAGACTTGCTGGGGCTGATGCCCAAGTCCCACCACTCAGGGCCGAAACCAAAGGGTTAGTCAGTCAGGTTACAGGATCCCTGTCTGGGGCTGAAGCCCTTGGGCCTTGGCCACTCCATCCAAGGCAGTGAGGCTTAGGTTTTGACCCCCTCATCCAGGGCTTGGGTGGGCTCAGGCTTTGGTTCTCCCTCCTGGGGTTGTGTAGTAATTTTTGGTGTTAGAAAGGGGTTGCCGTGCAATGAAGTTTGAGAACCCCCAATCTAACAGTACATTCCGACCTTAAACTCTATTAACCTAGGACTTAAATGAAGCCTGGATTTCATCTCACATTTCTAACTATGGATTTTTGTCGACACTCTTAATTTTCTTCTCTTTTTTAAATCAACTGCTGGGATTTTTAAGAGCTTGGCTAGCACCACACTGCCAAAGAAGAAGGGGCCAACGCTAGAAAAAATTTGGCAGTCACAGTAAAGTGGCACAGAACATGATACTTGTGTCATGGGAAAGAATGGCAGCCCATACTTGGCTGAATGCGCTGCAGTTCTTGAAGTACCAATGGAGTTTTCCTTGCAACTGCATCAGCTGCTGTTAAGGCTCTTCTATTTAAAAATGGATGCCTTTGTGCCATGATGTAACATTAAGTGAGAAACTACAAACTGAGTAACTGACATGACCTGTTAAAAGCTCAAATTGCCAGCACAAAGCCTTTTTTAGGAGAATCCATTATTGAACAGAAAACTTGTGAGTGTTTAAAAGAAATATTCGAAGCAGAAACCTCAACAGCTCGCTGAAGAGTCCTGCAAATGCATTAAGTGCAACCTACAGACCCCACCATGCTAAAGTGCAGATTATAAACTACACATAAAAATGCAGATTCTTGTTACATTTGTTTGATTAAGGTACAGAACTGGGATTCACAAGATCCAGGTTCAACTCCCAACTCCAGTTAGGAGCACTCTGGAGTACAATGGTGACATTTACATGCGCAACTATGTTGCCCCCACTTTAGCTGCTAGAACTTTTACCCTGTGAAGTTACATTGCATGCTCCTACACTTTAGCAGTCACATAAAGGGAACTCAGCAGGAAAGAGAGAAAATTATAAAGCAGTCTTAAGAAGAAAGATTTGACTTAAGGGCTACACATAGTTTTGATAAAGCCAACTCACTGTTTTTCTTCCTTGCTTTTTTCTTCCTTTTATTTACTTGAAGTGCAACTTGAAGTTTTTAATCCCTTGACAATGGGAAGTTATAAAAAAGACATGCAGTGAGGATGCGGATATGATAAACTACTGGTTTAGGAACAAAAAGGCTGATGTGAAGGCAGCTTGTGACTATAATGTAAAGTCCTTTATTGTATTATCGCCACACATTTCCATGCTGCAAGATAATCAGAGCTGACTTGAAGGTGTAGAAATAATGCAGCAATAATTTGTGAGCAGCAAAAAGTGCCTTCCATGGTGACTTTCCCCTCATATAAGTAAAAGTGTACAGAATTCTCAGGTTTACACTAAATAGTACAGAAAACTTGATTAGAATAAAGTGACCCGCAAGATGCAAAACTAAAGGTAATGACATACAAAGCTGCTTGGCTGTGCAGTCAGATTGACTTCTAAGCAATGCATAAAAAATTAAACCAAGGCACCTTATGTTTTGAGCCTTGCTCATTCAGGGTTTGCACCCCCACAGCACTAGTTTTTGCATAATTTATATGAAAAAATGTAGTGCTTTCTAAGTCACACTAGATCCATGCTTTCCAAACAGGATTTCTAGCTGCCCAATGAGACACACTCACAAACAGTTTCCTAAGGGGTGATAAATGGAGAGATAATGAGGAGCCGCTGTAAGCCCAATAGGATCTCCGATACGGAAGGTAGGGTGAATTGGACTTTAAAAAGTCCAGTTCTAGCTATTCACGCATTCAAAACTTGAAATATTTACCAAGAAGCGGGATGCCTGCTTTGAGGATTCCCCTCCACAAAAATGCCTGAGGCCACTGCTCAGTGTACTCAAAGGCTGGAAACAGCTGAAACTGGGCAACTGAAAGGGCAGAAAATGAACCAGATATAGGACTCAGAACAAGTTAGGCAGCACTCCCCTGCCTGCCCCAAGAATCCTCTGTGGGATGTATAATAGAACCCCTATTTTACCAACTCAACTTTATGAGCTCCTCAGTCCATGGTTAGTATGTCAAAATTACAGTAGGTATGGTGAGTAAATTCAAGCATGGTGCATGCATCACTTTCTACTTGTCCTTCAAACCACTGCAAAAAGTGACTTACAATTCACCGAAGGCACTGAAACGTGAAGGGATGACTTGTTCTTCATTGGTATCCCTTTTGTTATGATGTTTTTTCCCCCGTCTGGGAAAAATGGTTCATAAAATTAGTCATTCAGAAGATTGTTGCTTGTAAAAAAAACAAAAAAAAAAACCCCAAGATTCTATTATGCCATCATGTGACTTATGCAATTAGCATTCTGGCATCACAATTCCCAAAGATGTCAATGGAGTTGCATCAAGGACAAAACTGGGGCCCTCTACTTCAAGGTTGGATACAGCCCAGTGCTCTGCTCTCACTTTCAGTTTTAGCTCAGAAATGCAGTCTGCAGAACCCTACTTAGGGTACGTCTTCACTACCCGCCATATCGGCGGGTAGCAATCGATTTCTCGGAGTTCGATATATCGCGTCTCATATAGACGCGATATATCGAACTCCAAACGCGCTCCCGTCGACTCCGGGTTGCGTACCTTAGATCGAACCCCCCAGTGTAGACCAGGCCTTAGTGGCATCTACTAGAAGGACAAGTATCTGGATTAGACATGGTCAAAATTTTTCTGTTGAAACAGGTTTGGGGGGAGGGGGGCAGAAAATTGGGGTTTCGGAGAAGTAAAACTGTTTGTGAAAAGTGTCTGCTTTTGGGGGGAAATTGAGTTGTTGTTGAAAACCTAAACGTTTTTGGTTTTTCAAGAAAAACTAAATTTTCTGTAGAAAAACTTCCTCTTTCCCCCATTTGCTGATTAGCTCTAATATGCATGTTCTTTTGGTAGAAAATTGTAGAATTGCATGTTAGATGTATGTTAGTATGAAAAGCATGGACAAAAACAAATCTCCCACATCTTGGAATTCAAAAGTTTTAAACCAGTACTTTAACTGTAACCTCAAAAAAACTAACTAGTATTAAACACAGAATTACTATGCAAGGCATTGCAGGTTCTCGGGACCTGGCATAAGCTGCACAGAGCACTTCTGGTGGATACAGATATTTAGTTGAAATGCCCAGTGGAGGTGTTTTGATTAAGCTTCAGTCTTTGGGCAATTGAATAGAAGAGTATGCATGCAGCATGGCCACACAGCGCTGTGGGCTCACTCGACAGATTCTTCATTATACTGAACAAACTCCAAAAGATAATTGGTTTGTGAAGCATTGAAATTTGAACTGTGAAGTCTAAAACTATGTAATGAGAGACATCAACAATTCTGATAAATTAAAATGGTAAACAAAAAATAAAGCTGTTTTTACGTAATGTCTCTTCTCACTAAGAAGAGCAATAGACTTTAAAAGAAGCCATGCAGTGGAGGAGGTTCCTACAAGGAGTAGCAGTCTGCATGACAGATATCACCAGGGAACTGTGTTTAAATAAAAGCTATTTTCACAGTTGATATTTTCAAGCAGAACTTCACTGTGGACTCTTTAAACAGTACATATTTTATTTAAATATTAAACAACTTCATCTGATTGTTAATTAACAAAGCTGAATGGAAATACTTTGCAATGGGGCTTCTTCCAACACAGGCTATGTCACAAATGATATGACATTTCTAACCAAGAGGAACCACTAAGAAAGCTCAGAAATGCTACTTAAAATTTAATTGCTATTTTACTTGGCTGTCAGCAATGTGGAGTAGAAGTGAGTACTTCTTCTCTGTTGTAAAGTGTTAAACATTTTGGGGTGTTCAAATAATACACAACATGATTATCAGCCCCCAAAATCAAGACTGTCCCTATAAAATCGGGACATCTGGTCACCCTAATTATTAGCCAGACCGTGATCCAAACCAAGTCCCCTTTGTTCCATTCCAACGAGAAACCTACAAGGAGAACTGATTGTTCCCCCTGGCATGAAGGTGTGTGGTGGTAGGGATCTCTGGCTGCTGTAAAGCCATATAAGCCAGCTGTACACCCATGTCTTCCCAGTCCACCAGGGTATGAGACATGGGCAGGTGAGGACATAGCCAGAATAAGCAGTTCCCCAGTGATCCCCAGCCACAGTAAGGTAGTGATATAACTGGCTAACTGACAGGTCTCAAAATGCAGTTGTAAATGGGAAACAGTCATCAAAAGGGCATGTTTCCATTGAGGTCCTGTGGAGATCAGTTATTAGCCCTATGCTATTTAACAGTTTTATCAATGACCTGGAAGAAAACAAAATCACTGAAAGTTTTCAGATGACACAAAAATTGGGGACTGACAAATAATGAAGAGGACAGGTCACTGAATCAGAGTGATCTGGATTGCTTGGGCCTAAGCAAACAATGTGTTTTAACTCAACTAAATGTAAATGTATACATCTAGGAACAAAGAATGCATACAAAGGCCTTGCTTACAGAATGGGAGACTATCCTGGGAATCAGTGACTCTGAAAAATATTTGGGGGTTGTGATGGATAATCAGCTGAACATGAGCTCCCAATGTGACACTGTGGCCAAAAGAGCTAATGCAAATCTGGGATGCATAAAAAGGGGGATTTTGAGGAGGAGTAGAGAGGTTATTTTACATCTGTATTTGGCACTGGTGTGACCACTGCTGGAATAACTGTGTCCAGTTCTGGTGCCCACAATTCAGGAAACATGTTGATAAATCAGCAAGACCAGATTATATTCACGCAAGAGTTCTGAAGGAACTAAAAAATGAAACTTCAGAACTACTAACTATGGTATGTAACCTTGAAGCTGAAAAGAGAGAAGGAAGGAAAAAGAAAAGTTTCTCCCAGCAGGCAGCTGGCCCACCAGGAAACGTCTGTACCTAGTGCAGGCGGATCTGTGGTTCCAAGATCAGATGCTTGTGTCATCTCAGGATCCATATGTAAATCCGTGGTAGAGATCATCCTTGAATCGAGGGATTGCCAATGATGCTGATGCTTTGTGACCTATCGCTTAAAACAGCCTCTGTACCAGATGACTGGCGGATAGCTAATGTAACGCTAATTTTTTAAAAAGGCTCCAGAGGCAATACTGGCAATTAGAGGTTGGTAAGCCTAACTTCAGTACTATGCAAATTGGTTGAAACTATAGTAAAGAATTATCAGACACATAGAGGAGCACAATATGCTGGGGAAAAGTCAACACAGCTTTTGTAAAGGCAAATCATGCCTCACCAAGCTATTAGAATTCTTTCCGGGAGTCAACAAGCATGTAGACAAGGGTGATCCAGTGGATATAGTGTACTTGGACTTTCAGAAACCCTTTGACAAGGTCCCTCACCAAAGGCTCTTAAGCAAAGCAAGCAGCCATGGGATAAGAGAGAAGGTCCTCTCATAGATCAATAACTGGTTAAATGACAGGAAACAAAAGGGTAAGAATAAATGGTCAATTTTCAGAATGGAGGGAGGTAAATAGAGAGTTCCCCCAAGTTCTGTACTGGGACCTGTTCTGATCAACATATTCCATCTGGAAAAGGAGGTGAACAGTGAAGTAGCAAAATTTGCAGATGATATAAAATTACTCAAAAGAGTTAAGCCCAAAGCTGACCATGAAGAGTTACTAAACTGAGTGAGACTGAGCAACAAAATGGCAGATGAAATTCAATATTGATAAGTGCAAAGTAATGCACATTGGAAAAACATAATCGCAACATTACATACAAAATGATGGGGTATAAATTAACTGTGACCACTCAGGAAAGTCACTGGAGTCATTGTCAATAGTTCTCTGAAAACATCTGCTCATTAGGAAAGAGATAAAATATAATAATGCCACTAAATAAATAAATGGTATTCCCACACCTGGAGTACTGCATGAAGTTCTGGTCACCCCATCTCAAAAAAGATGTATTAGAATAGGAAAAGGTACACAGAGAGGCAACAAAAATGATTAGGAGTAGGGGCTTCCACAGATGCTGGAACAACGTGTACAGTGGGGGTACTGAAAGCCATTGAACAAATCTGTAAACCTGTATGTAATGGAAACTATTTCAAGCCAGGGAGTGCAGCAGCACCCTTAGTTCAAGCACCTATGTGAGCTTCCATACAAGGAGAGAGTAAAAAGACTAGGACTGCTCAGCTTAGAAAAGATGACTAAGTAGGGACATGATAGAGTGAGGAGAATCTTGAAGTGGAGAAAGTGAACATCACAAGTGAACATAATGCAAGAACATAACTCAAGAACCAAAGATCAATAAATGAAATTAATATGCAGCAGGTATAAAACATAAGGAAGTATTTCTTCACACAACACACGGTAAACCTGTGGAACTCATTGCCAGGGGATGTTGTGAAGGCCAAAAATATAATGGAATTCAAAAAAGAATTAGCTACGTTCATGGAGGATAGGTCCATCTATGGCTATTAGTCAAGATGGTCAGGGAATGCAATCTCATGCTCTGATATCCCTAAACCTCTGACTGCCAGAAGCTGGGAATGGACAACAGGGGATGGATCAGACGCTAATTGCCTTGTTCTGTTCATTCCTCTCAAGCATCTGGCACTGGCTACTGTTAGAAAACAGGATATTAAGCTAGCAGGATCATTAGTCTGACCCAGTATGACCATTCTTATGGTCTTATAAATTGGAGATGGTTCAGAGAAGAGTCATGAGAATGATTAAAGCATTAGAAAACATGCCTTATAGTGATACACTCCAGGAGCTCAATCTATTTAGCATAACAAAGAGATGGTTAAGGGGTGACGATTACAGTTTACAAGTATCCAAATGAGGAACAAATATTTAATAATGGGCTCTTAGGTCTAGCAGAGAAAGGTATAATACAACCCAGTGGCTGGAAGCTGAAGCTAGACAAATTCAGACTGGAAATAAGGCATACATTTTTTACCATGCGATAATAAATTACTGGAACAATTTACCAAAGGGTGTGGTGGATTCTCCTTCACTCAATTTCTAAATCAAGATTGGATGTTTTTCTAAAAGATCTGCTCTAGGAATTATTTTGGGGAAGTTCTATGACCGGTGTTATATAGGAGGTCAGATTAGATTATCGTAACGGTCCCTTCTGGCCTTGGGAACTATGAATTATACACCAGTGTACTTCACAGACATTTTGAAGCTGCTCTAAATTATGGTGAGGCCAGCAGATACCTGGTTTGAGGAGCAAAGAGCTGCAAATTTATAAAACACACAGCTAAAAAATGTATGCAAACTAAGAACAGCACTTTAATTATCAGTTATTTTAGCTTATATTCCTCAAAGACCTGGTTTCTATTGGGAAAAATATAGAAGTGATCCCAGCATGTTCTTTCAGCCAAGCCTTCTTCAGCTGTTATCCTCCTCAACTGAGCGATCAAGATAGAAACACCCAAGTAGATGACTTCAGTATTCTTTCCCCTAAGTGACTGACTGAGCTACTGCTGTAACCAACTTTACTCTAAGGAACTCTGTTTACAGCAAGTCTGGCTTCAAATGGTGATTTTTTAAATGACCGGAGTTGCCTCATAGCTGTTAATAATGGATACAGAATAGCAGCAGCTGTTTGTAAATTGGAAAAATATTACTTGAACATAGCAGATGGATGCAAATATGCAAGATACATATGGATCATTTAGTGTCTGCAAGCATATATAATGGTGTATGCGTTCACAGCCTCTGCTTCATGCATGCATGAAATTCACCCCATGCAGAAGGCCCATCCACTTCTTAAGACCTGAAAATACAGCATAACCAAAACTAAAGTGCTGTATTGGTCCTGTTAACTCTGGCAGGCAACGTGAAGTCTGGAGATGAGAGGCAAACACCATGTCTTGCAGGATACAAATGGTGAACACAAGTTTCTTCTTATGACTGTTTTAATTTCTTAGAAGTACTCAACCCAGCATTATTGATGGCTTGGGTGCATCTGATGTCATTCTCCTCCAGTTCCATTACCTGATTTCACAGTCATGGTCTAATACGAGGAAAGACCCTTGCAAGAGCCAGCATCTCCCTGATGACCCCATCAATGTAACTACAAATCAAGAACTCTCAAACTGTGGTCCATGGATCACCTGTAGACTGCATGCCCACCAGAGCACACGGAGTACCATGGGTGTCTGGGGAAAGAAAGCAGTACATGAGAAATATCTTACAAAGTGAGCTGTAGAATGAAAACATTTGTGTTCTACTAATATTTATAGATGTAAGGTTATATCAGATGTATTGTACTCAAAACTCTATATGTTGCCTGCTAGACCCCACCATAACCTCGAATACAATAGAGGAGTCTCCTCAAAAAGGCATAGCTCAAGGCTCAAACATCAGGCTCCCTGGAGTCACAGGTTCAAATCCCCGAACAGTGTTGACTTTACCCTTCACTCTTTTAAAGTTGACAAATGATGTTGCAAGCAGTCAGATGAGGGCAAATCTTTTGTAGGAGATCTAAAAAACATAGCCTTGTTTGTGCGTTACAAACATAAAAGATCCTATGGGGCACGTTTGTTTTTCTTAAACAAGAGCAGAGTTTTGCCCAAGTCTTGTCCAGAATTTACCCTCCCCTGTCACTATTGTATGGACTGTGTATTAACTGGTTGCCACACACTGCCCCAGAGGTATTTACTGGTGCTGTATATAGCTAATAAAGCACTTTGGGAACCAGTGAGTTGAAAGGTATTTATATAAATGTGAGATGTTATTACAGAAGATGAACAAGTGTTTGGTTTGAGACCTATGAAGCAGAAAAATATGGACAGACAATAGCCTCTTAATAATATAAACACTTGTTTCACATTATTAAATTATCATGACATATTAGCTGTACTGCAGTAATACCTAAAGCTTCCAATCCCATTATTCTGGTCGCTGCACAAACACGTAATAAAAAGACAGTTCCTGCTCCACACAGAGAAATTATTTCATGCAATTACTTTGTTCCTTGGAGAACTACTGAATATGTGCGTATACACACTGCATGATTGGTGAGGACAGAATACTCCCTAGTACCTTCTTTAATTCCTTTGCACGCTTTACAGCAACAGTGAATTTGTTTTTTCGTTAACAACTGTTGTGATAACCAATGGGGGTGGGGGGTCCACCCATTTCCAGATATTGCTGGTACTGTCTTTTGTTTGTATGCAAAATTTAAATTTGTTTTACTGTGAAGACATGTAATGCTCACCTCATTACCGAAAAGGAGAGGAAAACAGCATGAGCTACTGATCGCAATGCAGCAAACAGAAACTGAAACAGCATGAATGGCACTGATGCAGTGGGCTCCAAATGAGCTGCTGCTGTCAAAAAAAAAAAAAAAGTACTCTAATGGAAGAGCCCTCTTCAGTCCCATTCGCTTGTTACGAAGTTAAATTGCTTTAGTGCTTTTGTTACTGACACTTCATTTTGTTCTGTCTGTCTGTATTAGGTTGCATTAACTTTATTCTTCCATCCAACACTGACATTGCTCATGCAGTTTTCCTTGCTGCAGAAGGAACGGGCACAGGGTCTGAAGTCCTGGAGGATTTTTTTGTTGTGCTCACAGATTGCATTACACATATTTCTTACAGTTTTCTTTCCTAGTTCTGTAGAACCTGCTACCAGCACAGGTTAGTAAAGAGGTGAGAAATCAGATTTCATTCCCTCTGTCTCATCCACAGCCTGTTGATTTGCTCAGAAGATCACATGAGTGCCAAGTAACTGTCAGCTTCAATAAATGCTCAGCTACACCCCACACAAACCACAGTAGCTTTCTGGGGTGTTGCAGTGCATAAAATTGACCAGCTATCTTAGGAGTCTATGAAGACTGTAGGAATGAATCAACAGTTTGATTATTCATCTGCATTGTCATGAGCTCATAAAAGTTAAGTGCCTAATGGTTTATCTCTTCAGCCACTCCTAAATGGCAGCTGAGTCTGATTGAAAAAATGTTCCCAGTTCATAAGAAAATAAGAATGGCCATACTGGATCAGATCAATGGTCCATCTAGCCCAGTACCCTATTACCCGACAGTGGCTGATGCTAGCTGCTTCAGAGGGAACGAACAGAACAGGGCAATTATCGAGTGACCCATCCCTGTCGTTCAGTTCCTTTCATGGAAGTGGATTAATATGGTGCCAGGTATTATTTATTTCACTTTCTTGTAAAAGCTCAGGTAAGCCAGACCAACATCTAGTGTTGTTTGAGTCCCATCCCTTCTATGGCTTCACAACAAACAAGGCATAAGAAACTCTGGTGGATGTGGAGCCTGACTTTCAACTTCCTGGCTTCCCACATACTGATGCAACTGACCGGACTCTCCCACTCCCTGCTGGGTGCCAGGGTATCAAAGCACTTTGCCATGCAGGCTTGCTGCTCCTCCTTCCCTGGCTACACTGTCACTTTGATAGCAGCTGGCTCTCCAGGTGGCAATTCTCCCTTTTTCCTGCTTCTCTTCTTGTTCACGTCCGGCTTCCTGGGGCCCCATTTAGCCTTTGCGACCTTTCCTGGCCCATTAAGTGATCTCCCTACGGCTTCTCTGTGAGTTGCAGCCACAAGAGGGTGACTTAGGTTATGCTATGGAGACTATACCTGCATAGCTATACTGGCACCATCCTGTAGTAAAGAGACAGCCTATACCAACAGAAGGGGTTTTCGGTCAGTGTAGGAATACCACCTGTCGCCCATAGGGCTAGCTTGCCTTTACTATATTCACTGACTTGCTTTTTTTATATTCAGCAGTAAAACATGGAACCTACAGGCCTGTATCCTGTAAGACACTGGCTTCAGCAGTTAGCATGAGGCTTGAGGCCTACGAACGTTGGCATAAATAGCCCCAACAGTCACACCCAAGTTTTGGGGAACTGGAAGTAGAGTGTAAGGGGGAATTTTGTCCCTAATGACACCAACCAACCACAGAAACATGAGTTAACACCAGGTTCTGGGAAGTTTTGGAAAGAACATCCAACCACAAAAGTGCCATGCAACCAATTGACATATATAATAATGAATAATATACTAACCTATAGAAGGACACCTCAACATTAGGAAGGGGAGGAAATACAAATAAGGAAGAGAGGAGAAGCCCCTATTGAATATGCATTAGGCATGGTAGCAACAGCGTAATATGTTATAAAAGTGGCATCCCAGGCTGTGGGCAATAGGGGAGAGAGATGTAGCCCTTGGGAGGTGCCAGAATGATGGCCACTGAAGATGAGGAAGGTGACGAGGATGAGAAAGATAACAGCTAACATTTCAGGTTGTTCTGCATGGGATGGTGGGAGTATGGATGTTCAGATGTACTTTCTATATTATCTCTATCTGCCTTAGATAGAGGCCACACACCTCTCCAAACAGCAGCACCTACACTTACCAAAGCATTCTTCTGTTGACATAGCTGAGGCTACACTGGGGGTTAGGGCAGCATAACGACATCGGTCAGAGGGGTGGTTTTTTCACACCCTTCACCAATTTAGCTATGTCAACTTAAATTTTAACTTTAGACCAAGCCTTAATCCCACATGCTGAAGCAGGTCTGATTCCATCCACTGGGGGCAGTTGTGATTTACACACTAGCTAGCACACATTGTTAGCTCCTGCTTTCTTCCCTGGATAGTACCAAGCGGATGACAGTTGCACTGGAGACTGCTGTCCTGACTCCAACTTGCTCCCAAGTTGCACAGACCTCTGGGCGTGTGCATTTCCGTAGCTAATCCAGCACCCTGAGGTCTATGGTCAATGAAAGCCATCTGTTTGTATTTAGGCCATGGTACCAGGATCATCTATTTACGGGGGCTTTTTCCTTGGCAGTATGCAGAGTTACATTCATGTTGGGTTTGGCGTTAATCTGTACGGTCAGTCAACATGTGCATAGTTTTCTGTCCATCTGCTTTGACCACCTCTTGATTGCGGCCTTTTTTTTTTTTTTTTTTAATACTCCAATATAAATAAAACACAGCCTTCTACTGACCTGATCCATCTCCTAAACACAAAACATCCTGGTAACAGACAGAAGTGCAGCATTATATCTGCATCAAATTACAAAGACTTTTACAAATAAAATGATCAGATTGGAAATAATCCCTACAGAACTGTACATTTTATGGGGCAGGCCCCTATGTGTGGACTACATGTAGTGGGTGCTACTAAAATACTACTACTACTGCTGCTAATATATTTTATTTAGCTTACAAGGTACATGTAATTAACTTGAAGGACCAAGCATAAAAATAGAGAAATAAAATAACTACAATTGCAAATTTTGAAATGATAAAAGCAGAGTTCAGTAAACTGATCTCGTGCCTTGTTTTGTTTGAATCTTTAGGATGCAAAGTTGTCGCTCTCTGAATATGCCACTAGCTTTTTAACTTGATTCAAACAAGATTTTGTCCCCAAAGTGAGAGAAACATCTAAGCTTAGCTACAGGGGATTTTATCATATTCTGAAAGAAACAAAAGATAATTCAGATGGACCATTTCTGATAATACATGGACTAAAAATAGAACAATAGGCAAAATGAAACTGATGAGAACGTAGGGATCTGAATGTTTAGGTTTAATAACTGGGTGCACTGCTCCAATAAATCTAGGTTATTGCTGTAGCTCTAATTGCACTGAATGTCCCCTAAACATAATTTATTCTTTTTAATTCTTCCTTCTGAAGCTGGCACAAAACAAAAACTCCCTATAGCTACAAGCAAGAGGAACTGACATCTCCAGGATCTGCATGAAACCCTCAGCTCAACTCTTAACCACAGATACTTAAAAACCTACAGAGGAACAATCAGTGGAAACATAAAAGCAACTGGAGTCATCATCTAATTGGTTAAGGGTTTTGCTGAAGGCAAAGAAATTAATGGATTCCCAATGGATTCTATCCTAAGGTAACACCTTGACCTAGTTAAAATCACTTTGCAAACACCTAGTGCTAAAAACTGACTGAACAACATTATGACACTGCTTGCATATGGTGGTAAGGAGGAGGGAAGATAAGATGTCTGTTTTGGTGATTGGGAGATATTTCACTCAAAGGACTAAATCAGTCAATTCAACTTCTGTAGTAACAAGGAAAAGCCAGGTGGACAGAATGTCTCCAAGCAGCCTTGAACCATTGTGGCCTGTGGCTGGGAAGCAACAATAAAAGAAGTCCAGAAAGAAAAATAAAGAACCATAAACTGAAAAGATATCCCCCCCACCCTGAGACGTTTTGCAGGGTTCATTTTTCTCCTTTAATGTGAATTTAGTGCTGGCAAAAGGCACTGTCCTGACAACCACGGGGTCTTGAGTCTTAATGTTTAGTCACTGAACAGGTATAACATGGGCAACTGGAAGACTGGTTTCACACCCACACAGCCCTTCAGGGTAATAAGGTACTTCCGTCTCTAAATCGGATTCAGTCCTTTGGGAACCTTGCTTAGGTTGCCAACAGTCTGTTTAATTCAGTGTTTCAAATTATGCTGCAACATCGTGCCTCAGAGCACCCTCCAGTAGAGCAATAAACTGTGATAATGGCTTGCTATGATGTATACGCCTACACCGCCAGAAGGCCAGACACACCTCTGTGCAGAAAGCCAGCACAAGTCCCTGAAGGCATAAATGGGATTTAGGGGTGCATCGGCCTTGGGATGAATTTCACTCGGAAAGCCTATTCAAGTGCTTTGCTGCATGCCAGCAGACTCAGCTAGGTCGGAGGAACATCCAAACTCCATGTGACGGGTTCGGTCACAGAGACCCCCTTGAGACAGTCTCAGCACACCAGGTGACAATCTCTGAGCCCATTTTCCCTTACAGCTTGGGACTCCAGAACCCTGTCTTGTTGAGCCAGATACACTAATCTGCTGCAGCACAGACCAAGGGTCTGGCCCACGCCCCCAAAGCTTCAGACTTAACTGAAAACAGCTTAGCAAGTGTTCCTGTCTCTAGCACCCAGACACACAGCTCCCAATGGGATCTAAACCCCAAATAAATCTGTTTTACTCTGTATAATGCTTATACAGGGTAAACGCATAAATTGTTCGCCCGTGGAGATGTGCGGACTCACTCCTGCAGCGCCTCCTGCTAGTCTGTTCCGGGAATTAGCTCTCCAGCCTCCGGAGCGCCCTCTGCAGGTCGGTGATCCGCTGCCTCTTGGCCCCCGTGTCCCTCCCAGGATCCGGTGCCCTGTTAGCTGGGGTGCTGCCCCCTGGCAGTAACCTTTTTCTCTCAGGGTCTCCCCTCCCTGGGAAACCCCCACCCACTCTCCCCACCTCACCTCAGTATCAGGCTACTGCCAGTCATCATCTAGCCCCCACACCCTGGGGCAGACTGCAGTATCAGCCTACTCATCACTGGCAAGGTCGGGTTTGGACCTGCTGCCTTTGACTACCCCTAGGCTGCCCTCTGCAATCCCCAGTACCTGTTGGCCTTATGCTAGGCTGCAGTCTGGGGCTTTCCAGGCTGGAGCTCCCCAGCTCCTCTGCCTTTCTCCAGCCCTGCTCCACTCAGGTACCCTGTCTCTAGCTTCCTGCAGCCAGGCCCATCTCCCTCCACAGGCTGAGGGAGAATGCTGAGCTCCTGGCTCCCAGCCTCTTTATACAGGCCAGCTGTGGCATGGCTCAGCTGCAGCCACTTCTCAATCAGCCCAGCTTAGCAGCTCCCAACCACAACCTTCCCCCAGGGCTATTTTAAGCCCTTCAGGGCAGGAGCAGGGTAAGCACCCTGCTACACACCCCACCTCAAGATCCCCTCCACCAGAGAGGGAGGTGGTGGTTCTACCTGCCCAGTTTTCCCCTCAGCTGGGCCCGCAGAAAATCCCGTTCCTGGCTGCAGGTGCTCCAGCATGAGGAGCAACCGGCCGCCCTCCGGAAGGGTTTGGGTGTCCACGCTAGCCTGCTTAGCTCCCACATGGGTTCCCCTTTCGGGTTGAGTCTCCACCGTGACCAGTCTTGCCCCCGCGTGGATTCTCCTGTGGAGCTGGGGCCCCACAGTTCATGTCAATAACGTCACACTCCATACTTTTGGAGGGTCCCCCATTTGTCTGCTTTGGTTTTGAAACAAGGTGAATTTTGCAGCCGTATCTATTCCTCCTTGCACATTCTATCTTGCAGCCACGCCTAGGACTCATTCAGAAATACAGAAAGGGTCTAATCCCTGCACATTGTTATTGTGTTTACCTGGGTATTGCTGTTAATAATTTAAATGGCTCCACACCTCGGAGTTTGCCCAGAGCCTCCCTCCTGCTCAGATCACATTCACAACAACTTCATAAGGCTGATTCTTGGAAGCAAATAGTCTGCTGCCAGGTACAAGGCTCATCAATATCCAGCCTCCAAAAGCTGAAGCTTGATGGCTGAACAAGATGCACATTCTCTAGGAAATAGCCGCCAAAGTAGCAGGGCTCCTCAGAAAGAAACCTTTCCTCAGACTGGGGAGCCAAGGTCAGCTTCCAAACCCAACAACCCCTGCTTAATGTAATGTAAGTGATATTGCTATCAAACCAAAGAGGAATTGCTTGGCTGATTATTTTCTTTGCTGAGTAATTCTCATCTGCTCTTCAGCTCAATATTGTGTTCATTTTCTCTGATTTGCCTCTAATCTATCTATGCCAGATTCAGTTTTCTGGCTGCTTCCGCCTCTTTCACTGATGCCTGGCTACCACTCTTCTTGCCAGGACACAACAGTAGGGAAGGGGAAGTTTGCAACTCCTTCTGCCAGATCTGCTAAATGGACTTGCTAAGATTCTCACGTAATTAGTGAATTTAGGTGCCCAACTTGACATGTCAAAGATACCTGATTTTCAGAGCGCTCTGAACATTCACCCTCTGAAAATCAGGTCCCTTTAAGATGGCTCATGTGGGGCACCCAGAATCTTTAGCTGTATATGAAAATCTTGGCCTACTTGTATTCAAATTGGGAGGGCCACATCTGATCATATCCCTCTCTGCTGACTAAGGCAAGTGCTAAGACTAGTAAGGGAAGGGTTCTGTCATCCAGCCAAGGACAGACCCTTAATAAAAGCATAGAATATAAAGGCAGAAAAGACCTGCAAGGGTCTCTCTCTTCATCCCCCTCCCCAGCCTACACAGCAAGACAATTTTCTAGCACTTTCTCCAGCCTGATTGTGTAGGTCTCATATTTCAAAGACTAAGATCTCATTCTCAGGAGTGATTTCCTGATAGTCAGCCTAAATTTGCCCTCTCTTTCCGTCACCCTATTCCTCCTAGCTACACCCACTTCTGCCACCGTAAACAGTTCCTCTCTCTGGTAGGTATTTATTCAATTAGGTCCCAATCCTGTCATCAGATCACACAGACAAAAGGGTCCACCCATGCAGATCCAACTGCAGGATCAGGTAGTAAATACCTGAAGAGCATTATAGGCAACTCATGGCCACAGTATTCAGTCAGCATCTAATTCTGAGAACCCACAATCCCAAGTGGGGAGTCTGTGCTCATCTCTTCTGAAAACCAGACCCTTAATCTTGTCTTGTCAGTCAGTCCCTCCAGCATCCTAGTCTCATCCTCTTCCCTGATAGCCTTTGGACTGAATGAAAATTCTCACTCTCGTCTGTTCAGGGAAACCAAAATCCCATCCATCTGCATCAGTTTATAGTCTAGCATCAGCCCAAGATTCTTTACTGAAGGGCACATAAGATATATAATCCTTTAGGCTCAGCTCCTAGATGGGGATGAGAGCTCAAGGACCCCTGTGCTGGGCAGCATCCAACAGTATTGCACTGAAGTCAGTTATGTATCCTAATTCAGTATCAGTGCCTCAAACTGTAGACTCACTGGGCCGGGGATTCATTTGTCCGGGAAGTATCATGTACATCCGTTGCTATATAAATAACCCATCATTCTCCCACCTTTTCCTGCATGGCAATTTCCTCTCCTATTCTCTTCCCATCCCGCTTGCTACATTTCTTGTATTTCAGAGCCCTGGGCCCATTCTGGTGAGAATTCTGCGGCGCAAGGAATGTTCTGGTTCCTTTGCGCTCAACCCTTATGTGCATCAAACATTAGGAAAACATGCAATTCACTCCTGTTTCTGAGTCTCCAGAAAGGTTGAGAGAGTTATTTAGGAAAGCATCAATTCTGACAGGGCTACAAATTAAATGTCATTTTCCTATTACAGTCAAGAACACGCGGCATGGGGCAGATCAGAAATGTCCATGCATTTCAATGTAGTTGTGACCCAGAGAGCTGAGGATAGCGGTGCAGGGAGTTAAGGGCTAAAAGGCGAGAAGCACAAGCCACTTCATCTCCTTTGTTCTGCTCAGGATTCAGACTGAGTTTTTCTTACACAAGAAGGCGGAGGAGGGGGTTTATTAAGTGGCAAGGTCTGCTCTACAGTCTGTGGCATATCTAACATACCCATTACAGAAGGACACTGATTATCCAAGAGCAGGCAGAAAAGAATTGCGGCGGAGCCATCTGAAAAGGAAACAGCAATAACATTTCACTCTTCAAAAGACTTTTCCATCCCGACACACGTTAGTAAATTACACTGTGATGGGATAATACTAACTCCTTTTGAGAAAAATCGAGAAACTGAGGCACATGAAGGGGAAGCGATTTGCTGAAGGTTACATGATGAATCAGTGACAGGAACTGGGAGGAGAAGCCAGAAAGATGACATGAGCTAGTCAGCTCAATCCATAAGCAGCCCTGGGCCAGAGGCAATCATTCTGTGTCACATGCTGGAAAAGTGCCTGGGGTTTGTCCTATTATTCCCCTCTAGTACAAAATGACCGTTCTCAGCTCACAGCCAGGTGCTGATTTGGGAATTCAAGTGCAGCTTTATACACGAAGAATACCATCTAGGCTGTAATCATATGGAATAAGAGTGGAGACGGCTCACTAAGAACCCCTTAGCAAGATCTCCTGCTCTCCTGTCAATGATTATATCACTTTGGGAGAAGTATCAATGAAAGCCTTAATGTTCAATCCTGCCCGTTCTCCAAGGCAGAGACTATGGCGTCCCAAGGTAGAGACTGCTAATACCATTTTCTTTGTCAATAAAGATATCATTTTACCAGAAACCCCTTGTAACAGGCATGAGTGAGAATCTTTTATCCAATTAGCTTCTCAACCACAAAGCTCTGACCATTTATTGTCTGATGAAGTGCGTGTTGCGGTCAGTAACTCACATGCTAAATCTAGCACACACAGCCCTCCAGGGTAAATCATCTTCACATAAGTATTGTCTGGAAACTGATCACTTCCAGCTCTTAGCTGCCTTCAGAACCCAAGTCACTTGTCACAGAACAAGGCCCCAAATACCAGCCCCATCAGGGAGAATCCTGACCTTGTATAAATGTGAAATGTAGCTATTAGGAGAGAGGGGCAGTACCTACCCTGTTCCTGTGCACTGATCTGCTACCAGATGTTGTACTACATAAATTCTGTCCTTATGGGGGGGCAGCTGATTCACCTTGGCTAGAAGACATTTCAATTTAACCTTCAGTGAGCTTTGAAACATTAAAGCCAGAGACCAAGAGAAGATCCTGACTCAGGAAGCAGCTCTTATAGAGCTGCTTGGGGGGGAGGACGGGACACACCCCCCTACTAAAATACATGACCATCCTCCTTTACCAGCTACCCGAGTTGCTTCACTAGAGCAAGCCCCAAAGTTAAGTCTCATTATTGCTTATACTATGGGTGCACTGGCAGCATTTAGGGCACTGTTCAGGAAAAGGTCTGTTTTCCTGTGTGTATGAAGAATTCACAAGCCAAGATGATAAACCATAGATACCCTACACACTCTGACCTGAGATATTGTCTAATCAGATCACTAATAAAATGTATCTGCATATACAAAGACAGCACACTCTGGAAGCATAGCAGGGAGCTCAGACACCTACAGCAAAGCACTTGGCACAACAAAACACATTTACAACTATTCTAAATCACTTGAACTATTACTATAAAATGAAATATTACATGACTTTGTAATCATAACAAATACATAAATACCTTCAGGAATAGCCAAGTACTCTTTACACTAGCTGCAGTGACCACAACAGTGATTTAGACGGTCATAATAGGTCTCCTTCAGATAAAGGGTAAAATTTTCAAAAACACCAAAGTCCCATTTTCAAAAGCCACTTAAGGCTCCTAAGTTTTGAATCTTTTGAAAATTTTATCTCAAATATAAAAGTGCTACTGAACTTCAGTTCTAAACCAAATACTGTTTTCTATATTGTGTCAGTATCTTCTTTCAGAGGGGTAGCCGTGTTAGTCTGGTTCTGTAGAAGCAGCAAAGAATCCACAGGATTCTTTGCTGCTTCTACAGTATCTTCTTTGTGCAATAACCATCTTTCAAGGCACTAAACTCAGTCTGACTGGGTCCTTCTTTGCAGCCATGTTTCCCGCTCCACCTTAGCAAAAAACTGCGGTGAAGAACTATGTATAGCTTCACAAAGTCATCATCTGTGACTTGCTTCTCCGACAGCTGTTTAAATTTCTCTCTACAAATAATGCCATGTTAAACTAAAGGATTATGGTACTTGCCAATTCAAGGCAGACACAGCAAGTGTTAGAGAGTTCAAATCCCTGAAGCAAGTCACCTCTAGCTCCCCAGAGATGTGATGGAGTCCTATGTTTAAAGAGATAGCAGGTGAGTGGGAGTAGACAGATCAAGCTTTGGCATTTTATTCGGTTTGTGTGAAACAAATGTTATTTCAAAATATAGGTTACATTTACCCTGAAAGGCTATTACAGCCAATCAACCACTCAAGAGATATAGACGCAGGGTGAGGGAGACAGAATGTACATTTTAAAAAAAAAAGTCTTAGGACAGAAAATAAGAAAGGCCATACTGGGTCAGACCAATGGTCGATCTAGCCCAGTATCCTGTCTTCTCACAGTGGCCAGCGCCAGAAGCTACAAAGGGAATGAACAGAACAGAACAGGACAATTTATCGCGTGATCTAGCCCGTCACCCAATCCCAGCTTTTGGAAATCAGCAGTTTAGGGACACGCAGAGCACGGGGTTGTGTGCCTAACCATCTTGGCTAATAGCCATTGATGGACCTATTCTCCATGAACTTCTCATTCTTTTTTAAACCCAGTTATACTTTTGGCCTTCACAATATTGGCTGGCAATGAGTTCCACAGGTTGACTGTGAAGAAATACTTCCTTTGTTTGTTTTAAACCTGCTGCCTGTTAATTTCATTGGGTGACCCCTGGTTCTGCTGTTATGTGAAAGGGTAAACAACACTTCCTTATTCACTTTCTCCACACACCATTTGTGATTTTATAGACCTCTATCATATCCCCACTTAATCATTTCATTTCTAAGATGAACAGTCCTACTCTTTTTAATCTCTCCTCAGATGGTGGTGGAGGGGACTAGGAGAAGAAAAACTAAGCCCCAAAGATCCTACGCACATAAATAACTTTACTCACAAGAGTAACTATCTGCAAAGCTACCTCACTGTCCTTCTCCAAACTTTTCCCTGCCTGATGCCTAAAACACAAAAATTGACACTGGTTAGGCAGAGCACAGCTGATCAGTATCATTTCCTGGTGTGTCCCCATCGGACTGTCATATCCACCTGTGGTATGGGGTCTTGCACTTACACTGTAAGCTTTTCAGGGTAGGGAATGGCTCTTTGTAGCGTGCTGACCACAATGGAGCCAATGCCTTTAGGTGCTATCACAGTACAAATAAGAATACCGAGAGTTCTCTCACTGAAGTAAATGGGGCTAACTCAGATTTCATTAATTGATCCAATCCTTAAAAAACCTCCTAGCTAAGGGAGGAAGCATTGTGCTGTTACTGACCATTTTGGGGTTACACGACTACATCAAAGGAAACTTCTAGCTCTGCTTGTGTTAATAATTCTAACTCTGATCTCTCAGTCCAGGCACGGAAGGAAAAATTCCCGGTACATGCTGTGTTTTTACTCAGAACTCAAGTCTCTATAAAGTTGTCATCAGGTCTGGAGCAGGAGGCACTAATACTGTGAAAAGGGCAACATGCCACACACAGTAGTCTCACTCAGTCTCCTGTCCCACAACACCATTCTGAGATACACGCCATGACCCAAGGCAATAGCCCAGTGCGAAATATTATCTTCGCGCAATTTTCCTCCTGGCCACTTTGACCACTGACATTCTCCAAGCAGTTCTGACAAATTCTATTTGCAAGCAGGAATGGAATTTTACTTCTATCATTCGTTCAAATGGCTCCACAGGCTGTCAAAGAAGAGGACAACTTACCTTGGCTCAAACACCACATGTGGCTTGATTCTTCACTCTGTTACACTAGCTTTACACTGGCGTAACTGACTTCAGTGTAGTTATATCCGCTCAAAACTGGAGAAAGGATAATCCTGTCCATGATCCCTTCTCTGCACCCAATAAAATGCATAATGTGAGCTATGGGTTTTACATCAATTCTGGTCTGCTTTGTCATCTATTTGTTCTTCAGGGAGGGCTCAATTCTGCACCCAAGGAAGTCAGTGGCAAAACTCTCACTGGCCTCAATGGTGCAGCATAGAGCGACTGCTTGTCCACGTTATAATGGAAAAGGAGACTGAAGCTAGCGGTAACTCATTACCAGGCCATGTCAGGACCGAAGCAGGCTTCCCTGTGCACATCGCATGCAGAGGCCAAGGCAGGATCATCATTTATTATCTGTACTAGGGTAGTGACCAGAAGGTCAATCAGGCACAGGTCCCTATCATGCTAGGTGCTGAACATACAGAAAGGAACCCTGAAAACGTGAGCAATGAGAAGACAGGGATCAGAAAGACAGATTTTAATTTCCCTCCTTCTGGCTTGCCTGCTCATTTCTCTAAGTTTTTCCCCAGTCCTCGCCTCCCTCAATTTGCCCCCTTTGCTGTATATTTTATGCTTTTCTTCTCTCTACTCCACTCCCACCTTTCACTGCTCTGACCCCCTTTACCTTGCCCTCCTCACCAGCTGAGAGCAATCACCACCCAGGAGCAGCTGACTCTGGTGCGCCTTGGAGAGCATTTAACATTTTCAGGACAAGGTTGAAAGCCATTTCAATCAGTAGGGAGGGAAAAGATATAGCACAAGTTTCACAGCTACAGACTGACGGTGCCTCTTGCTACCAGCAGGTAATCTTTTTGTTGCTGTTCTACCTACCAGGGCAAGAGCCGAGCCCCATCAGGACCTGCTACAATCCCTGCGACAGAAACCACACAGAATTATCCAGACAGATGCATGTGGGCTGCATTTAAATGGATTTCTCAGGCAGGAATCATATCTCATCTATGAGTACTTGCCAAGGCTTTAAATCTGCTGACTTGAAAACGTTCACACCCTCGCTACCTACAGAAGCCTGTAGAATAGAATTTCCTAGATCTCCATAAAAGGGACAGTGAGTTTGAGCCAGAATCACCAGATAGGTGAGATACAAAAACCCCGGTGGAGGCCTGGAAGAACAGCCCCAAAACGGCACTGATTGATGTTTTGATAAAAGCAATAACTCTAGCAACTATTGAGTGTCCTCCAAGCAAAGGTGGCTAGTGTGGCCGGCTACACCCTCCCTCATGCTTATATGACTGACCCAAGTTTTATCTTTTGGCTGAAGCTCCAGAACCTGTAGACAGGTGTAAAACCAGCACATCTTATTGTTACTAGAGGCTAAAGAAAAGGCGTTGTGGGGCATGTAGGAAAATACACCCCAGAGCTAACAGCAGGGACACCTCTTCCTTTGCCACATGTACACTAAGTTAAGAAGGGCTCTCAACCTGTGTGTCAGTGTATTGTCACTACAATGCCCTTCCCATATAGTGAAATGGGAGAGGGATCCTGGCCAGATCACTGATATGGGGGAGGGGCAGGAAGCCCCAGGAATAAAAAGGTTGAGAATCACTGCCTTAAGGTATTTATAGAGGCAAATGCATCCATTTGTCACTGGTTTCTGGAGACTGCCAGGACACATCATCACACCAGCCAGAAGGACAGTGTAGGAGGTCTTAATAGCTAGAATCTCTTAAGAACAAACTGAAGGATTCTTTAACAATTCTATCCACACTCAGTCCCAGAACACATGCAATTTACAGCTCACTTCAGCATCTGTGTGGGTGAGTAATGTGCCATTATTGAATAATATTACAATTTCTATTATGCAGAACAAATAAATACTTTTTTGTAATTTTCTATTTTACCAAGACTGGATATTAGATTATCTAACATGTTAACAGTCTTATTTATAATTTCAGAGTTTACAATGTGGGGAACATTGTGGAATATGAATTAAACCCACATCTCAAAACATAAGCTAAGGAAAAGTAATAATATAAAAATACAAAGCTGCTGGGGAACAAAGCTGGCTTGTTTATGACTTATACACCATCAATTCATCCTTCCTCTGAGGAAGGAACGGAAAGAATATACAATGTAACAATACAATACCAAGACTTGGATTTACCAAAGAAGCCTATGGCAGTGAGGCTCCCAAATTCAATGGGAATTTGGCACTTAATTCCTTTCAGCATCTTTGAAAATCCCAGGCCAAATATTTTCCAGATTTGGCCCTTCGCGTATACATGGAATTGAATAAAATCTGTCCAGCCATTTCTGAGTTACAGGGGACCTTCCAAAAATAGAAGTGCTTTAAACAGTTTTAAATTTTTTGTATTTAACCCTGCACGTCTACTGTAAAACATCTTTTTCCACAAATGGCAGGAAAGAGAAAAGTCTAAAGGCTTGCCACCTTTGTTACTGATCATTATTTTGCTTGTACAGCAGCTCAGTGAGAGAAAAGAGCCCAGAGATCCAACATGGACTGCGCTGACAAGGCTTTCATAAGATGCACACAGGAGTCTCTGCCATCAGAGCACTTTGCTCATGAGTCACCTGTTTTTTTCTACACTACACACTGTACTGAATCATGGAACCAGCAGGGATGGACAGCTGGGAAAGCTGCAAGTCCAGTGACTAATCCGACTTTTATAAGGGCAAAAAACCTCTAGCTGTCTTGTTCTCTGCAGCTCCCATGGAGGAGGAGCCTTTCTCCCTCAGGACAAGGATTCAGCTAGTTTCTCCCTCATCCCAGCCTGCAGGTAAGCAATGCCAAGAGTGACTAATTTCCCCCTCAGCACTAAACAGAACAAGTGCAAATCGGGGGAAGGGGAGGGGGACAAGCATCTGACCCTTGCACTCTCCAGAAGCAGGGTCGGGGGGAAGAAGAGAGGGGCTTGTAGGACAGCTAGAGCCAGAGCTGTCCACCTCCCCACTCTGCTGCTGCTCTCCTACTTTCTTCTTCCCTTTTGGTCAGAAACTGAGAAGCAGGACTCCTGGGTTCTGTCCCTGGCTCTGGATGGGGAGTGGGGTCTAGTGCAGGGGGTTGGCAACCTATGGCACGCGTGCTAAAGACAGCACACGAGCCAATTTTCCCAGCCCGGCCTGGCCCGCTCTTCTCTGCCCTCTGCGGGAGCAGGGGGCAGAAGCTTGGTCCTGCTGGCTCCCCTGTCTCTTCCCGCAGCGTGCTGGGTTCCTGTCCCTCCTCCACCTCTCCATCCTTCCCTCCCTCCCTGTCGGCCAATCAGCTGATGGCCCTTGTGAGGGAGGGCGGAAGGGGCAGAGCAGAGTCAGCATGCTGGCTGCTCCCCACAAAGGCAGAGAAGAAGCGGGGGCAGGGCCTTGGGGAAGGTGGAATAGGGGCATATCCCCTCCAGCCCCCTGCCCTGACCGATCCCCAGCCCCCCACACACCAGCCCTCTGCCCTGACCCCTCCCACACACACACAGCCCTCTGCGCCGCACACCCCCCAGACACCTGCCTTGAGCCCTGTACCCCCTTCATACACACCCAGCCCTCTGCTTCACTCCTTTACACCCCCCCATGACCCCAGCCCTGACTCTGGCACCCCCACACATCCCCAGCCCCCCCCGACAGCTGCACCCTCCTCACATGCCCCCAGCCCTCTGCCCTGACTCTTGCACCCCCCACATCCTGACTCTTGCACACACACACACACACACACACCCTGAGCACCAAATGGGAACTCCTGCACCCCCCCCATTCCCACCTGCACCCCTCGCACCAAATGGGAGCTGCCCAGGTAAATGCCCCACACCCAAACCTCCTACCCCAACCCTGAGTCTAGCTCCTGGCCAGACCCTTCACCCCCAGCCCTGTGCTCAGTGCACTCCCACCCTCAGCTCAGTGCAGAGAGAGGAAGAGAATGGGCCAGAACCAGGGAGAAAGTAGGTACCCACTGTATGTGGGCAGGGCCGGGACCCCAGACCAGCAGTGGGCTGAGCAGGTCCGGCAGCCAGGATCCCGGCTGGCAGGAGCTGGCGGATGAAACTCCTGAGCAGCAATGGGCTGAGCGGCTCAGCCCACTGCCGGTCTGGGGTTCTGGCTGCCGGACCCTTGCCAGCCAGGGTCCCGGCCACAGGCCTCGCTCAGCCCGCTGTTGGCCTAGGTGAACAGAACCCCAGACCAGCAGCAGGCTGAGGGCACAAGATCAACATTTTAATTTAATTTTAAATGAAGTTTCTTAAACATTTTGAAAATTTTGTTTATTTTACAATACTACAATAGTTTAGTTATATAATATATAGACATAGAGAGAGACCCTCTAAAAAACATTAAAATGTATTACCAGCACGCAAAACCTGAAATTAAAGTGAATAAATGAAGACTCAGCACACCACTTCTGAAAGGTTGCTGACCCCTGGTCTAGTGGGTCAGAGCAGGGGGCTGGGAGCCAGGACTCCTGGGTTCTGTCCCCGGCTCTGGGTGGGGAGTGGGGTTTAGCACAGGACTGGGAGCTGGGACTCCTGGGTTCTCTTCCCAACTCTGTTAGCAACTTGCTGTGTGACCCTGAGCAATTCCCTCTCTATGCCACTGGTTGTAAACTGGGGATAACAATCTTCTGCCTCGGAGGGGGTCCGGTGAAGCTTACTTTATATCTAGGCAGAGTTCTGATATCCTGAGACAAAAATCAGTGCAGATGCGTATAGCATCCTCCTCCTCCCTGTCTATCCTGAGCCGTGGCTGAGAGTCGGACACTGGCTTTGATGGACCAGAGTTATGATCTGGTGTGGTGAATGCTAGGTTCCGACGTAACGCAGCCATGGGAAACAGCCTCTCTTTACAGGTTATAGAGGAGCAACTTCCAGTGACACAGGCTATAAGAACATCCATCCAAGCAGTTTAATGTTATGCACAAAACTTCCAGTACTTTTAGGACAGTGGCTGTCACATTCTTCTGCTCCGCATGGCAGCAAGGGCAGTCTATGGAAGAGTGGCGCTGGGCAGAAGCAGTTATTGGGCTAGAGATTCAGGATGACAATAACTAAGGAAAGATTTATGATCTCTGGTAGCAGTTTGGACCTGGTTTTTCCTCTCAGCAGACAAGCTGAGATAGGGCGGCGGCAGTCACTGCCATTCTATTACACCCCCAGCAAGCATCAGGTTTCCTCTTGCCTCTCTTTATTCGTGAGGTGCAAGCTTCAGGCAACAGCTTAGTTTCTGCCTTCCTTTCTATCATGTGCTGTTTAACACCAAGCCTCCCCTTATGCCTCTAAGGCACAGCATGATTCATTCTACAACTACAAAGGAGACTCACCAAGATACGATGCTCGGTTTACAGGCATACTGTTTTAATATTTTAGACCTACAAGTTTGACTTCTCACAGGGAACCTCTAGATTTTAAATAGGCGAGATTCCAACACTCTAGACCGCATACACACCAAACCATCTGTAGTGGGGCAGCTGCCCCACTCCCTGAGAGTGTGGGCTTCAGCAGGCCAGTGCGCCTGCTCAGATGGGCAGCCAATTAAAAATGGGCTTACTGGGAGCCAATCAGGGCCAAGATTAGAGCCAGCCACTGAGGGCTAGGTTAGGCCCTATATAAAGGCAGGTCTTCTATAGGTTGGGAGACTAGCACCTGGGACAGCGCAGTGCTGGGCAGGACTGAGGGAGCAGAAGGGAACTCCAGCCCGGTGTCTGCCAGGCTGCAGGCCCTGAGGGGAAGGGCCTAGCTGGTGCGAGGGGCCAAAGGAGAAGCGGCCCAGGGACATGGACAGATGGAGGGAGAGAAGGAGGGCAGGACGGGACCCAGAGTAGTGGGTGGGCCTGGGTTCCCCTGTTCCCCCTTGCCTTACACCCAGCCGATGGGAGTGGCCGTCTAGGGCTACACCAACCTACTGCCAAGAGAGGTGTGACTTTGGGGGTGCAGTTGCCCACATTGGCCAGGGCTGATTCTCAGACACACACACGGAAGGGGGTAAGGATGGATTAAGGGGCACTGCCAGAGGTCAGTAGTTCAAAGAGGACGCCGCAGGTTGGGAACAGCACGGGTCCACACGCCAACCAAGGGCAAGACGACGGACGGGACACCACCAGGAGGGGGGCACTCCACTGGACTGAGCTACTTCCCGGAGTCACCAGCAGGAGGTGCTGTGGTGGTGAGTCCCAACACCGTTACACCATCGCTAATGAATTAGCTCCCGTCTATCGAGTTTGTTAGTTGTAAGCTCTCTGGGTCATTGTGACAGTGCACACTCACCTCGTGAGAGTGCCTCCTCTCGGCCGGAGGCAAACCTGAACTCTGCTCACAGTGCCCTGCTGGCTGTGGGACTCATCAGGTAGGTCTTCAGTGGCCGAGCCCTCCAGCTGAGCCACACGCAGTCTAAACACATGAAGGAACCCCTTCTGGAGTAAGGGGTCCCACAGGGCCTGCTTCTGTACCCTCGTTACCGTCTTTAGCCTTGTCTCTGGGCTCCATCCTCAGGCCCTTCTCGGCTAGCTTTAAGTCTGTATCTGCCTGGTATAGAGCAGTGCCCCAGGGCTTCCTCCCTGGAGACCGGAGTCCAGCCCTTCACTTGGGTCTCTAAACATGTCCTAACCCCTTCTTTGGGCTTAGACCGGACCCAGGCCCACCCACTACCCCAGGTCCAGACTCAGGGACCCTATAAATAACTGCTTCCTGTAATAATTGCTGCTGCTATTCCCTGGGCCATTTCCCATGTAGCCCCTTCCCTCTTTACCCTGAGCTCAGGTCTGATGATTTCAACTCCTCCTTCCCCACCCTTCTGGTCCCAGCAAGCAACCGATCTGCTCAGACCCTGCAGCGCCTTTTAACTGCGCCTGCTGCGCTCTGATTGGCTGCTTCTCTGCAACCTCTCTAGGCAGGCCTGGCGGACCCACCTTCACTGCTCCTTTTCTGGGGCAGGGCGTGGTAGGACCATGAAGACTCCAGCGGGGAATCTCAAAGGGCCCAGTACACCCCATCACAGTCATCTTTTCGTTTTGCATGTGCACCTTCTAGCCCAGTAACGTCCTGGTCCATGACCGAGGCTCCAAGGTGCTACCACAATACAAATACATAATAGAGTGTTCTGTGGCTTCCATTACCGAAATACCTGAGCACTTCACAAACGTCACTGACTTTATCCTACAAGACAAATCAATATTAACCCTATTTTACAGACGGGGTTTGGAGGCAGGAAGAGTTCAAGAGTCTGAATTTCAGAGGTGCAAGGTCACACAGGAAGTCTGTGGCTGAACCCAAGTCTCAACGTAGTACCTCACCCACAAGACCATCCTTCTTCCCCTGCAAACAGCCCACAAACATACCACATTACACTCATCCTCTGGAAGCTACAAAGCTGCACTTAAACAGTAAACTTAATACTTTTCAAAAAACTGTACTAAGATTAGCGATGCTGCGGGTGTACTAACAAATTAGTTCTGGCAGCATGAGGAACGATATAGAAAAATCAGAAAGATTGGTCCATTCTGGCAATGCCTGTCTTGAGGTCCATCCAGTTCAGTATCCTCTCTGGCAGTGGCCAAATGCTTCAGAGGAAGATCTAAGAACCCTGCAGTAGCAGATGTGGGATAATTCATGTTAGGCCACACCCTGGTCTCCAATAGTTAAGAAATGGCTTGAACCCTGAAGCATAATGTTAATATCCTTACCAAAATTTACCATCAACTATGTTAAGTCTTAATATCCATACAATGTCCAGTCACTTTTTGAATCCTGATAAGTTCTTGGCCCCAACAACTTCCTATGGTAATGAGTTCTACAGCTTAATTACACATGGAGTGAAAAAGTATTTCCTTCTATTGGTTTTGAATTTCCTGACCTTTTAATTTCATTGAATGTCACTCTTTTCTCATGTTATGAGACATGGAGAATGGAAGTCCCCAGTCTACTTTCTCTATACCCATTTATTATTTTATAGACTTATTATGCCCCTCTTATTTGTCTTCTTTCTTATGCATCCTAACACCCTGTTAGCCTTTAAAAACCACCACCACATGCTACATGCCGAGCAGAGGTTTCCATGGAGCTGTCTAAAATCACACCAGGTCCCTTTCTTGATTTGATACAATTAATTTAGACCCTTGTAAAAGGTATAGGAATAGTTTCCCTTCCAACATGCATTATTTTGTATTTAGAGAGACACACAAAGTAGGTGAAGTAATATCTTTTATTGGACCAACTTCTGCTGGTGGAAGAGGCACTTTTTTGAGCTTCACAGAGCTCTTCCTCAAGTCTGGAGGAGGTAAACAGAGTGTCCAAGGTAAATACAAGGTAGAATAGATTGTTACGCATAAAGGAGTTCACACATGCTATAGGAAACTGCTTAAAACGAAGTGGGAATTAAGGGTTAGTTAACAGTAGGATGTGTTACCAATTGTTGTAGTGATCCATAAAACCAGTGTCTCTGCAAAGTCCATGGATTTTAGTATCCAGCAGTATTATGAATTTAAATTCCCAGGATTGTCTTTTGAAGGTGTTGTGCAGGTTTCCCTTGAGGATGAAGGCAAAGGCCAGATATGGAGTGATTGCTTTGTCAAACATGATCGTCTGTATCCGTATGGAGTGGAAATCCATCAACTTCATCAAAAAAAACTCGTACAGATACAGACAGACATCATCTTCCTTTCCAAATGCAAACAGATGGACATCATACCAAAAGATAAAATATCTCCTGTCTGTGTGTTCCATTCTATGCATCCGAAGAAGTGAGCTGTGGCCCACGAAAGCTTATGCTGAAATAAATTTGTTAGTCTCTAAGGTGCCACAAGTACTTCTGTTCTTTTTGTCAAACATGTTCACCCACCGTTGTCTTATTTTTCTCTGAACTCATTCGACACTAATGATTTGTCTGGTTTCACCCACATAATTGTTGGGGCATTTAGTGCACTGGATGAAGTACACCACATGTTGTGAAGGTAGTCCTGTGTATGACCCAGCTACCTTGAAAGGTTTGTCATGGGGGGTACTGATCATTCCAACAGTGGAGAGATGTCTGCAGGTTTTACATTTCCTTGTTCTGGCATGGTCTGATGCTGCTTTGAGTTTGTGTGTCCTGGTCTGTGGGGAAGTGGTCTGCATGTATAGACATTGAGTTTCATTTGCCATTGTGTTGCCAATCTCCCTAACTTAGTTAGGTCTCCCTGAAGCTCCTCTCTGGTCTTGACAAACCTAAACCCCTTTCCAGATCATTAATAAATATATTGAATATCACAGGACCTAGAATGGAACTTTGGTAATGGATCTTTATTCAGCAGCAGTAGCCATGTAATTTTCAGCAGAAAATGAACACACTAGAAAAATAATCAATGTTTTAAAAGGGAAAGGACAGAACTAGCAGGAACAGAACATTATTGTGTTTAAATAAAACCTGTCAAATGCACATATACACACATCCACGCTTTTTACAGGGGTTATGCATTTATATAATGTATATATTTTTCAAGCTTCTAATATGCCACAATAAATAGAGTTAAAAAGTTGCTTTGACAGTCATTTTAGCAGAAGGATTTGATAAATTAGTGTTTTAAAGCCACCACTTTAAAAGGTCCATTTTAACACTTTTAAAAGGATGTAACTGCTGTATTATATAGCAGTGAGAAGTAAATCAGATTTTGCAGAAAAGCTTTGTCAACGGCTGATAACAAAGAATACAAAATAGAGAAATAATGTAGGCCAGTTTATTGGAAGCAATATAATATTTTAAAATGATGCACCATCTAGCAGGAAAAGCATTACATTTTCCTGTTAAATAAATTCAAATCTGCCTTCAGAATGCAGGAAGTTTCTGCCCAAAAGCACTGAGAGAGATAAAACCACTGATTCCTGATAGTGTGCGCACCATGGACAAAATGGAAATGTAAAAAATGTAGACCCAGAAATCTAGAATGATCTAACGTGTTGGAACATATACGGTGAGGGTTATTTTTCAGGGAGAGAAAAGTAATGAAACTATGACACTAAGATTTGCAGCACTAGAACAAAAGCTCTTTGCTACCTTGGGGCTGATATGTCTGATTTAATAAACTACAGTCAAAGCATCATCAGGTTCCTTCCAAAATGACCTCACTCTTGAAGAGATGATCTCTCCCAGATTGTAATTAGCCAGCCCTGCATCCAGCCTAAGGAAACGGATGGGGAAATTGTGCAGCAAGTAGGGGTATTTATTTACAACTGACATTTGTGCAGTTTCCTGCTTTGGCATTTTCAGAGTCACTCGGTAACACACTATGGCTCAACGTAACTCAGAGCGTAAAATAAATTAAATCTAGCTGTTGCCTTGTCCTTCCTTTGTATCCCCTACACCATACATTTGGAAAATCCTCTTTACCAATAAACACAGCCCCAGATCATTGAAGCCATCCTCTTAAGAGCTTCATTTATCTTAGGGCTTTGTTCTGTTATCCATGATCTAACCATGTCCCACATTAGCATAGCAAAGCAGAACTCAGAGTCCTTGGCTCTTCTCAGTTTATGGAAGATCTCCTTGGGATAGGATTTTATTTTTGGGGCTATAAATATCACTGATTAGCGTGAAAAGCAGCCATTTTATTTTTTGTAACTTCACACTAACTCATCCGTTTCCCTTCTTCATGAGTTTTCCAAGCTAAAGATTCCCTTGAATAGGGTTCAAATTGGGTCTTCCTTCCTGTGTGCAAACTGCATCCCTCAGCCAGTGACATGGGTTAGTAGTACTGGGCATCTCAGGGGAGCCAATATATTATTCTGTGCAATTCTGTAAATTTTCACTTTCTCTCCAGCAAACACCCAGTGAGCTGACCAGCCTCTAGTTTCCTTATTTAAGCTGCTTTTCTAGGTTACTTCTCAGTATTGTACAGAAAACAGGAGTTGCTTAAACAAATTAACATTCAGTTCTGAAACTCCATTTTCTTCATTCAAAACTGCACTTCTCTGCCTATACTTTTCTGGATTGCCTTCAGCCTCATATTTTCACAGAAGATCATACTCTCTGGAGCACTTTCTAAAAGACATGCTCTAGCTCAAACAGAAGCTATTGGGTTTGATGCAGGAATTACTGAGCGAAATTCTATGGCCTGTGTGATGCAGGATTTCAGACTAGAAGATCATAATGCTCCCTTCTGGCCTTACAATCTATGAATCTGGTTAACAGAACTCCAATTACTAAATTTGGGGGGAGGGATAGCTCAGTGGTTTGAGCATTGGCATGCTAAACCCAGGGTTGTGAGTTCAATCCTTGAGGGGGCCACTTAGGGATCTGGGGCAAAAAAAATTGGTCCTGCTAGTATAGGCAGGGGGCTGGACTCAATGACCTTTCAAGGTCCCTTCCAGTTCTAGGAGATTGGTATATCTCCAACTATTACTAAATAAATAAATAATGAGGAGTACTTGTGGCACTTTAGAGACTAACAAATTTATTTGAGCTAAAGCTTTCGTGGGCTAAACCCCACTTCATTAGATGCATGGAGTGGAAAATACAGTAGGCAGGTAAAAATACACAGTACATGAAAAGATGGGAGTTGCCTTACCAAGTGGGGGGTCAGTGCTAATGAGCCAATTCAATTAAGGTAGAAGTGGGCTATTTCAGCAGTTAATCTCTAAGGTGCCACAAGTACTCCTTGTTGTTTTTGCTGATACAGACTAACACAGCTACCACTCTGAAGGGGGAAAAAATTTATTTCCCCTAACAACTGTACTTCCAGGCATAGTCCCATCTCCATTTTCCAGGATCTTCGTGTTCTCTGCATTTATCCTGACACAGATCTTGACAGCAACACCCCAGCTATTACTCTGATGAAGTTTTATGGCCTGTGTTCTGCACAGGGGCTGACTATATGATCACAATGATCCCTTCTGGCCTTGGAAACTATGAATTTAGATTTCTATCAATTGCTTCTATGCATTACTTCAAAGGAAAAGGCTGCTTGTATCATCAAAAACTGAGATCAGAAAGGCAGATATAGCTAGACTATACCTAGCCCAATTGTTTATTCCCGACCCCATCTCCCTTGTAAAGGAAGGTAATAAAGCTTTTCAGGGGTCCTGCTTTTATGCAGAATCTCTCATTAGCAGAAAGCACTGGGAATTCTATTAGGCATTCTGTCATTTTATGGAGAGAGGTGTGTGTTTGTATATTAAGGTCACAGAATATCGCAACATCACACCAGCACTTCTCCAGGCAGCCCAGGGATTGGCAGGTAATAGGACTCTGCCCGGCATGCATCCATAATGTTGAGTCACCCTCTAGTGGAGCTTTTCACCCTCAAACATAGGTTTGATGTACACCTACAGCATGTCTCTTTTACTGATGCTTCATCTCAAATACGTTGATGTATTGAGATTGGCACTTAACCTAAATAGCAATTTTCCACTCCACGTCACTTATTACAAACAATCAGCACTGCATTATTTTCCATCACATGTCCCCAGCAGGTGGCCTCTCCTTACAACCCAGTATGCTGCAGTCAAAGATCTTGGAATTAATGAACCACAGCATCATGGATAATCCTCTTGCCTCTCCAAGACTTAGTAACGATACCGATTATTGTGTCTTGACATAAACAGACCAAGGATTAGCATGGTCATGTCAGGGAACAAATTAACTCCCACTTCTTAATTACCACCGAATATGACTCAAATCTCAGACAAGTATTCACAATGAACCAGATTACAGCTGTCTAAAAAGAAGTTTCCACTCAGTCTATAACACTGGTCTACAATTTTTGAGAAGTCGTCTGCTTCAGAGATAAAATGTGCTATTTATTATGTATTTTGATGTGCTGAATTCAAATATGACAATTAAAACAACTGATTGGCTACTGTTTCTAAGTTATGTAAGTTTTTACATTTTATGTCTATGTATATTGTGTAGATAGAGTTTTAATCATAAATTGTAAACCTAGGTCTTTTCATGTGTTTATGGTTGCTTTACATGATAATATTTCACCTGTCCTGCACCATTATGCAGTAAAACAGCTTTAAGACTCGTCTTCGATGAATCAATTAACAGTCTCCACTCATCTGGATCGTGAACAATGTTGAGGGCTGCCATCACACCATCGATGTTGTTGCAGGCTACAAGATCACCTTCCATGAAGAAGAATGGGACAAGATCCTTTTGACGGTCACGGAACATTGAAACCCTAACATCACCTGCCAGGAGATTCCACTGCTGTAGTCTGGAGCCCAACAGCTCTGCCTTACTCTTGGGTAGTTCCAAATCCCTGACAAGGTCATTCAGTTCACCTTGTGTTATGAGGTGTGGTTCAGAGGAGGAGGATGGGAGAAAATGTGGGTCCTGTGACATTGATGGTTCAGGACCAGAAGTTTCATCCTCTTCCTCATCTGACTCAAGTGAGAATGATTCTGGTGCATCAGGAACCGGCAGTTCTTCTCCGTGGGGTACTGGGCGTATAGCTGATGGAATGTTTGGATAATGCACAGTCCACTTTTTCTTCTTTGACACACCTTTCCCAACTGGAGGCACCATGCAGAAGTAACAATTGCTGGTATGATCTATTGGCTTTCTCCAAATCATTGGCACTGCAAAAGGCATAGATTTCCTTTTCCTGTTCAACCACTGGCGAAGATTTGTTGCAGCATATGTGTGGGGCCCACCTCTTGTCCTGATCTCCAGTTTTGCAACCAAAATAAAGGTGATAGGCTTTCTTAACCATAGTGGTTATGCTGCGCTTTTGTGATGCAAAAGTCACTTCACCACAAACATAGCAGAAGTTCTCTGCACTATTCACACAAGTACGAGGCATCTCTGCTCACTTTGGCTAAACAGAAATGTGTCCCTTTGCAAAATCAAACACTGACAAATAAGAGCACAACACTGTACGATTTCTAGAGCTGATATAGGGCAATTTGTTCAGCAGAGTGATGTAAGCTTCGTTATGATTGCATCATCCATGACTTCTAGGAATAACATGATGCAATTCATATCATGTATGATGCAATACCAGCTTTAGATTGCATCATTCATTTTTTTGCCTAAAAAGCAAGTACTGTCCAAACCCAGTCAGATTTATTCATAGATCCAGTCAAAGATGTATTTTAGTCATTTCTGGTTTATAAAGGGAAGGGATCTCAATTTAACTCACTTATCCTCCGCTATTCCCAAGTCAAGGGTCATATATATACTGACCCAATAGCATAACTTGAAAACTAGAGCCAATCAACAATTTTAAGCATCATTTTTGTTCTCAGTGACCCAGAATTAGTAAAGTTGGACAACATTTATTTCAGAAGCATTTTGCTGTAGAGCAGTGTAATCTCTCCCAGACCTTGGATAAGGAAGCTGTTATGTCTGTGCCATCGGTAAGCCCTTGAAGAGGATGCAAAGTCATAGGATGGTTTTTAGGATCTAAAGAGGTACTAATTAAAAAAAAAAGTCTTTGTTAGTAAGTCAAAAGGCTAGAAGTTCAGTTCCTCAGAAGTTTATATATATGCTAGGGAGAAAACTTTGATATCTTTCGTAGATGAAATTCACCTCTGTGGAAAAAGGCCAGTATAGGCACCACCTAAGCCCTCAAAATAAGATTTAAGTTGGCTTTAAATGCTGCACAAAAAGCTGTTTTGCACAGGGGTGAAGTTGTCCCATGGTCCAAGTTTTCTTATGTAAGTTTAAATCTGAGTAGCAGAAAACTTGGTGTTCAAAGCCAAAGAAAAATTTTATGAAGCACAATTCAGAGCAGATCCTCTTCCTTTGGAATTTCTTGGGTGCCACAGTTTTCAGGATGACACACATACCCATTTCTGCTAGCCCGGCAAACACTACTGGAATGGCAAAGATGCCAATCTAAGCAAGTGGCATGCCTCATCCTAGCTGACCAGTGATGCCCAGGCAGCTAAAGATGTGGCTTAGGTAAAATGCAGTACAAGCAGGGTGGCTGTTAATAAAACCAGCTAGAGATTGCCAAGAAGAGGAGCTGTGAGCATTCCAGCAGTTCCCCTATTGTAAACGTCTTGCCATGTTCTCCTTTAAATACCTGGGAAAGCTGCTGGGCTCCCACATCCTCCCCCCTTCTCCCCCTCCCCCCCAAATAGCAATGCAGAGCTCTTGCCTGTCATTCCACCTAATGTAATCCCTTTCCTAGTTTAGAAAAAAATATATTCATGTGTCAAGCTCATAAAAAATGCACCGCCATATAAGTCTTACTTTTCAGGTAATTAATAGATTCAGTAACCTATCACCTGCGGTGTCTGAATTGCTGGATACAAGAGGTCCCTGCAGGTAATTCTGCACCTCTCTGATACACAGCATGAAAGCATGTAGGCTGAAAACATTAAAGGGCATTTGAATGAACAAACCGACCTCTTCCCGTAAGTGCTGAAACCTATGGGCTCAGCAGGGCTATCACCGTAATAGCACTGGGGCTATTTTTCCTCAGTCACATGAAGTAGGAAAAGTTCTATCAATACTGCACATGCTGCCAGCCCCGAGAAACATCCTTCTCCGGGGTCTTCTACCCCATTCAGAAAACCTTCATCTTGGAAGTACTCCTAAGTGGTGACTGGGATACTGGATTGGTAATCAGGCTGGAGAGAAGCCACTGAAATGGGGGGTGGAGGGGAGGACTCTGACATGGCCCCAAGCATTCTCTCTGCTAGATGCTTGGCTGGTTGGTTCTTGCTCCTAGGCTGAGGTCTAACTGATTGCCATGGTGTGGGGTCAGAAAGGAATTTCCCCCCGGTCAGATTGGCGGTGACCATGGGGGATTCCACCTTCCTCAGCAGGCTGTGGGGGCGGGTCATTTGCCAGGATTATCTGGGTACATCTCAATCATTGCCATTGCGACACTGGTGCACCTCGCTCCCTCCTATTCTCTGCATGTGGCACACACCAGTCTAGTCTCCCATGGCTTGTAATGCTTTGGTCTCTGTTCGGTTCTTGCATTGGTTGGGGAGTGCTGGTGGCCTGTGCTATATGGGAGATCAGACTAGATACTCTAGTGATCCCTTCTAGCCTTCAATTCTGTGACTCTATTCCCAACCGCCCCACTGGGCCTGTTGTGTGACATGGGGCAAGTCCTACCTCTCTCCCTGTCTCAGTTACCCCTACGCCCCTTATCTATTCAGACTCAGCTTTTTTTTTGGGGGGGGGGGGAGAACTGTCTCTTACTATACCTTTGTACAGCACCCATGGTCTCAGTGCGATCATAGCATAAATGACTAATCTTCCTTTTGCTCTCTGAATTTCTTTCCTGTGCACCAAGCATGGGACATGAACACATGGTCTAGATCAGCAGTCCTTAACCAGGGGTCCGAGGCTCCCTGGGGGGCCGCAAACAGGTTTCAGAGGGTCCACCAAGCAGGGCCGGCCTCAGACTCACTGGGGCCTGTGGCAGGAAGCTAAAGCCTCACCACTCCAACCCCCAGGCTTTAAGATGAAGCTTGCACAGCTTTGCTTCACGGGGCCCTGGGCAAATGTCCTGCTTGCTACCCCCCAATGCCGGCGCTGGCTTTTGTATGGAAAACAACAACAACAATCCAGTTGTTGTGGCATAGGTGGGCAGTGGAGTTTTTATAGCATGTTAGGGGGGCCTCAGAACAAAAAAGGTTGAGAATCCCTGGTCTAGATAATACTTAGTCCTGCCTTGACTGCAGGGGACTGGACTAGAAGACCTCTCGAGGTCCCTTCCAGTTCTACACTTCTATGATTCTACACTACACACAACCATGAGGGAAATACATGCTGCATAGAAGTATTTCAACTGGGCTTTCCTCCAAAGTGCTCACAATTTACTTTATCTAGCAACAAACTGACCACGTCTGCTGATGCCTGTTATTTCGTCCTGTGGTGTGCTATTAGGCTGAGCAATCTGTTAATTTCAAATTGTGCATATTTAATTGGAGCTCTGACTGCAAGGCCCAAGTCGCTTACCTTTCGACATAAAATTTTGCTGGGAAAATAAAATGTTATGATGTTTCATTTACTATGTCATCCTTACAGACCTAGAAAATAAACTGACAAAGTAATTTGAAGGCCATGCTCTGCTTCCATTGAACAGGTTTGAGTACATTCCTGAGAGCCTTTCTAGCCCTGCCTATTTATATCCATCCCCTTCATTTAACCTTCCAGCAGCAGAGGCCACCGGAGCACCGTCAGTGCATTGGCTTGGGTCAGCCACTGCCCTGATAAATAAGATGAGCAGATGATACTGGAGTGCCTCTGTTAAATACAGACACTGCCACAGTTGGGGAGCCATGGACTGAGGCTCAAGACCTGAAGATGGATGCTCTACATGACAGCATGTTCTACTATCATCAGGGATGCCAGACCAGCCAAAACAAATGGAGAACTTGCCCAAATCCTGAATAAGTTTGCAAGACATCACCTATGTACCTGTGAATCTGTATCATATCAGTATAAATGCTGCTCGCAGAAATACCAGGATCCAGGGATCACAAGCATCCAGGAACATCCCTTAAAGTCATCTCAAAATCACATCCCAAACAATGGGCCAAATGCTCCCCTCTATTTCTGCTGGGGTCTAAGAGCACCAAGCAATTCTAGGCAGTATGGAGGCCAGGGCTGAGGCTTTGTTGGTGTCATTAGGCATAACCCTAGGTAACTCGGGAGGGTGGAAGACCACAAGTGTCGATGAAGCCTCCCTGTACTAGGCCTAAATGAACCCAAGCCATTCCATGTTTGAACTTTAAATCGACCTAACAAGCCAGCAACAGAGAATGGAAGGTGTAACAGCTAGTTATCAGGTGCAACCCCACTCGCACCGGTACCAGGAAATAATAATGAGGCCTGTATGCCTCTGGCTAAGGGGCAAGATAACAGATCAAAGGGAAGAAGACAGGATAACAGTTCAAAAAGAGTCACTAACGAACTAGACTGTTAGATGCCAAGCATGACTTAACCACTCAATGTAATTGCTACTGCTCAGTGTAATTGCTACAGGGGGGTGGGAGGGGGAAAAGGGGAAGGGGGGAGAAGAAAAAGCTTAGCTAAAGTTATGTATAAAAAGGGAAAAGCTGCTTGTAGCTGGGTGCTAGATTTGAGACGTGTCTGTCTCCTGGCATCGCTTTGAGATCTCAAATAAACTTTGTCTGCTTCTCCACCTTGGTGTGTTCATTGGCGCGAAGCACACCGGGCAACGAACCCCGCTGTTGCTGTCCTCGGGCACTCTGTGCCGGCAACAGCTTGATTCACTGTGGGCTCCATGCATGTTGGGAGATAACATGGTCTAAGGCTGGAAGGACAGCTGTTCTCAGCAGCACTGCACCCTCACCACCACCTCCCCTCAAATCCATAGGATTTTCCAGCAGACGTTAACGCTGAGTTTGTTTCTCTGACTCAGATCTGCTGTGCCCAGTCTGGGAAGCGGGGGCTTGGAGAGCACTGTCAGATCGGCCTTGTGAATAAGGCACCGAGCTAGGAGGCCAGGTTCAATTCTTGGCTCATCTACAGATTCCTCAGGTGCCTTTGAGTGAGTTCCCCTCTCCCCATGGGTACAATGGGGATCCTGACCCTTTCCTATTGGGGGCTGTAAGGCATTCTCTCGTTACATTAATGTTGTTAGGCCCTCACACATTATGAAGAGGGGCCCAGCGGAGGCAGGACAGAAGCATACAGGGACTTTCAGGGGCCTGGCCTCCAGGAGATCTTGGGTAGTTTGTCAATTGCAGAATCCAGACGTCTGCCCTTTTCACCCCAGACAGAGCAGTGAGGTGTGGGGATGTGTGCAGCTTCCAACCACCTACACTGGAAGGTTGGGCCCAATATTTGGGTGTGAGGGTGGCAATCCAAACAGCTGTGAAGGGTGGTCCAGGGTGAAAGACAGGGACAAAGCAGGTAACATGAGCAACCCTAGGACTGCAGCGCACAATCTTTATCAACTGCAAGGGAGAGAGATTCCCCAGAGAGCAGCTGGGACCCATCCGATCTATATATTAAACGTCAAACAGCTTCGGCCACTGATCCTTCCAGGGACTGACAACATGATCTCTCTTCCTCTGGTCCCCCTTAGTATGGCTGAAACTATTCCTAGTTCCTGGCTGCTCACAGAGACTGCTCCCACACACCAAACGCATTAAGAGAAAGGCTGTTAATTGTTGTTTCTAGCTTCTTGTTAGAGATTTTTATCTTGCTACAGAATAAGGGTTTTTTTCTTTTTAAACATCACAAGAGTTTATTGGTGGAATCCCATGATGGGGGAAACAACATGCTATAAAACCCTCAAAGCTACTATGCAGGGGAAAGGTTCATCACTGAAATATGAGTATTAAAAGGTGAAATTCTTCAACAGAGGGCCACCATCAGGTTTGCATGTGTTGTCAGAAGGATTTGAACCTGAGACCTTCAGCACCAACCTCTACAATATGAGCTACAACAGTAACTGTATTAGCCAGCAAAAACTGTAGGCTGTTATCCTGCAGTGGATCAGATCCCAGAGGAGAGACAGCCTTCTATGCTAGTGTGTTGCATATGCACCACTGAAGCACTATTTTGGGGCCCAAAGTAGAGCACAGGCTTTCTACCAGGCCTCTGCAGAGGGCGAATTTTGCTCATAAAGAATAAGCTATTAGCCAGGATGGGCAGGGATTCAACCCCATGCTGTGAGCATCCCTAGCCTCTGTTTGACAGAAGCTGGAAGTGGACGGCAGGTAACTGCCTGTTCTGTTCATTCCCTCTGAAGCACCTGGCATTGGCCACTGTCAGAGGGCAGGATACTGGACCATTGGCCTGACCCAGCATGACCATTCTTATTTCTAATAAGTCACAGAAAAACACAGAGGAGCAGGACCAAATGCACTCCACGGCTGGAAAGTTACTCAGACAGGGTATAGTGGGGGAGCCCTGGATTGCCCAATGCACTATTTGAAATTTTCAGTGGACATTTAGTACATAACAAATCACTGTCAGGATCTGCAAGGGCTTCAGGGAGAAGGAAGTGGCAATTGCATTAAAAGTTAAGGGGAAGGGATTTTAGTTTGGAGGCTGCAGACAGACCCGATGCGACTATAAAATATTAATAAGGACTTAGCATATCTACTTCAGAAGGAAGCTGGCAAGCTAAGCATTGTTCTTGTGTTACATTACTATAGGAAGAGAAACTATTTCTGTTTGGTTTTCCCAGTAACCCTATTAGAGGAGCCCGTCGGACTTTGAAGATAATTTGTTAGGCCAAAAAAAAAAAAAAAAGGCAGCACAGCAACAAATGCACATTTATGCATGTACTGTGAAATATTGCGTGCACCTGCAATAAAGTATTTTCCCCTCTTAGGATAAACATAATTCCATCTCTCTCCTGGGGACAATGGGACAGACATTTTTAATGCTGCTCTGTGACCAGTACTAGTAAAAGTCAATTTTCCATGATAATGGTTCTCTAACGAAATATATTATGCATTTCAGATCCCAGTGATAGTAAGTCAGGTGAGAACATTCTGATAGGGAGGCATGGAGTCAGAAAGTGAAACAAACTTAAGGCGTCATAATGAGAATGAGCTAAATTTTTTAAAAAGAAAACCACACACGTGTACGTTACAAACTGCAGGATGCTGAGACTTTGCAGCAGTTTTAGTGAATTAAATACGTGAAATCAGGGCAGCACCTTGACAGAGGAGCAGCAGGTAGGACGTTTATAAGCAGCACCATATCAGACCCTGCTTGAGGTCTTCTGACCCAGATAGGTGCCCAGCAAAAGGGCAAGCCTCAGCCTTGGCAGCCATCTGATGATCCAGAGAAGTGTTTCAAATGTAAAATTAGTCACTGAGATAAATTAAACACTCACACCCATTACATGCTGAGCTGACACGTGGGTTAGATGGACAAAGGCTTGCTTCCATGTTAGAAATGTCAGAATGAAACATACATCTTGGAAACAGCTCCAAATAGACTCTGAAGCTTTTAAACACAGCCCTTACTTATTTAACAGCAACGCTCACGAGCCCCAACCAAGATTGGTTCCCTTTGTGCTAGATGCTGTACAAAAGACACATAGTAAGCATTGAAAAACCTAACCTGAAGAGACAAAACAGGTAGAAGATGGGAGGGGAAACAGGCACAGAGAGACGAAGCAATTTGCTCAAGGTCATCCAGCAGGCTAATGGCAGAGATGCAAATAAAACCTAGGTCTCCTGAATCCCCATGTGGTGCCCTGCCTCCAGCCACATACCCAAGCAACAGGGTGGATTTTATTTAAATCACTAGTCAGGAAGACTCAATTTCTACATAAAAGTGAATTCTTGTTGGTTGTTATAACCTTAATACATATTCTTCACAACTCAGAGATAGACGAGACCCAAACTGGGTCTCTTTTACAGCCTGCTGCCATTATAGATTTTCCCTTCTAGTGAGAGAATGGTATGGTAGATCTCAAATCAACGAAGGCTACACTCAGAAAGACCTTAAGACTTCTGGAACATGCTGCTCAAACAGTTTCACTTTTGTTTCTACTGCCTGTCCCACCCTTCTCACATTTATCTCCAGACCTCTTCTTGTCCAGATCTATTCTGCCCCCAAGAACTGTCTATTCATCGAACTTTTTGAAACTCTGCATTTTTAGAGAGAGGTAAGGGATTGACTCTGTGTACACAAATTTGCAGAGAGACAATAGGGTTGAGGTCTGTTATTTCTCACCTCCATATATTATTTATTTATTTTAAAAACATTTTTGCTGTTAACAAGCATGTTATCTCTGGAGACAAATCCTCAGTTTGAGAATTGCAAAACTAAAGCATCTCTGATGGTATCTTCTAGACTTAGCACTGAGTCCCATTGGGTAGATTGAAAGATTAACCTAAATAATCGATACAGAAGCCCCTAGAATCCCATAAGATTTGGTCCCTAATCTATGAACTATTGGAACTCATTTACAAAACTTATCTTAAACATTATATGAATATATTGTCTCATACTATAGAATTAATAATCCCTATCCCATGATGAGATATCTTTAAGCTATAATATATCTTAACTAAAACTACCTTTAGATAGGTTTTTTCCCTCAAAAAGTATTTTATCAAAAAAATTCTATTTAAATAAAAAAAATCCAATTTTTTTGATTGTTTACCAAAAAAAATCCACTGATTTTTATCCACCCTGCCAAACAGGGATCAAGTTCCAATTGTACTAGACATGTAGCACTGCAGTCCAGTCCCCCTGCCTCCAAAGACATCGTAATCTTAGGCTGTGGCTACACTTAGCACTTCAAAGCGCTGCCGCGGCAGCGCTTTGAAGCGCTACGTGTAGTCAAAGCTCCAGCGCTGGGAGAGAGCTCTCCCAGCGCTGTCCGTACTCCACCTCCCTGTGGGGAATAACGGACAGCGCGGCTTTGACCACACTGGCGCTTTGCAGCGCCGCAATTTGCAGCGCTGGAGAGGGTGTGTTTTCACACCCTGCTGCAGCGCTGCAAATTTGTAAGTGTAGCCAAGCCCTTAGCATATGATTAGAACCAACAGGTAGATTCAATAAACAAATGGGGTTGGTGGAGACGTCAAGAGAACAGTGAAATGATAATGTTTCACTTAATAAAGCGGCAGTCTCACACTGACTTCCCTTATAGGAATTCTGTGATTTGTTAAATGCTTTTTGTACAGTCTTTTGTATATACAAAGCACTAAGCAAGTACTGTTATTGTTATTCCCCATTTTCATGCAAACATCCTGTAGAAATAACAAATACAAGAGAAGAAACTATGTGCTGAATCCTGCTCTTTGCTCCTGGGAATTCCCGTCACTCCAAGAGTAAGGTACTACTCTACACTGTAATGCCAATCTTCTGCATTCAAATATCAGGAGTCTGGCTCACCAAAATCATGAGATTATTTTAAAAAACTTCATGATTTTAAGTAGATGTCTTTTGGGGTCCTTGTCTTCTGTTTTTGTTTTTGAGCTTTTAGGGTTTATGTTTTTAAGCTTCCCTCTGCAACCACGAGAACTAGACACTTGCTTATTTGTTATTAAACTGAAAGATATGAGTCAAAAGTGTGACACTGCTGCCAAAAGAAAAGCAAATATCATTTTGGGCTGTATTACTGGAGTGTTGTAAGCAAGACACGAGAAGTAGTTCTTCCGCTCTACTTCGTGCTGATTAGGCGTCAACTGGAGTATTGTACCCAGTTCTGGGCACCGCATTTCAGGAAAGATGTAGGCGAACTGGAGAAAGTCCAGAGAAGAGCAACAAAAATGATTAAAGGACATGAAAACATGACCTATGAGAGAAGATTGAAAAAATTGGGCTTGTTTAGTCTGGAGAAGAGAAGATTGAGTGGGAACATGTTAAAAATTATTTTCCTCAGCCTCTGACAATAGGGCAAGAAGCAATGGGCTTAAATTGCAGCAAAGGCAGTTTAGAATGGACATTAGGAAAACTGCCTAACTGTCAGGGTGGTTAAGCACTGGAATAAATTGCCCAAGGAGGTTGTGGAATCTCCATCATTAGATATTTTTAAGAGCACATTAGATAAACACCTGTCAGGGATGGGTTAGATAATACTTAGTCCTGCCATGAGTGCAGAGGACAGGACTAGATGACCTCTTGATGGCTCTTCCAGTCCTATGATCCTATGAACAAGAGCTGGTAACAATGAGGATTTCATAATTTCAGCCTTATTGTGCTCATGAAACCCCCAGTGCTCCTTTAACATTGATCACTGTCTGCAGCAGCAAGATACTTGCCCTGTGCGTTGAGTTTGTAAAAGATTATCAAGTCCCATCTAGTTCTCTCTGTGATTCTGAATGGCTGGGAAATTGTGAGACTCAAGCATGGTCTGGCCCAACACTTCATATCCAAGTAATACCAACTTGATCATGGATATCACAAAGTCTTAATGAAAGAGTCCTTTCCAGCCGCAGCACCATGCAGCTGTATAGCCAACTTGCTAATAATCTGCTACGATCTAGATCTATCCATGTGGTTTATCTTTGTAGTAATGAGCTCTACTGGGAACCAGCCTATTTATATTAAAATCAGAAATTCACACTAAGGGAAGGAAGTAAACTATTATTAGCCCCAGAGCTGACTGAAATCTGAGGGGCTCTCTATCTGCATTTCCCCCTGCAGCTATAGCTCTTTAAACTGTAGTAAATGAAACAATGCTGCAATATGATACCATCCCTGTGCCAGGCAGGCTGAGCATTATGCCTGAACCAGAGGAACGGTGGCCCATGATTTCAACACCTCACACTAGCAGGGTCAGTGAATGCACATAGGGTAAACATGACAAACCATTTGATGCATCTTATATGTCTCTCTGTAGAAAACTGCTCTTTTAGGAAAAAAAGACAGGAGTTGGTTTAAGGCGGGGGGGGGGGGAACCCATCACCCTCTTTATTTTATAAAGAGCGAGACAGATTCCAGATGCGAGATTTCACTTGATAACATCTTTCTACCTGAACTCTTTGTGACCTTGGTAAGTGAGCTGAAAAGTATGACCCAAAACAGAATGAGGTCTTGCAGAACATTCGCCAAATGCTCCGGCATCTGGAAAAAAAAAGACCAAAAAAGCAACTCTCTTATTAGTCTGGATGCCCTAAGGACCTAGATTTGGTGATTAAAGCTCCAATTTGGCTCTAAAATGCCAATATATAGCTAGCATGCTATTTCCTGAATCTTCTCACTACTTTACAGTAGTATGAAAATAGCCCATTTTGACCTATGGAGCCTTGTGCCTTAACTAGCTAGAGGCTTTGTACTTAAAATTAGGCAACATTATATATAAATGTATATAATTTAACAAACATACACATTTTATATGAAACAATTTTTAAATGTATTGGTGTGAAATGTACCCATCTAGGGAGGGCTAGCAAAAGAACTATGCAGCACTTATTCATCAATATTGATTTAATGTGTATTCTTCTATTTTGAGGGCATATCTATTATAAAGGGGGCTCATTTCTAACTGACACCACACATGTGCAATTCCCATTGATTTCAGTATGTATGTAACTGAGAGGAGGATTCGCCCTATGAAACATAAGTCAGAGGAACTCTGCCAGACCTTGGTCGAACTGAAGCTCAGTGGGCGTTTTGCCCTTGAGTTGGTCTGGCCTACACTATATTTTGCAGTATCCCAGTCCTGTAACATTTAAGATGGGCCATGGGAAAAGCTGCAAATATCAGTCAGGCTGCTCAAGAGGGTAATTTAATTAAACGGAACTTAAATGTTCATTTTTATCAATATACAAAGCTCCTGTCTGACACACACAAAGCCAAAAATATTTAGAGTAGGCTTAACATGAGACAGAGAACCAGCATCCAATTGGCAGATTGGAAAGTTTATGGTATTCTTAATCTGAGTGTGTTGACTTTATATCTCTTATGTGTATTATGTTTATGATAGGAAAATAGGCACAGCAGAAAATGTGTGATCACAGCAGAATCTTTAACTCCCTGTAATACTTGGTAGAAAATACACTCTAGGATTCTCTCAGTTGCTGATGACATAACACCAGGGGATTCAGAGAAAAGTTCACCTGAGAATAGAGTCTAAGAGTCTATAATTTTAAAACCCAGAAATGGCTTCTAATTATAGCGGGTGAAGGAAGAGCTGTGGAACAGTAAAACCTAAATATTTTGTCTTATTTCGTAAGTGCTAGGAAGCTCTGTTCATGTCTTAGGCTATGTCTATACTACTGCGGTAAGTCGACCTAAGTTATGCTACTCCAGCTACGTGAATAACATAGCTGGAGTCGACGTAGTTTAAGTCGACTTACTGTGGTATCTACACTGCACTGGGTCAATGGGAGACACTCTCCCATCAACTTAGCTTACTCCTCTCATTCCCGGTGGAGTACTGGAGTCGACCAGAGAGCACTCATTGATTTAGCGGGTATCCACTAGATCCGCTAAATCGACCCCGGATGCATCGATTGCAGCAGCGTCGATCCCGCAGTAGTGTAGACATAGCCTTAGAGACACCACATTGCCAGGTGCTCTGAAAGGGACATGTCTAAACTGAGCTCCCCTCATTCCGGGGCTCCAAAAACCCGACTGTCACATGTCAGATAGGAAAATCTCAGCCCATATTCTTCTTAGGTAATTAGTGATGTTGGGGGGGGCCTTAAAGGGGCCTGGTTTTCAGAGAGTGGGTGATCAGCACTTCCTGAAAAATCAGGCTCCTTTATGGTGTCTCAATCTGGACAAAGAACTTAGGAGTCCCAGCTCCCCATCAGCCGACAACAACCTCCAAGTAAATTCTGTGCATCTAAATGCACAGAAAATGCGACTCCCCACCCAAAATCCTAGGTGTCACCAGGGTACTATTCTTGTTTTAACATCACCAGATAGCAGAGGAATTATATAGATTCACAGATAAGGCCAGCATGGATCTTCTAACCTGATCTCCTGCATAATACAGGCCATACGACTACCCTGAATTAATTTCTGTTTAAACTAAGGATGCTTTAGATTGGAAAAATATCCAGTGATGGAGAATCTGCCAGAGCCGGTAAATTGTTCCAATGGTTAATTACCCTCACTTAAAAACATGCACCTTATTTCCAGTCTGAATTTGTCTAGCTTCAACTTCCAGCCATTGGATTGTGTTATACATTTGTCTGCTACATTGAAAAGCCATTTATTATAAAATTTTTGTTCTCCATGTTTTACTTAGAAACTGATCAAGTCACCCCTTAATCTCCTCTTGGTTAAAATAAACAGATTGAGTTCCTTGAGTCTATCACTCTATGGCATGATTCCCAATCCTTTAATCATTCTTGGGGCTCTTCTCTGAACCCTCTCCAATTTATCAACATCCTTCTTGAATTGCGGACACTAGAACTGGACACAATATTCCAGCAGTGGTTGTACCAGAGCCAAATATAGAGTTAATATAACCTCCATGCTCGTATTTGAGATTCCTCCATTTATACATCCAAAGAGCACATTAGCCATTGTGGCCACATCTTCACATTGGGAGCTTATGTTCAGTTGATTACCCACCATAACCCCAAGTCCTTTTCAGAGTTACTGTTTCCTAAACAGTGGGAGGACAGATTAACATCTATGGGCCCATGCTGCTCCTGACTTCTCCCAAAGACAGTTAGCAGCAGCATCTATCCAATTACGTGAAGCCAGTCATTATGCGGATTTCATCTCCTATCCAAAAATAACACCGTTTGCAATGCTCCCACTACCTTAATTTTATATATCATTGACAAGCCACATGCCTGGCCAGAAGACTACAGCCTTTCCTTTTTGATGTGCTTCTTCCCAGAAAGACATAGGCTTTTGTAATCTCCATTCTGCACATAAATGATATACTCTACAAGGGAGCACATCACGAGACCATTCCAAAATATCAGCTGGCACAGAATGTGACTGACAGCTTGTTAAGCAGTGCTTGTCACAGTGGGTGACATTCAGCCCACGCGGAAGACAAGCAGAGTGGCTGAAGTGCACAGGCCCCTTTACACAGCAGTGATTTAATTCTATAATACACTTGGATTGCCACATAACATGGCTAAGTTTCCAAGTCATTCTTCAATACCCCACGATAAGAACAACAAGTGGCAAGGCATAAAGCACACACCCAGAAATGGCAGCTGAACTTTCAACAGCTGTTCAAAATTCATGTTTAGCACTAACCTACTTTGTTATTCTGAAAGGCCTAGAATTAGGAGCTATCATGATCTGGATTAAAAGTTTAAGTGTTTGAGTAGGTCCAAATTTCTTTCAAAGATTGGAAAATGACAGGAGCCCTTTCTGAAAAACAGGTCATCTTAAAAAAAAAAATAGGCCAGCAACATGATTTGAGAGCCCGCCTTTCTATTAATCAATTACAAATGCAAAAGGCTCCCTTTTCTTTCACTGAAAAACCGATGCCTCACATTCCAGTTCTATTTCGCATATATTAGTTTGGTATAAATTATGGAGGTTTCAATTTAATCTTTATACTTCTAACTAATTTTAACACTCCCCATAGCAAACCTGGACTCTGAACAAGGCACAAGAGCAGAAGAAGCCCATAGATTACTACCCCTCTCCTGTGCTTGGTTTAGGAGAAACTAAATCCACTAACAAAAAAGTCTCTTGTTCCAGCCTTAACAAGTCACGGTCTCTGTGGTTTGAGAACCACAATCAGCACCATAGTCAGTGACTACTGCTCTCCATTTCTCCCTCTAATGCTCACTCAGTTCTGCAGGTGTCTTCAAACCGCAGAACAGACGACCTATTTGCTCGACTAACTTACCTTCTTTTGAGGGACATTTGCTTCTGGGAAAAGGTGTGGTCAAAAGTTTTATCATGGTCCCAGCCCTGCAAACATGTAAGCTACAGGACCACCCATGTGAGTAGAGCTGAGGGAATAACTGATTTTTTGGTTTGCTAGCCAAAAGGAAAAATCTTTTTTAAAAAATTGTTCGTTTCTAACCAAAACCATTAAAAAAACCTAGGGAAGGAAATGTTTCTGTTCAGACTTCTGCTAAATGAATATAAACATCTTGTAAAAACATGATTCTGAGAGTTTTGGATTTGCATGCACCATCAGTGTAATGACCCCCAGCACGAGTTATCTACTTGGTTTGAAACCAACAAATTCCATACTAAACCTCAGACTTCTACCACTTGTACTAAAGGAGTAACTCCATTAGCTGGCAGCAGTAGTAGGTTTTATTTTCCACATGGTTCATCCACTAAAGAGGTATACAACACAGTTGCCTAGTCTACACTACGCGTTTAAACCGATTTTAGCAGCGTTAAACGGATTTAACGCTGCACCCGTCCACACAACGAGGCCCTTTATAGCGATATAAAGGGCTCTTTAAACCGGTTTCTGTACTCCTCCCCGACAAGAGGAGTAGCGCTGAAATCGGTATTAGCATATCGGATTAGGGTTAGTGTGGCCGCAAATCGACGGTATTGGCCTCCAGGCGGTATCCCACAGTGCACCATTGTGACTGCTCTGGACAGCAATCTGAACTCGGATGCACTGGCCAGGTAGACAGGAAAAGCCCCGCGAACTATTGAATTTCATTTCCTGTTTGCCCAGCGTGGAGCTCTGATCAGCACGGGTGGCGATGCAGTCCCAAATCCAAAAAGAGCTCCAGCATGGACCGTACGGGAAATACTGGATCTGATCGCTGTATGGGGAGGCAAATCTGTTCTATCACAGCTCTGTTACAGAAGACGAAATGACAAAGCACTTGAAAAAATCTCCAGAGGCCACAGCAGGGACTCAGCACAGTGCTGCGTGACAAGCGTAACGGAAAGCCAAAGAATCAAATGGACGCTCATGGAGGGAAGGAGGGGGTACTGAGGACTCCAGCTATCCCACAGTCCCTGCAGTCTCCGAAAAGCATTTGCATTCTTGGCTGGGCTCCAAGTGCCTGAAGGGTCAAAAACATTTTCCCGGGTGTTTCAGGGTGTATGTCATCAATTTACACCCTTCACCCCCCCAAAAGAAAAGGGAAAAAAATCGTTTCTCGCCTGTTTTCAATGTCACCCTATGTCTACTGCATGCTGCTGGTAGACGGGGTGCTGGAGAGCTAAACAGCAGCATCCTCTCCCCTCTCCCCGGTGGCAGATGGTACAGTGCAGTAGGACTGGTATCCGTTCTCGTCATCAGCCCGTGAGTGCTCCGGGCTGGCCTCAGGTGAGGCTGGCCGGGGGCGCCTGCGTAAAAATAGGAATGATTCCCAGTCATTCCCAGTAGATGGTACAGAACAGCTGATAACTGTCCTCATCATAGCAACTGGGGGCTGAGCTTCATCAGCCCCCTCCCTTTCACGTGTAAAGAAAAGCGTCTGTCCTGCCTGGACTATCATAGCACCTGGAGGCTGCCTTCCCCTCATTTTATCTCACTAACAAGTCACTGTTTCTTATTCCTGCATTCTTTATTACTTCATGACACAAATGTGGGGAGGGGACACTGCCACGGTAGCCCAGGAAGGTTGGGGAAGGAGGGAAGCAACGGGTGGAGTTGTTGCAGGGGCACCCCCCCCCCCGTGAATAGCATGCAGCTCATCATTTCTGCGGGGTCTGACAAGGAGCAGCTGTGCTCTCTGGTTCTCTGATACACTGGTTCTCTAGTACACTAGCCCCATATTCTAGGCAGGACTGAATCTATTTTTAAGATACCATAAAGGAGGGATTGACTCGAGGAGTCATTCCCATTTTTGTCTTTGCGCCCCCGGCCGACCTCAGCCAGGGGCACACATGACAGCAGCAGACAGTACAGAATGACAGATAACCGTCATCTCATTGCCAATTTACAATGGCAGCAGACGGTACAGAACGACTGATAACATTCTCTGCTATCATGCAAAAGCAAATGAACGCTGCTATGTAGCGCTGCTGTATCACCTCTGTCAGTGTCATCCAGTACACATACGGTGACAGTGACAAAAGGCAAAACCATGCCAGGGCAATCCAGGGAAAAAGGGCGCAAAACGATTGTCTGACGTTGCTTTCCCGGAGGAAGGAATGACTGACGACATTTACCCAGAACCACCCGCGACAATGATTTTTGCCCCATCAGGCACTGGGATCTCAACCCAGAATTCCAAGGGGGGGGACTGCGGGAACTATGGGATAGCTACGGAATAGCTGCATCCTTTTAATTGCCAAGTTACATTGCAACATAGCACATCCCAATACACATGCCAAGACAGTGCTGGTTTTCACCTCTACCCTAGCCAAACAAAGGGAGCAGACATAAGCCTGTACAGATTATTCCTGTCAAATGCACAATTTAACTGCAGCAGAAGATTAAAGTTCACTGGGCAGAGAGGCACATGCTAAAATACACATTAAGCCTGGCTGCAGAATGCCAGTCTGTGGTTCAATGCATGCAGGACCAGAAGAGTTTGATCCCCCTCTATGTTCGGTTAGCAACAGTTTCACCCTCCAGTTCCCCTCCTGCCTGTGGGCTTTCAGGCAGATCGGTGGCCTAAAACCAAGGTTTGGCCCATGGTTTTGATTTAATGTTTGTATAAACAAAAAGTAAAACATTGTGTCAGGCAAATCTTAAAGAATTCATGACATCCTGTAAGAGGGTCACAAACAGACTGTGTTACAAATAAACCCCAAAAGCGAGATTCCAAATACAGACTCAACGGGAGCTCTGCCTGGCCTAGCCAGTCACAGAAACTGTCATACAAGACATGATGTATGGAGTATTTATTTTTATGGGCCTTTCAAGAAGAGATTTATACTCCTGGCACTTATGTATCAACAGCCAAAGATGGAGAGCTGCTAATTCAAAGATCAGGCCCAGCAGGCCTGCCAGTTCTGCTCAAAGACCTTATTTTCCAATCTAAAAACAGAAAGATACAGCACAGTATAAGCTCCTTTCTTTATGGGAATCATCATGTTCCTATTATGCCTCTGGCGTTTAGGGCAGTGATGAAGCTCCTCTACTCCTGTCTGTTTCTGGCAAGTCTTTCAATGGTTCCCCAGCTGTGCCCCAGGTTTTTCAATTCGACTTCCACAGCTCTTCACCAGATTGTTTTCGGGCAGCCTCATTTTTGCTTGCCTTTAGGTGTCCATCTTATTGCTACTCTGGTGATGGAATCAGTTTCCATCCAAAGCACATGACCAATCCAACTCCAACACCTCCTGGCAATGATAGTGCTCAGATCGTTTTGGCTCCACTGTGCCAATAGATCTTGGTTTGAGACTGTTCTGGGCCAAAAAATACAGAGGATTTTTCTAAGGCAGGTTGTATGGAATGAAGACAGTTTGGACATGTCATACTTTTGCATTCACCAGCATTCTGCACTATAAAGTAGTGTTTAAAGTACACAGCTCTGATAAATCTTAAGTTTGGTTTTGGTGCTGTATTTTGATGATTTCCAGAACGTATTTAAGCTCCTGAAGGCGTTCCTGGCTTTACTGATTTTGTTCTGGATGTCCTGGCTTGTTCCACTGTCCTGGCTGCCCAAGTACGTGAACATTTCTACATTGGTGAGAACATAATCCTCTAGCCGTACTGGTAATGGTGAGGCAATGTTAAAAGGTCCAATTTTCAGTCCAATTTGCTGGCTGAATGCATTGAGTCGAGTTGTTTTTTCTTGTATATCATGTTGGGTATGTGATAGAAGAGTGACATCATCTGGAAGGTCCAGGTCTTCAAGGGATGAGAAGAGTGTCCATTTTATGCCTCTTGACATGTCTTCTGTTGTACACTGCATTACTCAGTCAATGGCAATGTTGAAGAGGATTGCAGACATGAAACACCCCTGACGTACTCCTGTTTTGACTTCAAAACTGAGCTCACTGTGATCAACACTGCACGTAAAGTTGAAATAGAAGCTTTTGATGACGCTGATTATATGGAAAGGAATTCCATATGCCCGCAGAATGCACCATAAGCTAGTCCTGTGAATGCTATCAAAAGCCTTATCAAAGTCTATGAAATTTATGTAGAGTTGTCATTGCCATTCTAAGCACTGTTCTATTATGTTTCGTAGAGTGAAGATCTGGTCTGTGCATCCACGCCCTTTCCAAAAACCAGCTTGCTCTTTTCTGAGAATGCTATCAACTGCCTCTGATATATGCTGGACTATGATCTTATTTTTGCTTGGCACAGATAAAAGTGTGACACCACGCCAGTTATTACAATCACTAGAGTTCCTTTCTTTGGTATCTTCACTATAACCCCATTGGTCCATTCATCTGGCACTTTTTCCCTTTCCCAGTCTGATGTAAATAGAGTAGCCAGGATAGATGCTGCTAATTTAGGATTTACTTTGAACTATTCTGCATTCAGGCTTTCCCATTTTTTAAGGATTTGATGGCTTCAATGATCTCTTCTTTAGTTGGGGTGTCTATCTTGATATCAAGATCTTCTTGCCTCCTGGATGTTTGCTTCCTCTTTAGATGGCTCCCTGTCCAGCGCATTTCTTGTGCCTTTTTGGTTGTGAGTACGTGTCCTTGTTTGTTCCTGATGAAAGTGTTTGTTGGTGTCTGGCATTTACCACTAATAAGCCATGTCATTTTGCGTCCTCTGGTGTCCGTGCCTTGTCACGGAGGGACAGTTTGCGTGCTCTAATGATCCTCAGAGTCTGTGTTGGCAGGGGCTTTTTGCTCCTGGTAGGTTCAACCATGCGGGATTGGTCTGTGGGGGAGGGGTCAGACAAAACAGACACTCTGGTCTTCCCGGTTGGGGATTAGGCACAAGGCTAACAACCCTGTCCCGTAAAAAACAAAGTATGTTACAGAAACAGCGATTGAGAATTTATGGGAATGGATCACCCTTATTTGTATTACTGAGGCCAACAATGGCCACAATAACGGCCATTCTTCAGACAGTGCACAGTCAACCTGACAAACTCACTACCAGAGGATGTTGTGAAAGCCAGGTCTATAACAGGGGTCAAAAAAGAACCAGATAAATTCATGTAGGACAGGTCCATCAATGGCTATTAGCCAAGGTGGGCAGGGATGGTGTCCCTAGCCTCTGTTTGCCAGAAGCTGGGAATGGGCGACAGAGGATGGATCACTTGATTACCTGTTCTGTTCATTCCCTCTGAAGCATCTGGCATTGGTCACTGTTGGGAGACAGGATACTGGGCTAAATGGACCTTTGGTCTGACCCAGTATGGCTGTTCTTATGTTCATAATGGCTCCCACTGTGAGCCCCAGAAAGCAGAGAGGCCAATACACTCTCGCAAAACACAGAGCTCATTCCTCCCACTTTGCATTGTCAATGCAAAATACAATATGCATTCCACAGCTCCAAGTTAAGCACCAGTCCTCTTGGTACTGTGGCAAACCTGCTTTCCCAGCTGAGAATGACAGGAGCTTGTCTAATGATGGGGGGGTTTTCTTGGTTTCATAAGCACTACCCAGAGGTAAATGTTATCTTACTGAAAGGAACTTTGAACTCATTCTGTGGCATGAGGTGGCCATTTTTGCAGCTTCTCACCCTGTGCTCCCCCTCACAACCCTTGTCCAACACACAGAAATTAACAAATAAATAGAATTTTAAATATGCCCAATAAGTAGATAATTAATCTTACAACAGAGGCTTTGAAGGTGATGGGAGATGGTTTCTGGAGGGGTAAGTTTGCCCTTTTCCCTTCTCCTTAGTACTCACAGCTTGCAAACAACAAACTTAATATATAATATAATTGGAAATATACCTATCTCCTAGAACCGGAAGGGACCTTGAAAGGTCATTGAGTCCAGCCCCCTGCCTTCACTAGCAGGACCAAGTACTGGCAGGATTGAACTCACAACCCTGGGTTTAGCAGGCCAATGCTCAAACCACTGAGCTATCCCTCCCCCCTTCAGTCTCCTAGGCTTGTGGATAGAGAGATGATATGAATATATGTTGCAAATACCTGGCTTAGGGGACAGAACTCTCAGCCTTTGGCTACTTGTTCCATGAGATACAGTCTACCTGAATAAGCCTGACACTAAAGCTTGTTATGTTGCCCTCTTGGGTCTCCCCTGTAAAAACATTGGGCCAGGTCTCATTCCTTTCACCAGAGGGCAGTAGTAACACACACACACACACACACACAAGCAGCACCTTGCAGCTCACTTCCAGCAAATTATTTGCAATGTCACAGTAAGTCATAGCTCACAGATCTTCAAAGCACAGTGAACCACACTCACTGTTGTCATCCCTACAGCTCTGCCTACACCTTCAGAGCAAGGACAAGGAAAGCACTGACTGCCTTGATCGCTATGCGAGTAAAAGCTGGATCTGGAGCCTACTATTGGGAAGCACAATAGAAACAGGGCTAACAGACAGCAGCATTCTTTGTTTGTATTGTGCCTTGCATCCCAATGCATTTTATATACACAGCAATCGCTTCCCCCATCAATGAAATGCTGCCACCTCTGGAACAAAATGCAGCAGCTGTTTAAACTGCATGCAGCAACAGCTGTGGGGCAGGATGTAAACCATACAGGTATCCATTTAGATCTGCAGGTGGCACTTTGTACAGCTAGAACGCAGCTACCTGGACTGGAGTTTAATCAGGACACCAGCATCTATGTCAACCCTCCGACTCTTGCAAGGACCACGAGAATTCAGAAAGTATTTCATCTCTCTCTTAAAAGAGAGTGGCTCAGACACCACAGCAATCCTTAAAGCCTGGAACAAGTGTAATACTGAGTGTGAGGAACGCAGGGCATTCACACCTGCCACCACATTGTGACCCCAAAAAAAAAAAGTTTAATTTGCATAAAGTACTGCATGATAGCACAGAGAGCCCAACTTCTCCCCAAACTCTAATTCATTCATAATATGCCCCTCCAGCCTTCTATCTGTCTCCCAGCCCCAAACTAACTCATTTAACACTTCCCACAACTCTCACACCTGCCCCAGTCCCCTATCAGCTCAACACCTCCCCAGCCGCACCTACAGCTGGGAAATTCCTTCACAGACACTGCCAGGTCTGAGGGGAACAGCCCCAGGGCCTCTTTACCTTTCTTCTCCCAGACCTGTGCATCAGGGAGAGGAACCAACCTAGTTTTCATTGGGAGGCAAAGGGGAGAACAGGACAATCCTAAGCAATTATGTACCCCCTCCCCACTTGAACAAGTAGGGTCAGCTGCTCCAGCTACCCCTTCCCCTATCCAAAGACTCCTCCTGGCTCTTCAGTGCACATATGAGGCTGGGGGGGGACAGGGGTTAACTGCCTCCCTTGATTGGGATGCCATCCTGAGGAGGCAGGGGAGTGGGAAAAGCAGCCAGAGGCAGGATTCCCCATGTACTGGCAGGCAGGTCTGAAATCCCAGCATTAGCAAGTCTGCTGCAGTATCATAGAATCATAGAACTGGAAGGGACCTTGAAAACTCATCAAGTCCCATCACCTGCCTTTACAGCAGGACCAAGTACTGTCCTTCACAGATTATTTTGCCCCAGATCCTTAAGTGGCCCCCTCAAGGATTGAACTCACAACCCTGGGTTTAGCAGGCTAATGCTCAAACCACTGAGCTATCCCTCCCCTGTAGCATCCTGGGTTTCCCTTTGGGGGATAGGAAAAGAGAACAGTTTCCCTATCCAAGTGTGGCCTGGTTCCAGCTTCACTTTTCTCCCCATCTTACCCTTCCCCCTGCCCTCCCAGAAGGCATTTTGATAGCTTCCAGCTCGCACCCTATGCTATCGCCACTCACATTCATGAGCAATTGATCACCCAGAATAAAAATGTTAAAAGATAAGAGGACCGAGGAAATGTGCTAAACACACTGAGAGGACGGGAGTAATAAAAATTAGGTGCAGCTGGAGTTTTAGCCAGAAAGAAAACCTCACAAGAGCAAAGGTGGGGAGCACTGGCTCAACTCCTTGCAGGCAGCCCGACAAAACTGCATAATCTGCAAACCTTCAATGGCAACAGAGAAGGAAATATCAAATTATTGACTTGTAACTGTACAATACCCAGAGCTTATTTCTGGCATTCTGTATGCCCTGGGCCCCCACAAACTAAGCCGCTATTTTATCCCAAAGAATTTCCATGATCAGATTCGCAAAACACAAAGACCTGCATATCATAAAAAAATCATTTATGAAACAGGTATGAAGTATAAATACAAAACAAAACTCCAGATAGAAACCCGCTGCAGCAGCATCATAGTTTGGGTCTCTCAGAATTTACCAGCTGGTGAGACTAGATTAACTATTTGACTTTCACCTCTTATTTATATAGCCCTGCGCGGATTCCAAACTTGGATCCTCATCTGATCTGCAAACATGCGGATATCCATGGATTTGCAGGGCTCTACTTATTTAGACAATTCTAGGTTGATAAAATGCTGCCATCTGAAGGCTTTTCTACAGCTCTTGTAAGGGGTGGGATCAGCTCATCTCCGAGTGTTCAGATGTCTATATATTAAGATTTAATCCCCTTGTCAGAAATCCATGTACAGAAGCCAGCAATTAGGCAAGACAACTGAACTGTCTTCTCACAGCTTAGAAGCAGCACCTCCAGACAGGTCATGTTGCTATGAGAAACTGCCCTGTCCATTATTCTTCCTGTAGGAAGCTTTTACAATTCAACAAGCTTAACAAGAGCTCTAATACAGTTAATGGTTATTAGCGTCCTTTTTTAATGTGAATTGACAAGGGCAAGGAAGCCATGTGTCTATATTATTGCTGGCCCCATAAATACTGTCAGTATATAACACCCTGTAAGTATCAGAAACACTCTGTAAGCAACTGCCTGCCTCTCACTTCTGTGAGACACTGTGACGTTGCACTCCATATGCTTTATAAAAATATGCTTGGAATGGGAATATAACTGGAATATATTTTATGCAAAAGGTCTCTTGCATGGTATCATTACGAAGCTTATAATCTACTGAGTGTGTTCATCCTATTTGTATGTATGTACCATCCTTGTATCTAAAACTAGAAATATGAAGTTAACTCTAAGGTCCTATTGTAATTGTGCAAAGTGTGGCCCATTAATGGTGGTTTAGAATCTTGATGGCACCCACTGACTAGGACAATTGGTTGTAGATGGTTTATTTACCTGCAAGCCTTCTTGTGGACATGGGGGCCAGCCTGTGGGTAATGAAGAATGAGGTCTTACAGTGACATGTGACCATGTCACCTAATACTGGAATTCACCTTAAACCTGGTGCTTTTCCATTTAGAAGGAGGGGTGGGAACCCAGAGAGACAAAGGTTTCACACCTTGGGCCAAAGCTATAAAAGGGGGCCAGTCATGAGAAATCCCCTAATTACCACCTGAGCTGTACCAGGGGAAAGGATTAGGCCCAGACTAGGAAGGAGTCTAGTCTGTGAAAGAAGCTTATTGGAACATCTCTGAGGGTGAGATTTACCTGTATTCAGTTTCTTAAATATATTACGCTTAGACTTGCGTGTTGTGTTTTATTTTGTTTGGTAACTTACTTTGTTCTGTCTGTTATTACTTGGAACCACTTGAATCCTACTTTTTATACTTAATAAAATCACTTTTGTTTATTGATAAACCCAGAATAAGTGATTAATACCTGGGGGAGCAAACAGCTGTGCATATCACTCTACCAGTGTTATAGAAGGCGGACAGTTTATGAGTTTACACTGTATAAGTTTTATACAGAGTAAACCAGATTTATTTGAGGTTTGGATTGCATTGGGAGCTGGATGCTGGAGATAGGAAACCTGCTGAGAAATTTTGGTTAAAGTCTGCAGCTTTGGCGGCGTGGTTCAGACCCTGGGTCTGTGTTGCAGCGGAGTCTGGCTCAACAAGACAGGGTTCTGGAGTCCCAAGCTAGCAGGAAAAACCAGCTCAGAGGTAGTTTCAGCACATCAGGTGACAGTCACAAGGGGGCCTCTTTGACCGAACCCATCACACACATTACTACTGCAGTCCTCACTCAGACAAAACTATAGTGGGAATTATGTCTGGGGAAGGACCACAGTACGAACAGGGCCTTACAGTTTTCTAAATCTCCCTTCAGGAAAAACCCCTCCCAGAAAAAAATGACCCAAAATTGCACAAGCTTAGCTATTTTTAAGTACATGTACTAGATTCGAGACAGGGGACGCCAAAACCCAGTTCGTAAGGCCCTTACCTAAAAGGCATGAAATAGAGCAGCCAAACATATGGTCAGAAAAACAAAGTTTCTAGGGCCCATCCAGCACGGCTCCCAGTCCCCTCTCTCTTGCTCCTGCTCAGCTTTCTTTTCCTGTTTATACAGCCCAGCCCCAAGGATGAGGCAGGGCGCTCCTTGATTGCGCACAGGCTGTTTTAGCTATAAGCTCCAGACTGTTCCTTAAAAGAGGTAGAATATCATTCCTTCCTTCCCTCCACCCTACCCCGGCCCCTGCCTCCCAAAGCCCAGCAGACTGTGCATTCTTTCCTGAGAAAAGAAAGTATTTGGTTGTCAATACTGAAGATAATCAGGAACATGGAAGTGATGGCACGGGTGGGGCTCTGGTTAGGAGCACATGTTATTCTCCAGGAAAAAGTAAACTTGAAAGCATCATGAGGTGCAAAGACTGGGCTGGGATTTCTTAATTTTTTTTCTCTCCCTCTTTGTGCTGAACAATCCCTTTCAGAAACTGCTGGGTGCCAAAGAGCTGCAACAAGGATATAAATAATTTAGTTTTGATAAAAAAAATCTCTATCTCTCTCTCTCTCTCTGGAACCACTAGCTTTAGCAAAAGGCGGAGTTATTTGGTCTTGCACAAGATTGTACTGAGTACACATGATTGGGCTCAGCAGAGATTCAGTGATCCTAGAAATGTGTCTGGAAATGTGATCATGACTGATTAGATGAGAATATGCACATATTTCAAAGGAATTCTATTCCATAGTGAACTCCTGTCACAACTGGGCTGAGCACTGCCAATTTTCCCAGACTAATTGCTCTTCTGGAAAAGGACATAAAACCAAGCATTGGATCAGAGGCATACAGTTTCTCAGTTACAAAAATCAATGGAGATCCTCTTTTGAAATTATGCTCAAGAGTTCTTTGTTCAATACCTCCCAATGCAGCAAAATTTCACTTATTATATCCATAGAAATGATTCCCCTGTTAGATTAGTGCAAATCCTACTGGAACATGCAAGCAGATTGACCATTCCATTTTCTGAAAAGAATACAATGAGAAGGCCAGAGACAAATGGTCCAAGGCATTTGGAAGAATTAAAGTTCTTGGCTGGCGGGCAACCTATCTGGTTGTGGTCTGACAATGCTGAGACCTATGGGCAGGTTTTCATATCATCACAATCCAACAGCTGGCTACTTTGGGATAGGGTGCTACCCCTTTATGAGTAGGCGGGCCTGGTAAGTCATCAGAAGGAGTACAGGCAGTCCTCGACTTTACGACATTTGACTTACAACAAATGGCACTTATGACATTTCTGAATTGACACCCTGATTCAATGTACGACAACTGGTTTCGACTTTACAACGCTCAGTTCCACAATGGAGTGGATTGAGGTTCAGAGTTACAATATTTCAATTTACCACGCAATTTTCAGGAACCAATTGTGTCATAAGTCCAAGGACTGCCTGTACATAGTGATGACAGAAAGAATCCAGGAACCCTATTTGGAGCTTTTGTGCGTTCTTGTGGCTAATAAATTGGGATTTGGCCTTGAACCCCTGGACTCTGCATTTCCTGAGCTCTGAGATCCAGCTGATCCTGTGTCACATAGTTGCCATGGCCTAAATATTCAAACATGGCCAGTGAGTTGGGGTAATAACCAATTATAATCTCTGGATTTTATATAGCCCTTTTCCTGAGCAGATCCAAAAGCACATTATAAATAAGGCAAGCATCGTCATCCCCATTTTTCAGGTGGGGAAACTGAGGCACAGAGGGGCGAATGGATTTACCCAGCAGATCAGTGGACAAGCTGGGAATAGAATGCAGGTCTCCTAAGTCCCAGTCTAGTGCTCTATCCATCTGGCCATACTACCTCACAACTTGAAACACTTGAAGGGAAGACCAATTTACAGAATGTACTAAAACTCAGACTTCTTTTAAGTGCTCACTTGGGCTCCCAGAATCCCTAGTCACTTTTGCAAATGTAGGCCTGTGAGTTTTTAGCTTTGTAAAAAGAAGAGAAGTGATCTAATCAGCTCGATCACACTGATGTGCCAAGTAATTATCACGGTAGCATTTCATTAACAACCTCCAGCAAAACTCTCTTCAACACCCACGACCAGAACAGCCAGCTAGAAAAAAAAATAAAAGAAAAAGGCCAATTACTTTTCACAGGAAATTTGGGCTGGGGGAGAGGTGCTGAAATTTCCCATTAACATTTTTCAACTAAAGATAAACTGGAAAAAAATTGTTTCTGAATACCATTTTCTGTAAAACAAAAAATTGCTTTCAATTTAGAAAAAAATGAAACCCAAGTTTTAAACCAAAACCTGAAAACATTTACCAAATTTAGTTTTTTTTTTCCATTAAAAACAAAGCCCAGGCTTTCATTTCTGATGAAAACCCAAAATTACTTTTCACCAAAACCATTTCTATTGGCAATCTCAGCAGAAAGACAACAAATCGACTGAAAGGGACAGGGAGGCCGAACTTGCCTAAAGATGGTTTCTCTAGGTACACTGGACCCAGAGAAACCTTGCATAGTCACTTCTGGTCTCATGTTGTACCTTTTTGTGGATGAAGAGAGCACCCGTCTCCAGAGAGGACTCTGGCACCTTTCATCAGCAAATTATTTTAACAGATGAACGAGATTTTATACATCAGAGTCTTTGCTGTCTTATTCTGTCTGTGTGTTCTCAGTAAAGTTTTACCTACTAACTGCCCCCCAACACACACACACAAATACACACACAAAATGGTAAGAACAGTCCTACCTGAGCAAGAACTTGAGCTGTTGAGGCCAGTTGGAGCTGGATTGATCAGTTCTACCCAGCACAACAGTGAAGCTCCAAATTGTAAACTAGCTAATTAAAGTTTTAGACAAGGAAATCTGAGCTGCCAAGTTCTGAACTTCCAAATAAAGTCTCTCTCAAGGCCCTCATGTTTCAGTCACCTCACTAGACCACTGAGCAGATACTTGGCAAGAGCTGAAAGATGTGGTGGATTCTCTGTCAGCTGAACTCTTCAAATCAAGATTGTATATCTCTCTAAAAAAATCCTAGAATCATAGATTATTAGGGTTGGAAGGGACCTCAGGAGATCATCTAGTCCAACCCCCTGCTCAAAGCAGGACCAATCCCCAAATGGCCCCCTCAAGGATTGAACTCACAACCCTGGGTTTAGCAGGCCAATGCTCCCCCAAAATTGGAGACATACCTATCTCCTAGAACTGGAAGGAACCTTGAAAGGTCATTGAGTCCAGCCCCCTGCCTTCACTAGGCAGGACCAAGTACTGATTTTTGTCCCAGATTCCTAAGTGGCCCCCTCAAGGACTGAACTCACAACCCTGGGTTTAGCAAGCCAATGCTTAAACCACTGAGCTATCCCTCCTCCCCATACAATGCCTATGTGGACCAACTTCAAATAAAAAGATATGACCTCACCCAACTGATGTCACTCATATCCTGGGACCAACATGGCTACAACACAGTAAAAAATACACTTAACCAGAATTTATGGGCCCGATGCAGGACCTTTTTGTGCAATTCCCTAGCCTTCATTATGCAGGTGATCAGACTATATGATCATTAGGGTTCCTTCTGGCCTTAACAACGAATCCCTGTTAAATGCCTCTCTGGAAAAAAAAAATCAAGATGAAGGAACTTAACTGTGAGCTTTGATGTGCAGACTTGAAACACACCTATTAGGAGCCAATCTGCTCGCAGAAATGCATTCTTAAAGGGCATCTGTGAATTGCTTCTAAGATAACACATGCAGCACATTTCTAGTTAGAACAAACACTAGTTCCCAATGACAAGCTGTGGCACTCTGTACCTCAAAACAGCACCATGGAACCCCCATATTCAACAATGTCATATAATTATGATATACTCTATACAAAGTATGCCTTGTGAGCTATTATTTTAAAAATCTTGATCTGTTGAACATTAATACCTGGTTAGAGTGTATGTGCTATCATTGTATGGGAAGTTATGAAGTTTTGCTATGTGTTTGTGTTACTGATATGTTGGAGCCTTTCAGATACAACAATGGAGCAGCCAGACATGCTCATGGCCCACTGAAGAGAATTCACACTCCCAAGAACTATCCCAGGATCTGTATACAATGGAGACTTCTCAGAGATAGCATGAAGACAATGGAGACTGCTTGACTCATGTCATAGCAAAGGGTCTTTCCAGCAAGCTGGAAGAAACTATGGTGTCACTTCCCCTCTTCTATAGAATATCAGGGTTGGAAGGGACCTCAGGAGGTCATCTAGTCCAACCCCCTGCTCAAAGCAGGACCAATCCCTAGACAGATTTTTTTGCCTCAGAGCCCTAAATGGCCCCCTCAAGGATTGAACTCACAACCCTGGGTTTAGCAGACCAACGCTCAAACCACTGAGTTATCCCTCACTTTCCCCTCACAACTCAACACCTGGAAACACATCTGGAGGACAAAGACTGACAAGGGAAAGGTGGTCCTGGGCTGAAGAGGAGTCCCAGCCTGTGTATGGAAGATCTGTAACCTGCTTGTACTATCAGGGTGAAACACTGCTTGATTCAAATCCTGTTTAGTTTATAGAACTTAGGTTGTGCACTGATTTTTTATTTTCTTTGGTAACCATCTCTATCCTTTATGCCTACCACTTAAAATCTATCTTTCTGTAGTTATTAAACCTGTTTTATATTTTACTTAGAACAGTGTATTTTGCTTGAAATGCTTGGGAAACCTCAGCTCAGGAACAAAAGCTGGTGCATATCCTCTCCACATTGATGGGGAGGCAGACTGGGTAATAAACTTACACTGGTCAGGCTTCTGACCAGGGCAAGATGGTACAGGTGTGGGGGTCCTGAGCTAGGGGGGAATTGGCTGGAACCTCTCTGTTGTTGGTTCATGAGTGGCTGGGAGAAGCATTCTTGTCTGTGTAAGTGCAGCACCTGGAGAGGTTTGCAGCTTGTCACAGTATCACAGTGTGAGAGGGAACCCAGGTTGATGGGTCAGAGGGCTCAGCCATACCCATCACACAAGCATCCTAAAACTCCTATTTATTTCTGACCCACCAAAGGATTCTGATTTTAAACTTGACTTTAGCCAGTGCTCTTCTGGGGCATGTATAAATTATACCTTAGATTCTCGCGTGTTACAGGTATAAAACCACAGCACAGTCTAAACCATGCACTCAGAGCCTAAGATGACTGGGTAGCTCTGGGAATTGGTAATCGACTATAGACCCATTCAGCTCTAGGTCATCAGTTCAAACCCAGGGCAGGTCAATAGCTGTTCAGTTTCCACCATAAAAAATGAGTCTCAAACCAATTCCTACTGGACACAGAATGGGCCCCCTTGTGGTAATCTCAGCAAGGACTGAATAGGCTTGGAGAATTCTCTTTCATCACAGCCTGGCAGGGAGCAAGACTTGCACTGTCAGTGCTGTAACCAGTTCTGTGGTGAGGTTCTCAGACAGCAGGGCTGCCAAAGCTAGCACCTTTCAGCAATGCTAAATTCACCCAAAACATTAAAAATCAATGCATCACTTCATATTTTGAGAAGAATCGTAGCCAGTTGCCTTTAAACTATGACTTTTGGGGTTTATGAGATAATCAAATGTTAATGCAATCTAATATCCTTGAGTCTCTAAACAGCCACATTGAAGTCTACAATGATGCTTCCTCATTCTCCCAACATAATTAGTTTCAACTGGCTTCTTAGAAGCAAAGAGCAGCCAGCATATTTTGTAGTAGCTTTCCTGAACAGAAGTGATTTTGACATCCACTCACCTTTTTACTAAAGAATCTATTTGTGCCTCATGAGTTCAGAATGATTTTCTATCAGTTGAGTCAAAGCTGTATTTTAGCCTGGTCCCTGAGCAGCATAACTGCTTTTATCTGAAAGCTATCTTGTACCTACAAGCAATATTTTAATGCATATCATGGCATTTTAGAAGAAGCACTTCATCTTTATTCTGATCAGAAAGGGGGGTGAAATCAATCTTAACTCCTGATAAAATTTTATTTAAGAAGGTGGAAGACATCTTCAAGATTTAAATGGCATACATACTTCATAGGAGTCTTTACATGCCTGTGCTCCCACCCAGCTGCTGTGTATAGAAGGAAAAACTTCACCAAAATAACCTTAAAGGGAAAAGCATCTTGCATCCTTAAAACAAACTCTCTTAGGTAACTATGCTATTGTGATGTTTCAAACTCCTATTAGATAAAGAACCCCATTACCTGCAGATTTATGTCTGGTTCTTTTGGAAATTATGCTCCCCAGTGAATGATCTTGGGAGGGTTCTTCCTATCTGAGCAAACTCAGTTCAAACCTACAATCTATGCAGTCATTTCATTTTTTTTATTATGTGCATCACCTTAGCAGGTCTCAATGACAACACCATAATCTCTTACATGAGAACTGTACAGTGTCCTGTAGTTGCAGGTCATTTAACCAGCTGCAGACAGCAAAGAAACCTGAAAGGATGTTCTGACTGAATGTGAATACAACTGATTTTAAAAAAATCAACTATGATCCATTTATATAGATCCACTTCATCCTATCACTGCACAAAACATGAGCCTCGCATAGACAACAGCACCGTATGGCTTATCAGGATTCCTTCCCTTCAGCTAGTTACAGCACATTAGGTGTAACCCTTGAAAATCTGTATAAAGTGGAATGTTAGAAACTTTTTTCATAAATTATATGCCAAAATTAAACACACACAAAAAAACCAGCCTAATTCTTATCAAGCTTTGATTTTGGCAGGTCTTGGCTTCTGGATGCCATTTAAAAAAACAAAACAAAAAAAAACACATTTTCAACTATGAGGCACCAATAATTTAAACCAGGAATTGTACAAAGAGGAAAATGAAATGCCTGAGAGAATTCTGTTGAGAGTTTTATTTTAGCCATCACATATGATCAAGTTACCAATTACAAGGAGCCTTATTCAGTGTAAAATCAACTCTGACTTGCTCTGTAAAGTGACTCACTGAATAAGAAGCACTCTCACTTATCAGCAGGTGTTTGTAATGTTAAGGTTGGATCTCATTTCTCTTCAGAGAGAGAGAGAGTGTTAAAACACTGGCACAGCAACACAAGGCACATCTGACAATGACAAAGCAATTTATCAAGAACTAGGGGAAAAAATCATGAAACTGTTAGAGTCTGTTCATCCCATATTATTTATCTTATGGCTGATGCTGAGAAAATGTTAAGAAGCTGAGGCAGTCAAACACTAATGCAAACATAATTAAAAAATTAGATGCTGTTTGTCCCCTTATCAGTTGAGCCTCTCTCTCTGTTTATAGCCGACACTGTATCTCCTAGACAGCATACATACAAAGGCAAGATTTCTCTCTTCATCATCTGTTTTCTCAAGTTTAACTCCTATGCATTTTTTTAATAGCATGGAAATCAGGACATCAAGGAAACAACAAATATTAAAACCCTCCCAAGTGCTTCTTTCATAGCACCAACAACGAGAGCTTTCTACAACTTTTTTAAAAATTAACTAACCCTCTAGATAAACATAGGGCCAAGAAATCTAGACATGTCTGTAAAGCGAAATGAGTACATGCCAGGGCTCCCGACCCCTCCCTCCCCTAGCTTTGACTTTCACTGGCCACCATGTACATATTCCTTCTTTTCCAGATCTAGGGCTCTGAACCAGAAGAAGAGGTACTGAGTCCCCGACACAGCAGGATCAGGGCTGCACCATCCCCAGGGGATAACACCTTGCAGAGCTGGGCAGCGCTGTCACCCACCATCCAAACCACGCAACATCAGCGCTTCCCTTGCACGCCAGATAATGTCGGAACAGCACAGGCAGGTCTGGAGGGTGGAAAGCGGGAGAATTACCTTGGAAGAGGTGGAGGCGCTGGCACCGCAGCGGTCCGGAGTGGGCAGGTGGCTCCCCAGCTCTCTGCCCCCGGCCAAGCAGGAGTCGCAGCTGCCCAGGGGCCCCTCGCTGGGGCCGCCCAGCGGCTCAGTCCCGCAGGCTGGTTTCTCCGGCCGCCCGCCCGCCCGCCGGTCGGTAGGAAGAGGAACAAATCACATCCAGGTTTCGCCCCAAAGGGAATCCAGAGCCCGCTGTAAATCCGCCCGCCCGGCCCCCGAGCCCCCAGCAGGCGGGCTCCCCGGTCACCGCGCCCGGCGCAGGCAGGGCAGGGCTGAGGCGGCTCTGCGGGGCTCAGCCCGGCGGGCGGCTAGCTGCGGAGCCGGCGGGGGGGAGGCTCTTCCATGCGGCCCCCGGCCCGGGCTGAGCCGGCCTGTCTCCGGGACCCCCTGCACCGCGCCTGGCCGGTCTTGGGGCGGGGCGGCGGGGGACCCGGCACCGCTGCTGCGGCGGCGGCGGCGGCGAAGCTCGCGGTGGCGCGGGGCGGCTCCCGCCCGGTAACGCGACGCGGCGGCGGCGGCTACATGGCCGGGGCGCGAGGCTCAGTCCGGCCCCGCTCCTGCCGCCGGAGGTGCCCGGCGAGCCCCGGAACAGGCGGCGGCAGCGGCGGCTGGGGACGCAGCCCGCCGGGCTCGGGGAGGCGGGCGCGCCCTCATGCCGGAGGAGCCGAGCAAGCGCGGTAGCAGCCGGGCTGCCGCCCCCTCCCCCGCAGATACCTATTGGGGAAGGGGAGGGGGCGGGGCTGCGGCGGCTGCTCGCGCCCGGCCCCGGCGGCGCTGGAGGCGGGAAGGCGGGAGAGGAGGTGACGGGAGCGCGGTGCCTGCGGGGGGTGTTTCAGCGGGACTGAGGAGCCGCTGGGATGAGCATGGTGGTATATGAAATAAGGGGTAGTCTAGACTGGCAGACTCCTAACACATTCCGAATGGAGGTGCCAGGTGCAGACGCCTTGGAAATCTTAGACACCCTCAGGGGTCCCAAGACCACGGGTTTAAAACTACTGGGCTAGAGCAGGGGGAGCGGGAGCTTCTATCTCCCCCCTCCAGAAGAAGAAGAGGAGGTTCAATTGCATTGGGAAGTGGCAAATTCAAAACAGATATCGGCGGGAAATACGTTTTCACACAAGGTGTGACTAGCCTGTGGAACTCACTTCTCCCAGGATGTTCTGCTGGCTAAGAATTTAGCAAGGTTCAAACAGAGATGAGACATCTATGTGGTTAACAAGACTTTCCAGAGTTATAAATAGTTAATACTAACGGAATATAGGACAAAAACAAGGAGTCATCTGGTGGCACCTTAAAGACTAACCAATTTATTTGGGCATAAGCTTTCCTGGGTAAAAACCCCACTTCTTCAGATGCATGGAGTGAAAATTACAGATGCAGGCATTATAGGACAAGCGATAAACCCTCATGTTTTAAAGGCAATCTCTATTAGTGGTAAGGGTAGGACCATCATGGGAGGTTTTTATTGCCTCCCATCTATATACTGTGGGGGTTCTTGCACTGTCCTCTGAAACATCTGGACATTGTCAGAGATAGGGCATGTGTCTAGTCCATTATGGCAATTTCCACACTTCTTCCTGGAGAGCAAGGGGTGAGAGAGCATATGGGTCTGTGAGGGGTTAAAGCTACAGCATCTTTAATCTAAATTTACATTTATTTTCCCCATTCCTGGGGAACCTCAGAGTCTTCTCCTGCATTTATTCAATGCAGTTTGTGGAGTATAGGACACTTGGTCACTCCTGCCCATCGCTGCACATGTCAAGCTGCCTGCACAGCTATTCCCTATTATTGTGGGCCCAAACATTCAGAAATGGCTGTTATTTGGGGTGCCCCAGGGTCTGGGTGCTCAAGTTGGGACACTTTAAAGGTGCCTCATTTTTCCAGAGCTGCTAAGCATCAGCAGCACCAATGAATTCAGCTATGGTTGTTTTGGACTTCTAAAAATCAGGCCCCTTTTAAAGTGCCTCAAGTTGGGCACTCAGAAACCCCAGCACCCCAAATCACTAGCTCTAGCTAAGAGTTTTAGCCATAGTGCACAAGGGGAGGTGCTAGGAGCACTACTGCGTGTTCTGCAGGCTGCCGGAGAGAATGGCCTCCCTTCCCATACCCACAGCAGCAGTCTAAAACAGGGCAGACCTACCTGCCCAAAGCCCAGATAATTGATTAAGGGTTCAGCAAATAGAGCAGGCCCTATGCAGCTATTGGCCAGAGGACTGGGAGGAAATGCCACCCCTCACTCCCTGCTCTTGGTTGGAGAAAGGGCATGTACTTCTAGAGTGGGAGCTTAGCACTTTTGAAGTGGGGATGGGGACTGGCTGTAGGCCACTTTATCAGCCAGTGGGCATACAAGTAGGATTGGAAAGAGGTGCCCCAGGACTGAGGCTGGAGCAAGCAGGCCCAAAGGTAGCTTGGACATGGGACTAGGGATAGGCCTAGGGAGAAGCAGCATAGGTGGCTGCAGCCAGGCTGGGAAAGTGGCCTGCCTGGGAGTCTTGACTGGAGTGGTAGCCATGGCGATGGAGGCCTGTGAGAGGATAGAGACTGGGAGCTCCTGTTGCTCCCAAGCACTAGGGATCACCATGAGAGGTAATAGATACCTGTAATAGGCCTACAGGACTGAGGCTGAGATGGTGCAATATGAACTCATAATGGGTCACTGGTAGTACTCTTAAGGACTGGGGTCTTCGTGCATTGTACTGTTGAGGGGGTGCTGTGTGTGTTGCTGAAAGGTCCCTCTTACTAATCGTGGGTTGTGTCCTTGCCCAGGTAAAGTTGCTGGTATTATATCTGAGTGCAGCTGGTATTATATCTGGGCATGTGGTTTGGGGGCATTTGGGGACCACACAACAAACTGAGGTCCCCTCCCCTGGCACTGATCAGATCCTACTGCTCCATTTTCCAAAGCTCTCAAGGAGCTGAGCACCTTACATACATAAACCATGGCAGTATTGCCAGTGCCAGGCAGTGCAAAATCATGTCAGACTCCCAAAAATTATGAGACTTTTGTTTTTAAAAATGCACATTGGGTTATTTTTATTTGCCTTCTAGCATTTGAAGCTTATGGGTTTGCTCCAGTCATGTTTTCAAGCTTTTCTCCACAACCACAAGGATTAGACACTTCGTTTTTTAAATTAAAGCTGGGATTCTCACCTAACAACATGACTCCAGGAGCTGGGGCTTTAAGGAAAATAGTAAATATTGCAAGACTCATGATGAAGTTACAAGATTTGGCAACAGTGCAGTGTCAATGTGTGCATGTTATACTCACAGATCCAAGTGATGCTGGAACACTAATTTAATTACAGTTTTGTAAAAATTGGAATACACAGTCCCCCATGGAGGTGTCTGCAGAAAGGTCAAACCTATGCTGTGACCACATCTTGCTCGCCAGATTGCTGTGTGCTGCTGACCTCTCTGTCAAGATGAAGGCTTAAAGAGATGGAGCCGGGATATGCAATCCTGGCATTATTCCAACCAATTCAGTGTAAAGTAAAAAACTTTTTCTTAAAAAAATAGGATATGTTTATGCTAAGAGTCCAAGGCATTGACTTCTGAATGCTTGGAGCTGGCAGTGCTTCAGTGGTTTATATATGTTCCTCTTACATCCTATTAATTTCTTCTATGCAGGTTTCTTTGTCAGTCTCCTTTGTGAATCAGTGGAGATATGCATTGAAGTTTCTCTCTTTCTGTTGACTCTGACACCAATTTTGGCTGCAGATTTTTCTCTTCCTTGAGTTATTCTTATACATGTTGTATTTCTGTTGTGGTGCTTTTTTGATTGTTTCCTACTTGTAATATGAATTGTGCTTCATTTTGCCAATGTCAGAATTGCCCCTTTAATTCCATCAATTGCATTCACTCTGTGGGTGAATTATTACATTCCCTTATTCCTTCCATTTTTTGTGTCAAAGTCACTTAATTTGTTTAATTAATTTTTATGTATGCTAAAGAATAAAAATGTGGCACAATGACATTCTCAGTCATTCTGTGACAGCACAGAGTGAAGAGAGGAAAGGCAAGATGCTGAATAGACTTGCACATGGAAGATTGCTGGGTTTTGTTGGGTTTTTTTGTTGTTGTTGTTGCTAAATTTCTACACCTTGACCCTGCAATGAGTGACTACCACCCACTCACAGAAATCAATCCCAGGGCTGGATACTTGGTGTGTCTGGACCCCCAAAATAACCCAGAGAGAAGCAGTGCAAAGTCCCCTTCAGCCTGCATAGGAGGAACCATCAGTTTGAAAAAAAAGTATTGAATTCTTAATGGCCTACATAAACTCTAGCCTCTATCCTGGAACTGCAAAACAAGGGGTCATCTTATGGTGTTGGGTTTACTGAGGTAGATACCTATTTGTTAAGAAATGGACTGAGACTCACCAACTTACATAGGGCCCCTGAACAGCTGCCAGATAAACTACTAACCTGGGCTGTGAGAGGTGAAATGCTGCTGCTGTATTACTACCCTCTGAACCACAGTCAGATAATATCAACTACAGTAAATAGCTGGAGATGTCATTCACATCTCTGAGCAGACTCAAACAGAGCAGGTACAATATTTACAACTGGAAACGTCTTGCCACTCAGGATTAGAAATAGTCGTTTGCTGGCACATCCCAGTCGAGGGGAGATAGCTTCCAGGTAGAAAAGCTAATGCAGGGGTCGGCAACCTTTCAGAAGTGCTGTGCCGAGTCTTCATTTATTCACTCTGATTTAAGGTTTCGCGTGCCAGTAATACATTTTATAACTAAACTATTGTTGTATGTAAAGTAAATAAGGTTTTTTAAATGTTTAAGAAACTTCATTTAAAATTAAATTAAAATGCAGAGCCCGCTGGACCGGTGGCCAGGACCCGGGCAGTGTAAGTGCCACTGAAAATCAGCTCGCGTGCCGCCTTTGGATGTATTAGAGCATAAGCTTTTGTGGGTGAATACCCACTTCGTCAGACGCATGTAATGGAAAATGTTGTGTATACATGATGTTAAATACTTGTACAGGGAAAATGGCTTTAGCCTGAGCTGAGAAGGCCCCAGACAGGTGTGGAGGAAAATTGGGTCTGAGGTTTCTTCTATTTGAAGAAGAGCTAATGCGATCCCGGGATGCATAAACAGGAATCTTGAGTAGGAGTCAAGAGGTTTTTGGCACTGGTGTGATGGCTGCTGGAATATTGTGTCCACTTCTGGTACCTGTAACTCAAGAAGGATGTTGATAAATTGGTGAGGGTTCCTGTTGGCCTTGGAATCTATGAATTAATTAAGTTTGAGAATATTTGTTGTGTCTGATTAAAGTGGTGTTGCAGGTCATTTTCTAGTTTCTATACCCAGTGTTCTAGGATGTGGAACACAAAAGAGTTTTTTGTTGGAAACTCTCAGCATTATACTGCAGAATACTCATGGCTCTTCAGGTTATGGTTACTGTGAACAGAAAAATAGTCTCTTTGTCAGTTTTCTAATTTTCCAGCAATCCTATGTTTATTTCTTCTTGTGCTCCTCTGCCTGCCTATCTTTATCTACCTGTGTTCGTGTCTTAGACTGTAACCTTTGTGGGGCAGGGGCCATCTTTTTATTGTGTCTAAAACAGTGAAGCTGTGTCCATGACTCAGAGATCCAGGCACTACTGCAATAGAAATAATTATAATATTCTATTTGTGCATTACCTTATGGAGCTGAGCATATGTATTACATATGAGGAAACAGTCTATGAGAAGCTTGAATAGGCTGAGTTTGACATCCGTTTGGTATTAACTCCAGAAGGAGGACCTGTAAGATAGACAAAAATCTGCATTTAACATTTTTCAGCAGGCTTTCTGCTTGGTGACTTAGGCCGTGATGGTAGTAGCTACATCCCATTGTTTTAGAAGGGCCTCTAGTGCTACTTTTAATTTCTGAAGAAATAATTTCAAAAGTTTCAGGAAAAACAAACAAAGCCTAAATTATACAATTTGGTTGTGTTGCATCATCTAGATGAAGGATTCAGATTAGCTTCATTTTTTCCACATCTGAAATAGATAAAGACCTGTAGGGCTCAGCAGACTTCTGCAAATTCTGAGTTTATGATCCTTTTCATTTGTTTAATATAATGAGGTAAAAACGGAAGTACTCTAAATAAGATATGCTCCCCCTGCTGAGACTTGTTTGATGTCTCTGAAATTTGTGTATTGTAAATACTAATCTCTCGCTGCTTGCATCTTACCTAGAGTTCATGCTAAAATGTGCTGCTGTCAACAACTTGCTCATCTAAGGTGCTTCTTACTTAGTGGCATAAATCTTAGTTTAACTCTAATCTTTTGTTCAAGAGTTTGACGTGATACATATGGGGCAGAGCTGGGATTAGGCTATTGGAACCCTGCTAGAGATACCTTGGAGTTAGTGGTCCAACTCTTGGATAAGGCATCCAGTCTCCACAAAGCATCAAAGGCTTTTGCAATGCCATTTATGGCCCACCTAGAGGGTTGCACGCAATGAAAGATTATGGAGACAGATTGATTTAAATTGTATGAGGGCAGGCACAATGGGTATTCTTCCTCTTCCCACTCTTTGATTTACAAATTTTGGGCTTGTTTACTTGCACAACCATTGCTTACCTAAATTGCTACAAAATTTGACAATTCTTTGGCTGCGCTTGAAAGTAAAAGAATAGACCCACCTCCCGGGGCAGAAAGGACACTGCTTGTACACCTACTTCCAAACCACAGCTGCCCCATCACTTTCCACTCTCTCTTTTAAAATTTCGTTGCATAGAGTAGCGCACCTGGGACACTGTGGGTAAGACTGTTCTTCCCCCACCCACCCTGGTTCTGAAGGAATTTGTCAGTCAGGTAACACTTACAGACTCTGGAGCTTTCACTTGGGAAAAACCTTTCTACCTGGCTCAGAAATCTATTTAATTTGAACTGAGAAGTATGTTTTCTCTTAGATGCCTATCAACTCTGCAGATCATTTTGGACATGAATGAATTTCCAAGGGCAGAATATTTAATTCCACCAGGGTACCCTCTGTGTGGGAAATTAGCCAGCTCTGTTGACTCGGGCTCTTGCGTGCTTGGCCAGAGGAATAAGTTGAATGTGTGTGTAATACGATTTCTATTTTTAGGGCAATCAGTTCACACTGTCGTGGGTTAAGATTTATTGTCCAGTCTCCCAGAGCTAAGTGATTTCTCTCGTGACTCCCTGAGAATTCAACCTGCCACAACACCTGTTATCTCAGGATTTTCCATCTCATAAAAGCTTGAATATTTATGACTCTCTGCACCCCACAGCTTGCAGAATCAGCAGCATAAATGTTACCCCACTGACCAAATCCTGCTGTGACGCTGATCCAATAATAATAAGCTTGGAAGGATTAGATTTTTATCAGTAAATGTTGATTTCACTGTACATGCACAGAAAGACAACAATTGAAATTGACCTAGGCAAAGTAAGAAAAATGGTTATAAACCTTTAACTTTTTGAATGTCTACTGTAATTAAATAGTCTGACCCCTCCCCCAATTTCCTGCAACTGTGAGAAAAGCATTGAGAAAATGCTTAAAACCCATAACTTTGCACAACTGTGAACATTTAAAAATAGAAAAAATGCTTTAAAATAATCTGTATTATGAGTGGAAATTACAAGCAAATGAAAATCGAATTCTGCCAAGTCCAAATAATGAGTAATGGACTCCGAGCCTCTCATTTCCCCTAATCCTGCCAAGTTAGGAAGTAGAATTTAGATGGAGTTATTCTTCTGGGTTGGAATTCACTAATGCAGAAGGCCAAGTGGAGGCCTGTTCATCACTTAAGTCCCATTTAAACCCTTAGTGGTGCTGAACCATTCCTAATTCACTAGGGACTGGGAATGGCAGGGAGGCAATACCTCAGGCCCTGGTGACATATTGGCACAGTGGCCTCTAAGCCACTCCTGCTTGTTTATCAGTGTCAAGGCTGAATCCCCACTCTGTCACTCCGAGTGCAGGAAGTGGGGGCCCACAAGTGTTTTAAAAATTAATACTTGCCACTCCAGGCTTGTATTACACTCCCAAGGTTACAGCTTCTCTCTGACCTTGGCTTGGTAAACGCTGCCACCACCCAAATGCAAAAAAAACCCCTTGGACCAGGAAGGAGCACTTGGGAATTCCTCCCTGTGGGGTACCCTCAAGCCCTTTCACCTCCCCCTCCGGGGAAGAGCTGAGAAAGAAAACAAAGGAAATTAGCTGTTGCCCCCAGCTAATCAAACAGCATATGTACAAACCTCTTAGGACACCAAAAATCCAATCCATAGGTAAATTTTCTTTAAAAAGGTAAATTTTATTAAAATAAAAAATAAAGAAAATATATTTGGAACTTAGGGTTTTGCTAGATTTTAAAAGAGCAATTCCAAAAATTAAGTACCCAAAATAGCTTCTTGGAGGTTCAGTTTAAAGGTTACAAGCAAACAAAAGCATCCGGTGTTAGCACAGAGGAGATCCACAAGCCAAAATAAAGCAATAACCTGATCATGTCTACCTAAGCATTCCTTATCCCAATGAGTCCTGCTAGGTATGGAAAATAATTTTTCATATCTGGTTCAAACCTTACACAGCATTTCTGCTTATAGCATTGCTGCTTGGTGTTCCTGCAGCCCAGAGGGAGCAACAGACAAAGGGAAAGCTTCTTTCCCCCATTTTAAAAAGTTCTAACTTTCCATTGGCTCTTTCGGTCAGGTATCCACTGTTCTTTCTTTACCTGGGGGACTTTTTAACCCTTTACAGGTAAAGCAAGTAAAGAACAGTTACCAAGAGGGATTTAACAGCTAACTGGCTGGCTGGGTGTCCATCAAAGGGAGCTACCCCCCACCCTTTATTTATCACAATCAGTATTGAAAAGAGTCCCGATTCAGTACAGTCAGGGGCGGCTCTACCTTTTTGGCCGCCCCAAGCAGTCATGCGCGGGAGGCGCCCCGGAGCCGCGGACCTCCCGCGGGCATGACTGCGGAGGGTCCGCTGGTCGCGCGGCTCGGCTGGACCTCCCGCAGCTGCAGACGGTTCACAGGTCCGGCGGCTCCGCTTGAGCTGCCGCAGTCATGCCTGCGGGAGGTCCAGCTGAGCCGCGGGACCAGCGAACCGTCCGCAGTCATGCCTGCGGCAGGTCCACTGGAGCCGCGGGACGAGCGCCCCCTCCGCAGTCATGCCTGCGGCAGGTCCGGTCGTCCCGAGGCTCCGGTGGACCTCCCGCAGGCATGACTGCGGCAGGTCCGCCGGCCCAGCCTGCCGCCCCCCCGGGAAAGGGCCGCCCCACGCGCGTGCTTGCCGCGCTGGGGTCTGGAGCCGGCCCTGAGTACAGTCCTGCAGATGAGATGGCTTGTAGCTTCAGTGGGTAATGTTTCAGAAAGTCAACTTGCTCTATATGAACCCCAGGTTGTCTGGAGCATCAGTGTATTTATGCAAATAAGTCAAGGATGTTTTCATTATTTTCATCCACAATGGCAAAAGCTTTATCCTTTGGCACTTTTAGCTGTGCAGTGTCTTAGAGGAGGAATGTGAGCTACTGGTTAGAGAAGAACCTTGAGCTCTATGAATATCAGGCACTAAATAAATGCAAAATATAGTAGACCCTCATTAATTTCACATGCCAAAAGCATGTGAAAGTCTCTCCCTGCTTCCCAGTGAAGACTTAGTGAGGTCTCATGTTACTAAGGCATCCGTACTCATACAAAATCTCTTGCAGAACGCTTACCCGAGTACTCAGAAGCATTGTCATGCATAATTAAAACTAAACTGCATTTGTCAAATAAATGAACAAAGTGCATTTTTGATGCCTTGCTCTTGCTCTTACTTTTCTGTTGTATGTATTCATTTGCTAATTTGCAAAATTAATTAATTGGCAATAGGTCTCCTAGTAATTAGCAGAGCTATGTAAAGATGTTGTTGTTAAAGACCTTTTGGATGACATTCATCCCACGCAGTGGGGTCTGCACAAGTTCTACATGCCACTTACGCTCTCAAAGCATGAATTAAATTATATGTAGGCTCTGTGCAGAGCCCACTGCACTCTTACCATAACTTAGTACCAGTTCAGCTGAAACTGAACTTAAATATTTATTGAACATCTTATTGATACATACTATATTTGGTTACCACGGTGATTGGTGCATTATAGCTAGACAAAGGGCTGCCTGGCTGGAGGAAAGAGAGCACCACTTTCCTGACAATGACACCAGTAGCAACAAAGTGCCTTTCTCTGGCGTCTGGAGAGCATTCTGCTCAGGGTTTTCTCTTGACTCTGAATATCATGTCATGAGCATTGGAGAAGGCTACTCCTACTGCTTATTAGCTATGCTGGACAATACCAGGCAGCTGCATTCCCCCCACCAGTCTGATATGTTGTCTATTTATAAAAGCCATTTAAACCCCAAATCTGTATTGACATTCCCCACCATGCTGTGGGTTTGTCACTGTACTCCCTTCCCTCCTAGGGCTGCAGCATTCTCTGGAAGGCAAAGCACTGTTATTTCAAGCAGCTACAATTTTTCAGTAGGAAAGAGGTATATTATACCCCTCAGTGAAAAGAAAATGGATGCAGCTTCCAATGAAAAATATCTCTACTTAGTTCTATGTAAAGCCTGTCACATTTCACAGAGGGCTAGCCAAAAGATTTAAGAAAAGGCAAAATTAGGCTGGGGTTGATGATCCCCCTATGTAAAGGGGTAATGAATAAAGATAGGTCTGAACCAGAATTCTGCATATGAGTGCACCCAATGGGAACTCTGCACTTGACCCCTAGGCTGAGCCACAACCACAGCTCTGATCCTCTCTCTGGAAAAAACCCAGATCTGAACTTTGTAGCTCCGGTTCCTCTTTGGGAATTAGGGATGCTGGTTTTGCTCTCTGCTGCTCATGTGCTAAACCTGCCATAGGTACTGAGGCACCCAGTCTGGAGACATGGTTACATGACACCTTCTCCCCTAAAGACCTGCCTACCCCGTAATTGGCACCCGGAGTTCTTTGGACAGGCCCTTGGGCCAGGTCACTTTCTGCAATAGTAAAACACATAGGAGGGAGATCTGGGGAGGAAGGGGTCTGTATCTCTGTAAGGATCTCCCTCCTATTAGAGTCTCCCCAAATCCTCATGTTGCCTTGTGTGGGGGCGCCCTCCCCTGGTGGCGAAGTCACAGGATTCAACCCCAAACCCTGGTGCCTCTGCACTGCTGTCCCTGCTTTGCTGGCTGATTGTGGAGCTGGTTATGAGAATATTCTATAAAAAGGAGATGGCTATATCTGTTTGATTCGTTGGTTAATAGCTAAGGTGCCAGTGGACCCAAGTATACACAAGTATATCTGGGTTTTGTAGGACCAATAAAATGTCTTGTTGTGCACTGCAAGAGGCTTTTTGGGTGCAGCTCTTAACAGGCCTCCCCCCAGTAGCATGGTCCTATTAGCTCTCTTTGCCTTTATTTGTCACAGGGAAGGGGTGAGGAATATGTGGAGAAGATCACATGGTCCCAGGCTGTATTATCTTTCCTGGGGAATAGCTCTGGGGCTGGACAGGGAATAGGTACAAGTTCTGCTGGCTCTAGCCTGTCTCCACCACTCTCTCCAGCCATGGAGCTAGGGTATGAATTGTTGTACTTAAATTTTTAAAAAGAAAAATGTATTTATTTAAATTTTGAAATTGACAACCCATGTTAAGGCCTAAACTTCATATAATCTTTTAAAATAATGTAAATGAAATTAAAAAATACTAAACAGTATCATACAATCATAGAATCATAGAATCTCAGAGTTGGAAGGGACCTCAGGAGGTCATCTAGTCCAACCCCCTGCTCAAAGCAGGACCAAACCCAACTAAATCATCCCAGCCAGGGCTTTGTCAAGCCTGACCTTAAAAACCTCTAAACAGTACTAAACATGTTTGCTGCCAAAGTTTTAAAGAAAGTCAAACCACTGAATTGATGGAAGTCACTGGTAAGCACCTGGAACTAGAATTTGTTGAAGGGGTAAACCAACTGTTGACAGCAGTACCCTCTTCTGCAGATGCAGAGAGAGTATTTTCTTCTTTTCAGTTTATTCAACTAGTGCAATTCAATGACTAGGTCAGTGTTTCTTAAACAGGGGTCACAGGTCAATGGGAGCAGCAATCTGTGGCCAGTGGGAGCCGCGATCGGCCGAACCTGCGGACGGGGCAGGTAAACACACCAGCCCGGTCCGCCAGGGGCTTTTCCTACACAAGCGGTGACCCCTGTTTGAGAAACCCTGGACTAAGTCATTCAAAGTTGAGAAGTTGCTTGGGAGCTGAAAACACAGGAATGCTTATTTTCCTCTCCCAATCTATGAATAAAACTAGGTTTAAGAGAATGAGATCTACTAGTTCTAAAATCTCGAAGGACACGGTGACCAGAAACAACCAGTTCAATTCACTAAATGCAGATAATACTTTTTTGTTTAATAAATCAGTTTTAAATGCAAAACATGTACTTTTTCCTATGTATTTAGCACCTTAAGCTAGTTGTATTTAACTAATTAAAACAATTTTAAAATGCTGTTCATGCATTTGTAATTGAATTCCTTCAATTTCCATCCAAATGCAGTTTGACACAAATTACAAGTGAAAAATTAATCATATCTAGTAAATAAGAAATGTCATTCACCATTTTCTAATGTAGTAAAACTATAAAAATTAAGAATCTCAATAAATGTGTGCTAAGCTATATAATTGCTTAAATAAAGATGTGTATAGATATTTTCTATCCTTGTTAACTAAAAAGTACCAACTGATGGGAATTGACCTCTCTTTAGCAAAATAACTGAAAGTACAAATGCAAAACAAAATTAAAACAGATTTATTTTTATCAAGGTTTCCAGTTTGGTGATTTAAATCAATCCATACAGAGCACCTGCTGGGAGCTTTGGGGTGGGAGATGGCTCAAGCCCCCAATCTGTGCTGGTAGCATGGTGATGGCTTGTGCACAGTCCCTTTCATGCAAGGCGTCCCAGTTACAGGGTTAGCTGTGTCTCTGGCCTCTTTCTGGTTTCTCTGAGTGCACCCCCTCAAATGCCAGGCCTCATGCCTTCAGGTCTCCTGGCCTCCACAGTTCTCCCACACCTAGACCAACCCTTGTGTGACGGTACCCTGTGTACCAACACTGCTTACCCAGCAGGCCCCATTGGGTTCTGGCACTTGCATTTCTTCCCTTTCAGGGTGCTACAGGTGCTATACAGTGACCAGACAGTCTTAAACCGAAGTTTTGTGTAATCTTAGGAACAAAACATTTAGAAAAAAAGGATTTTAAAACTCTGTGTATGTGTATATCTATAGTTTTACCATCCCCTGATGGCAGGCCTAACTTCTTCACACCCAGCCCATCCCCATCAGGTTGCTGTGTTTGTCGGGTTCCCTTGAACAACTACCTGCCTCTCTTGAGAGAAAGACTGACCGACCTTTTTCAAACTGCCAGAGATCTTCTGTTCTTCTGCATTCTCAGGCCTTTTCCTATCCTGGCATCGTCTCTTAACAACTCTTAAGTGTTTGCTGAGAAGTGGTTTATCTCAAGCCATTCTTTCCCTTCCTGCTTGTTTTTCCCAACAGCCCCCTATACTAAACCAATATATTCATACGGTAACATCTCAATAGGCAGGCCAACATACAGTCTTAATAAATTATTACAGGGCAGCTTCAAATCCATCCCATGTGGATCCAGAGGGGACAATTCAGGGCTGTGTGATTTCTGTGGCACTGCTCCTGTAAAAGTAGCATCAAAAGAGGCCTCTCAGAAGGAGCAGCTGTGCAACATGACGCTGTTTCTCCCTGGGATCATACTTCCCGGAGTGCTGGATAGAAGCACAGCCCTAAATCTGGAATTGCTCTCTTTGTTTCAGTGCAACTTTAAACACTGGGACTCTGGCGGCGACAGCACAACAGCGATGAATGTGCCAGTTTGCAACCCCCTGGTCTAGTTTAAAATGTTTGTCTTATTGCATTAACAGTGCATCTACTGCAGTAGGGGCATCTCATCGTCAGGATGAACTGCTGCAGGGGATATAGTGTGTAATTAATGCCAGAGCAATTTCCATTGGCTCTGTCATTCTCCACAGGACCTGACAAACTGAATGATGTTAACTTGGGTAACAAATTCAGATGTCACAGAAAATTAATACGCTACCTGCTGAGAGGCAGCAATAACCCATTTCGCTGGCAAAAATCAATGAGAAGGGATCAGCTTCCAAGATTGGGAATCAAAGGGCCTGAGGCGTGGGCCTTCTGGCCAAGGCATCATTCAGGTAGGGAATGCAAAATGGGCCCCCCTTCCTGTGAGTTATGGGGCCAGTAGACATCAAGCCAGTTCCAAACTAGGTTGGCAGCACACACACCCAGGAGTCATTCTAGCAACTGGAGATTTCCAGGGTGCAGCGATGCATTGGGCACCCCCCATTTTTCCTGGCTGTTCCCACTGCACCAGGTTTACAGTGACTCTCTGAGCTACTTGGGGATACTCCATGCTGGGGCGGGGGGACGGGACACTTCGTTTTGGAAGCAGTAAGTGGTACAGGAAAGAGAGATGTTGAGTGTGCATCGAGGCTAGTGTCACATGGGGAGAGGCCTTTGTTTTGTCTAGTAGCTGCCAGGGCCACTACCTTGGATCCCTGGTGTCACACCCAACTAAATCCATCCTGAAACCTGACCGCCTTTCCCCAGATTCCCCTCATAGTCCACGTTCTTTCATTGGGTGGCTACGGGAGCAGATCAGGGCCAGAAAAGCAACCACATGCACCAGTTGGAGGTGGTACAAAAGATGAGAATTGGAGTCCTGCAGATGAAGTGTCAGGTCTTGGCATCATGATTCGGCATCTGAAGCAAAGGAGGCACATTTTGAAGAACAAACTATACCTTCATTACTAGCAGCTCTGCTGCAAAAAGGGGGGTTGGGGGGAGGGGAGAAAATGCCTCAGTTAGTCTGTAACATGGAGTCTAGAAGCCTGTAGGAAGTGCCTGGGATTCCACATCAGAGATAATCCGCTGGGCTTTTTTCTGAATGTGTTTCTAGTTACCAAATACCATAATACCTGTGATTAGCTCTGATACTATTCTCTACCCTGCAGAAGCTCCTGATTCTGCCTCGTTTTTTATGCCATAACTAAAAACTGTTTCAATTGTGGTGAAATTTGCTCCCATTTCTGTTGAAAAATACAAGACCTTTTTGACCTGCAGAGTGTGATGTGCAGGGGGGGATAGTTTAATAGTCATCATTTATTACTCCAGGTAACAGTAGTATCTTCCTGTGCAAAGCATTAAAAGAAACAATGCCAAGGCACCACAGTCAGTTCAGAGTGGGGAATTAATAGAGTTCAGTGGCATCCTCTCAGCCTGTTTATAAACTCCAGTGCAGTGTGTTTTGTTTAACTGTACCTTTGCATTTTGACAACCTATTTATACTTACATTAATAGTTTAGCTGTAGGAACATGAACTGCATTTAAGTGGGGGAGTCCAGGAACCAAGACCCATATTTTGAGCTGACTCCAAAAAAAGGTGTAGGGTTTTTGTTTTATTTTTTATAACTTCATAGGGTTAGTCTTATTCCGATGTTCATGACTACTGTCACAGTCTCTGATTTGTGTCCAAGGAGTTCTTGTGCAGCAATGAGCTATCTCATAGCAAATGGAATGACTGTGAGACCCAGTCTTAAGAAAACAAACACAAAGCACTTGTCTGTTTTTGTTTTGTTTTAGCACCTGCCTTTTATCCTGATTCCCTAAATAAAGAATATGGAACAGGCCTTCTGCTGCTATGAATCTTCCCAGGGAAATCACTGATGTTTGATCTCAAGATAAAGGAAATTTAAGAGGTAAGCAATGCAAAAAACGATCCCAAGGGCTGCCAGGGACATAGGGAAGAAGTGACAAATTCCTGTTTAACTAGACACATGACAGCTTAGAGCAGGATTGCATTGTGTTCTGAAAACACTTGGGGACCAATTCTGAGCAGAGCTCAAGAGTGTGTGGAAAAACACAGTGCATCTCTGATCAGGATTGGGGACCCTGAACCACATGGAAGGAAAGGGAAACCTGCCATCTTTGAGACTGCAGGGGACTAAGACAAGGAGAGAAAATGACAGGGAGACAGTCCATTACAACAGGACTCTTGGTATAGGACCACATGTGGTTCAAGTGAAAATAGACTTTATTCCATAAAACATTTAGAAATTTTTTTTAAATGGACAACTTCATACAATTGCCTGTTTTCATATTAACACCACACTGAATAGTAATTATTATTTCACACATTTATAAGGCACCCATTGCTCGGTGTCCAGAATGCTGTCACCAAGAGGAAAAGCCTCTCCTAACAATGGTCTGCCACATCTCAGCTTTATATTTTGTGTAAAATGAATGGTTTGCCTTTACTAGGATTTAAGTACTATCTGGGCCTTGTGCTAGGCCCTCTGTACAGGGCTGAATTTCACCCCCCCCTCCCTTTTTTTAAAAATGTTTTTATATTTCACATTAAAAATAAAAGAGAAGCAGGAATTTTCCACATGAGTAAAGCTGGGGTGATTCTAGCCCTGTTTTGTTAGCTTGCTAATTATTATGGATGCCATTGCCAATCAAAGCCCTGCCTGTGACGGTAAGCACACTCAAAACTGAGCTGCAAACCAAGGCCCTTTTAGCTGCAGGATCTGTACCAGGTGAGCTAATTGGTAACCTCCCCATGGCCAAGGAAAGAGACTCCATGTTGAATTCATTCTGTTTTTATATCATTACATCCTTCCCCCCTCCACCCCCCTGGGCATTGGCAGAGCTCAGTCCTGACCCACAGCCTCCCTGCTATCCCAGCCCTAGGCTTCCCCTGACCCTGCTGCTATCATTGTCCTTGCTCTTCCAGTTCTGAGCCTTTTTAGAACAGAAATGGCCAAGGTATTCTGATTGTGGATAAATGCACATTTGTGACTAGGATGAAAGCAAACTCCTCATAGGTAAAAGCAAATTCCTGTGCTTCTTTATGCTCTGTTTGTTCATCTGCTCCTTGAAACAGTTTCCTGAGATAAATATATCAAGTTGCTTCTGAGTGTCCAAGCTACCAACACTTCTGCAAAATCAGATTCTGCCAGGCTGGTTTAAAAGTTTGTCCTTAGAGCATGTCATAAGACACGAGCACAGATTGCTCAGTGTGTCACTGCCTTTTTGCATCCTTCTCCTCAAATTAGTGTCAGAGAAACTCTTTCAATTGACTAAGGAGGTCTTAGCTTTGTAAAAAGTGAGAGCAGCTGTGTGGGAATAGCGGTGTGTGTGTGTGTGTGTGTGTGTGTGTGTGTGCACACATGCACATGCATTCTCATGTGCACCTGTAGTAGTTCATCTCTCCTTGATGTTAGCCTCACACTTTCTGTTTGCATTTCAGGGAGTTTGTAGCATTCTTAGGTGACTTCACGTGTCAGCAATTTGTTTTCTGCATCAATGGGATATAGAGGCATGTCTTATCCAGCTCCATGGTTACTCCAGTTAGATGGTTCAGGGTGTTTCCTAGTGTGCAAACCACTGTACAAAAATATATAACTGGAACAAAGCACTGCCAAACACAAATGATTCGGGGGGGAGGGTGTGTGTGAGCGGGGGGACTTGGGCTTTGCTTGAATGATAACTACAGGCAGCTGGCTTGCAGCCCCCAGCAGATGGCACTGCATTGTAGTCACTGACCAGAAATAGATTTTTCCTTTTGCTAATCTTTGCATTTGGCTATGTGTGTAATGTGGCATTTCTTAAAATTTAATGAAATAAAAAGGCTTCATTAATGATGCAGAAGAGACATGATCTGCACAAAGGGAAATAGTCTAAGAGACCCATAAAGGCCTGGAGCTTGGGATAGTTTCTCTCTGTTGCTGGGTGTATGGATTTATCTTTCTCTGGCTAGTTTGTTTCAGTCCTGGTTGCTGGGTCTCCTCCCCCAGAGTCCCCTGTTAAAGCTGAGGTTTTCTCCCCTGACAGCTTTCTATTTGCAGTTCTTTATCAAGGCATCCCTAGCCACAGCAGAGCCTCAAAGAGCTAGCACTGGAAGCCAAAGATTCTCACACCTTTCAGGCTTTCTCACTCTGCTTTCCCTCCAGCTTGGTCAGAGAAGGAAACAGGCTCTGCTAAAGTAGAGTGCAACCTCTGAACTGCACAGTATCCCAGAGGCAAGTGTTATCCCTTTCCAATGCTCCATGCACTTGATGATATAACTGGTCCTCGATTTGGTTCTCAGCCCACCCCGATAGACACCAAGTGTTCAGATAGAAAGTCTGGAAAGATGAATCCTGATGTCTAGCCCAAACCAGGGCTTGGGTGCCAGGCTGCCATGCAGCCCTCACGTACTTTCTAGTTCAGCCTGTGGCCACAGTCACTCCACATGGACTGTGGAGGGCACTGTGCATAGACCCCAATCTATGGCATCTTCCCTGGCATAGCAGGTGTGTTGGGGACGGGGGAAGACTGCACTTTGCTCTAGCAGTCCTTGACAGCTGTGACAGCCCCTTGGGGGGAAGTTAGCAGACAGCCCAGGTTATAACAATCCTGAGGCTGCTCTGACCTGCACCGAGGACTGATTTTTTCCCCCCAGCCTGCCTGAGGGACAAAGTAATGTAAAGGGACAATATAAAGCCACTGTTTCCCCTTTCTCTTGATTCCTGCATCTGGCTCCGCTTGGCCAGACCCAAGGATTGGAGCCTGAGAGCCTAAATCAAGTGAGGGGCCAGGAAAGTAAAATTTAAAAATTTAATCCTACTCTCCACTCCATTATCCAAGTCATGAATTAAAGTGTTGAGTAGTACCAGACCCAGAACAGACCCCTGTTGTAACCCATTAGCTGAGTCCTCCCAATTTGATTGTCAATCATTGATAAGTCCCCTCTGAGTTGGGTGCACATCAGGACCACATTTCCCTAGTTTGCTTATGAGAATGTCATGTGGGACTGTTTCAAGAGCTTTATTAAAATCAAGATAAGACATTTCTACAACTTCTCCCTCATCCACTTGGCCAGTAACCCTATCAGAGAAGGAAATTAAGTTGGTTTGGCATGAATTGTTCTTGACAAACCATGTTGGTTATCCTTATGACCCTAGGATCCTCTAGGTGCTTGCAAATTGATTATTTAATAATTTGTTCGAGTATCTGTCCCGGTATTGAAGTTAGGCTGACTGGTCTATAATTCTTGAGTCCTCTTTGTTCTGCTTTTTAAAGATAGATACTATGTTTCCCCTTCAGTCCTCAGGGATCACCCGTCCTCCATGAGTTCTCAAAGATAATTGCTAATGGTTCAGAAACTAGTTCAGCTAGTACCTAAGTACCCTAGGGTGAATTTTGTCAGACCCTGCTGACTTGACTACATCTAATTTATCTAAATATTCTTTAACCTGTTGTTTCCCTGTTCTGGCTTGTGTTACTTCCCCCTTGTTGTTACTATTAATTGTTAAGTAGCTGATCACAGTTAATTTTTTTAGATATGACTGTGGCATTAAACACATTATCTATAATGTAATTATATATTTAAGAAGCCATGTAACCAGATGTTTTCAGTGACCTTCATGAAATATTTAGAAACATGAGATTTGCTGGGAACAACCCTTGTATCTTGGCTTCCTTTAGTACTTTACTTTGTGTAGCAAACATTCCTCTGCTTTGCATTCTGAGCCATGGCAGATTTCAGTCATGGTCTTCATGCTTTTCATGAGAGGATTTCATCTCAGAAGGAGGATCTTCTCAGGGCCATGTAGTTAGAATTGCAATGGAAGGGAGGGGACCTCTAATCTGATTTCTGGAAGATTTTATTCTGTTTTATTGATGCGGTGGGCCCCAGCTTCTGCTTTTACCAGCCTGCAAAGTGCTTGTAAGAACTTACCAGAGAACACTTTGGCAGTCGATTATAGCTTGTCTGCAATACACTATGTGACTTCGGAGATGAAAGTGAATGTTCCTGCCAAGCTACTCCAATCCAGGGCCTCATCAGCACAAATATCCTTCTGTATGATAAGCCTCTAGGTGGGGAAGAAGCTGCAGGAGGAAAACTGAAATGGTGTGTGGATACTTTGTTCAATATAAAAATGTCATAAATGGTCACTCAGGTGTTGGAGTGAGGCAGTACTTTACGTCACACACCTACTCTGCACTTCTTTGCTGACTCCATCAAACTGGGCAGAGTTGATGCTTCTATTTTTAAAAAAGTAACATTTTTCAATAGAGTGCCTCCCTGTTTGGGTCCCCACCTTGGGCCCAATTTTCAGAGGTGCTAGGCACCTGCAGCTCCCACTCATGTCAGCTGGAGTTGTGGGTAATCAGCACCTCTGAAAAACCAGCTTTAAGAGTCTCAAGTGGGCCCCCAAAATTTGTGTCCATTTAAACTTTAAAATTTTACCCTTTTTTTTTTTAAGCTCTTCCAGACTGAGAAGAGAATCTTCAGAACTGGAATCAATGCAATTGTCTTCCTGCGTCTGAGTGCCACAGTGCCTAAGTACCTTTAAAAATCTGGGCCTTAGACACCTGTGAAAACTTAACCACCAACAGAATACCTAGGATTATTTTAGCCCAAACATCCAGCTGCTCTGGGCCTGTGTTATCAAAGTTAGGTTCTACGAATGCAACCCGAGCGAAGCACTACACTTTTTTTCCCATCTCAAACCAAGCCCTGCGTCCCATAATAAAATAAAGGATGTAGAAAATCTGCAGCAGGTCTGTTGGGGTAGGCTGCAAATACAACAAATCTAAAGGGCATACATTTCCTCATATTACAGGCTGGGAGAGTACAGTCTGCCATTCCTCCCAGTCAATGGCGATTTAAATGATATAATGAAAAAGAGAAAACAATACAGGAGTCACAAATGTACCACACCCTCCTCTTAGGAACATTATAGGAGGGCAAGAGACTCAAAGAAATGGGAGTGTAGCGTGTGACAGGAGTAACTATTTTTTTAAATATCAGAGGGGTAGCCGTGTTAGTCTGGATCTGTAAAAGCAACAAAGAGTCCTGTGGCACCCTATCGAATAACAGGCATATTGGAGCATGAGCTTTCATGGGTGAATACCCACTTTGGATGCATGCATTTTTTAAAAAGCTTTTAAATGTTTTTTAGGGGGTACAAACAGGGGCTTTGCTGCTCTCTATTCCAAAATATTCCAGCTAACCCTACACCTCTGCCTGACAGAAAGAGGGTTAGAAACTCAAATTCGCTTAACCCTGAGGTGCTTGTGAGCTCAGATTATATGTGTGAATAGAATGAAAAGGCTGAAATCTGACCCTCTGTTTAAAAAACCCAAAATCATCCTAATGTTCCTCACTCCATTCAGGATGGACCAGGGATAATGACTATGCAAAGTGTTCTCACTGTAATGATGTGAACAAACTTCTAAAAAAGCACATCGGAGTTTGCAAAATGAAAGGGAGTATTCCAGCGACCAGATTACCTACAATAAAGACATTTCCCCTTCCCTCAAGGTTTCTGAGTAGGTGTAAGTTGGCTTCCATTTCTCAGATGTCATGTATTCAATAGCTGGTTGCATCTGACCTTCAGCGACACAATTCAGAAGTAGCACAATAGAAATATACACATGCATCTAATCCTCAGGAGTAAACATACAGCACAATACCTAACAGGCTGCTTTAAACTCTAGAAAATAAAGCTAAGGGAATTGCATGGCCATTTTAATTCATTTCCAGGGATAACATCCTATACCAAAACTGTACAAGGGGAACTCTGCCTGCACGGCTGAGATAATAAAAATTATCATTGGTTCTGCACAGCACATATTTTATGTCATCTGGCTAGATCAGACTCAGACTTAATAGGCAGCAAATAAAAGGAAGTTTAATAGGCAGCAGGTTTAAAACAAATAAAAGGAAGTTCTTCTTCACGCAGCACACAGTCAACTTGTGGAACTCCTTACCTGAAGAGGTTGTGAAGGCTAGGACTATAACAGCGTTTAAAAGAGAACTGGATAAATTCATGGTAGTTAAGTCCATAAATGGCTATTAGCCAGGATGGGTAAGGAATGGTGTCCCTAGCCTCTGTTTGTCAGAGGATGGAGATGGATGGCAGGAGAGAGATCACTTGATCATTGCCTGCTAGGTTCACTCCCTCTGGGGCACCTGGCATTGGCCACTGTCGGTGGACAGATACTGGGCTAGATGGACCTTTGATCTGACCCGGTACGGCCGTTCTTATGTTCTTATGACTTGGTAGCCAGGATCTAAATATTAGGTTTAACTGGTCTCTTCAGCTAGTGCTATGAATGTAGTTTGCTGGCATTACCAATAGTTTGGTAATTTTGTAAGCCTTCCTAATGATCTTTATAAAGTGAAGATGGAGCAACTCTTTGTATAATTTTTCCTAGTTGTCATCATGCACGCCGCAACCATCCCTTTGTGATAACGAAGGACTTAAAAAATTGCTTGGAAATGATACATTATGACATCTCTCCAGAGAGGGATTTGGAATCTGTCTTTCAAGCTATCTTCTTAAATAGCCATCATCACCTTCGTATCTGAGACATTCTCAGTGTCTCTGTTTAGACTCATCCTGTCAATGTCACTCTATGCCCACCTATGTTTTGCCGTATTAAGAACTTTGGGGCTTTTTCTCTGACACTCACCTATAAGCTGACCTTGTGTGTTTTCTACCCTTGAACCTAACCCTCATCATCTCTGGCTGATCCTTGCTGAATTGATCCCTGGGCTCTTTATCATGCTTCAGTATTATCAGGATGGAGAGGATTTAGCAAAGCCTTGCCAGATGTTCTCAACTGCTCACCTCCTTCACTCCAGTGCCTGCTGTACTGGTAACTCCTAAGCCCCCTTGCTGCCTCCTTTTCCACTAAGTGTCACATCTCAGCCATGTCCTAAGATACTCTGGACTTGCTGACACTGGTCCTTCAATGCCATGTTAGTTAAACTTGGTTTGCTCTGTGATGCATGCTAGTAATGTGACTTCTCTGCTGTCCTTCATGTTTATCTTTTGCTGCCAGGGCTGGAGTAATTATGCTTGCAGCTGATCATGGTTCTAACTCTCCTGAGCTACTCACTACATTTCTATGCCTTTGCTTTTACAGCCTCATTCTCTGGTTCACTGAACAGACTGACTTTCCAATTGTCCTTTAAGAACGTAAGAATGGCCATTCTGGGTCAGACCAAAGGTCCATCGAGCCTGGAGTCTTGTCTTCCGACAGCGGCCAATACCAGGTGCCCCAGAGGGAATGAACAGAACAGATAATCATCAAGTGATCCATCCTCTGTCGCCCATTCCCAACTTCCAGCAAACAGAGGCTAGGGACACCATCCCTGCCCATCCTGGCTAATAGCCATTGATGGACCTGTCCTCCATGAATGTATCTAGTTCTTTTTTGAACCCTGTTATAGTCTTGGCCTTCACAACATCCTCTGGCAAGGAGTTCCACAGGATGACTGTGCGTTGTGTGAAAAAATACTTCCTTTTGTTTGTTTTAACCCTGCTGCCTGTTAATTTCATTTGGTGACCCCTAGTTCTTGTGTTATGAGAAGGAGTAAATAACACTTCCTTATTTACTTTCTCCATGCCACTCATGATTTTATAGACCTCTACCATATTCCCCCTTAGTCATCTCTTTTCCAAGCTGAAAAGTCCCAGTCTTATTAATCTCTCCTCATATGACAGCCATTATAGTCCTCCTCTTTCTCAGCCATTTTCCTAGCAGACAGGGCCCTCCCCATCCCAGTCTTTGCTACACTTCTCATCACAGTCTCCCTAAGCTAATGACCCTTCTCTGCTGGTGGCCACACTCCAGAGAATGTGTGTTGCTCTAGAGAGGGTTATGCTAGGCCTCCTGTTATGGGTTTCAGTGAGCTGTGGCCCTTGTCCGATGTTTGATGGGATGCTGGATGTCCTTCCCAAAGAAGGAGGTGGTAGCACTGGAAGAGGTATTGCGACCCAAATCCTTATCAAAGGTGAGCACCAGATCTGCATTCAAAACCAGTACTACGTGGCACTGCTGTGGTGTCTTCTCCATGGATCCCAGTCTGCTTTGCAGGCAATTAGTTAATAAACCATCAGAGCTCCCATGCTGAGGCAAGTCAGTATTATCCCCAATATTTTCCAAATGGGGGAAAATGAGGCTCAGCTATTGGAAATGACTTGCTAAAGGTCACACAGGGAGTCAGCAGCAGACCCAGGAATAGAAATAAAAAGTCCTGACCCCCAGCCTTTCTTGTTCCAACAGCTAGACTCAACTGCCTCTAAGAGCTGGGACTAGAATCCAGGAGACCTAACTCTCAGTCCTCTTTGTTAGCCACTAGAAATGGCATTTGCTATGTTCTGCATGTAAACTACATATGTGAATTATGCTATGGATGGGGCAAATCATGCAGGATGAAATCTGAAGCTTATTCATTGCAGCCTTTGCTACTGCTTTGGCTGCAGTGAAAGATGTTGTATGTACACCTGTGGCACTGGAATTATAACTAAGCTTTAAAATAGTTGTCATTGAATTTGTCTTGCACTAACCCCTTTATTTTCAATTTCATAATCTGTTTTTTTCTCTTCAGTTATTCAGTTCCCTTGAAAATTAACTTTTTGATAGAGAACTGTTTATACATTTAACTGTGTTACTTTCATTTTTGAGTTCACACCAGTAATTCTCAGAGGGTCCCCAGGAGTCACTGAAGCAGGATCTGCCATTCCTGAAATCACATTAGCTGTTCCAGCCACTCTAGGGTATTTTCTTTCACAGTGTTCCCATTTGACTTGTCAGAATCATTTTGGAGACTTTCCCCACAACTGAAGCTAAACTAACTGAAGTTAAACTAACTGTCTCCCTGAGCATAAACACTAAACAGTACATAGTATTGGCCAACATCCAGTCTTTGGAGATTTCCTTTAGATGAAACAAGCCAAAGATAAATTAGGCCATACTAGTTGAAGTGTTGAAAATACATATAGATAGACAGATATAGGTAATGTTCTTTGCATTATGGAATGTATAAGGTTCACCATCCCTGCCCTGCAAAGCTCAGGCATAATAAATGATTTAAAAAAAAAAAGCAGCATAGGATTAGTTGGTAAATAGCTGACTTATAATAGCAACATGACCATGTCATTATTCAAGGCTTGTCTACATGCTGAGTTGCTGCTGCTGCATGCTCCAGTTTAACTAACAGCATGATTATTAAACCAATTTAGTTAAATTGATGGAGACCCCTGTGTGAACACTCTTATTTCAGTGTCAGAGTGGCTTCGTCCAGTTTAGGTTAACTCAATTGGGAACCGGCTTGCACTAAACTGAAGCAACAGCATCCACACGGGTTTGCACACTACACTTCTCAAATCCTTTTCCTATTTACACAGAGTAAGAGGTCCCTGGGATCCTTTGCCACTCCTTCTGGACCATGGCACAGGTTTGTAGACCTTCTAATTCATCTTTTTTTCTGTTCAGACTTCTCTTGGCAGAGTCTTTGCCTCGTATCCTTGAACTTCCATGTCCTTTCTTGCTATTCTTGTCCTCCCTTATTTTCTTTGCTGGTTGTCGTTCTCCCATTCTTATCACATATCCAGCCCACCTATTTGTCACTGAGAGTTCCAAGTACATCTTCCCCCTAATTTCTTCCATGCACATTCTGTCTACTTTCCACTTGCCTGCCATTCTCCTCAGTGTATTATTTTGTATTACTGGTATCTTCTTTTCTTCTGTCTCTGTAAGATCCAGCATTTCCAGGCAGGGACAAACACATACACTTTTCTTTTCAGTTTGTTACTTAATTGCAGGTCTCATAGTACTCCTCCCATGCTTTTCACTGTTGCCCAGGCACAGTGGGCTCATCTTTTCAGTTCTCCGGATCTCTCGCCAGTGGCACTACACATACTTCCCAAATATTCAAATTATTTCTTCTGCTTCAGCTTCCCTCCAGAAACTTCAAATCAAGAGCTCTCCTTCCACCTTCCCTACTTGCATAACTTCAGGGAACTGGCTAGAGCTAAACTGAAACAAGAGCATCCACAGGCACTTGTTTAAGTTAAACCAATACAATCTCTGTGTCTAGACAAAGGCCTTAGAAGGAAAGCCAGTTGATAAGAGTGATAGTGGGAGTTGTGGTCAGGCAGTGGAGGGGAGGTGGTCATGTGTTCAACAGCCAATGTCATACAATATTGTCAAGGTTGAGTGATGCTACTGAAAACCTTTTCAGTTTTTCTGTGTGTTTCTACCATCTCCTGAATTTCAGTAGAGGCATCTGCGCAGCCTTGAGTTACATTCTTTGCTAGGTAAACACAAGTAGCTCTTGGGAAGCAAAAGCTCAGCTCTGGGAATTAGTCCAGAGTCTCCTGCATAGCAGCAAAGAGCTCTGTTACTAGGTCCCTGAGTCAGCAGAGTCTCTTTCTGCAGTCCCAATACCTGTCTCAGGAATTCAAGGTTTTCTCTCTCGTTTTGTTTTCTTATCTCTGTTACCTACAGATGACCCCCACTCCCTTGGAGTTTGCTGCTCATTTTTCATTTTTCCCCTTTATTACTTTTCTCTCTTTAGTTTCTGATTTATCATAAATCTCCAGATTCTCCCATATTCAGTTTATGTATGCTTTCCATTCCTCTGGTTTAAACGTGATGTTTTCTGTTGTCTTCGGACACTTCGCAATATAAGATCATTGTAAAAAAGGTCCAGATATTAGTTTTGGTGTTTTTAAAAAATAAATCAAGCATCAAAACATTACCAATTAATGTCACTCTGCTGTTCAGAGACACTGCTTGGGGAGCGATGGGGCTGCACTGCAGATTGCAGTGTGTGTTCACCTAAGAAGGAGCTCCGCCTCCCTGAAGTACCATTCGGACCACATTGTGCAAAGGTTGACATGGTAATTAAGAATGTATTTTTATTGAAAGGCAGAAATAGGTACATAAAACCCACTGATCTCATTTGCTGCCGCTCCACTTCTTCAATAACTTAGGCACACTTCTTCCTGTAAATATTTTGTATTGCTAATGGTGATTTTCTGTATCCTACCCTTGGGCTGTAATAACTCTTTCTCCTCCTCTGCCATCAAGTGCTATACCACCTCTTTATGGAGCAGAGGTAGCTACTGCTGGAGAGGGAAAGGAACCTTATGCAGAGACTGCTCCCAAAATGAGTTTTCAAATATAATCTGTAGCCACCAATTCATGAGTGGTGGTGGGTACCACTTGTAGGGATGCACTCAGTAGTAGAAGTGCTGTGTATTTAGGTATCGATCGCCAGAGCATCGGAATGGCTCACAAACATTAGTTTATCGTCACCACACCCCAGTAAGGCAGGAGTGTATTGCTAGCCCTAGCTCTCTGTGTCTTGTGGCAGAGCTGGGAATTGAGCCCAGATCACCTGAGTCCCAGTCCAGTGCCTGTGCCATCTCCTCTACCCTATTGTGTATCAGTCTGAGGAATGTCACTAGCAGGACTTCTGTAGTGAATGCAATACAAGATGACAGAATATCCTGATTTGTGGGGTGGTGGAGTGCTTTGTGCCCTTTGTAGAGTCAGTCTCTGAGTCAATGTGTCACAGCATTTTTAAACTTTCAGAAAAAAACTGTAACAACTCTTAATCATACCTTTTTATTCAAGAGGGTCAAACTGTCCTCCTCAGCTGTTTCGAATTAATTGACCTCTGTGAGACAGATAAGTATCATACACAGCTTTGGAAGATAAAATTAGGTACCAGAGAGGTTAAGTGGCTTGATCATCCATACCAAGTAACTGACAGAGATGGGAATACAATCCCGGTCTCCTGACCCCACTTTCCAACCCCCCTTCTTGGCACTAAATGACATGCTCATCATGGCTCTTGGAACAGAATCCAGGAGACCTGATTCCTAGCCCAAGCTATACCCACTAGCATGTATTCCCTCCCAGAGCTAGGAACAGGACCCAACAATCCCAGCCCTACTTTAGACATTAGACCGTAGGCCCCAGTGTCCTTTGCATTCTTTTTGTAAATTACAAGAAGGCTGTGAGACATGATCTGCATAGTATTTTGTGGATTGGACCATATGGTTTGAGACTGTCATGTCTCTGGAGCCTTCTGCTTATCTGAATGATGTGCTGACATGTCCAAAACAACCCTCTTACGCCCTCTGCTCAGATATCACAAGAAAGTGGATGGATCCAAGTCCCACTTTGTAATGGAAAAAAGGATGAGATTTGACAGAGTTCATTTCAACAAAAGTATGGTTCTTCCTTTCTGTCCATCATCTTTGTCTTTAAAATTGCAATGAGAATCAGTCTGTCTGAGAATTTCACATCCCAAATGATCCCATTTCCTTCTGCTTCATTTGATTTCAGCGTTTGCTCTGCTGTCTGTTGGCAAAACCCACAGAGGATCCCTGTTGCCTTTCTCTAGGAAAGTGCAAAGTTCAGGACAAATCTGTAGGCGTCTCCCTATAAACAGGCAAACAACAAAAGTCTGAAAGTGAGGAGCCAGTTTTGGTCTGCAGCCCCAGGTTATGCCCTGCACAGAGACTGGAACAGTATTAAATATCTGTTGTTCCTGAAAGCTTGTAAGCCCAATCCCCTTTTATGGTTTCTCCTGACTTGACACTAACAGTTTTAACGTGATGCATATGCTTTATTTGCACTGCCCAGATTTCTGTGTAGGATGGGTTTCTGAGTTCTGACAGCCAGAGAATGTGAGGTTTAACATATGTTGAAGCACTCCAACATGCCCCGTCTCCTATTCTAGGGCAGCCCCATGGGAAGATTAATCTCCCAAATCTAGTTGGAAATCCAGTCTAATTGTTTGGCTTGAAAACCTTTGCAAAGTCCGTCACAGAGAGCTATGGCGGCATTTATATTATTGTCAAACACAATTATAGGCTTGAGAGCTTTCAGGGTAATAATTTGGGGGGTATGTTGCTGATGATGATTTAATTTAACTACTTGGATGGAAGAGCAGCCAATTAGGGGAAATGCGTGCTGTGAGGTCCAAGGGAGTGCTGAATAAATGCATGTGCTGTTTGGGTCCCGTATGGACCTCCCGCTACAGATGTATTAGCACATGTTATCACACCAATTACCTCTCTAAATTATTTCAGAGTATCAAGGTTCTCTAAACAGAAGCCTGGAATTATTTTCTGTAACATTTAAAACTATCATCAGTAGAGTTGTGAATTGGAGCGTTACTAGACCAGAGGTCTGGGCTAGAATGCAAACAGTGTAGAGAATAGTAATAGTGATGACTAGAAGAAGAGCATTTAAATTGTAGCACTTCTGTAGAACCCTTCAACCAAGGATTATAAAACATTTTATAAATAAGAATGAGTTAAGCCCAATTACAATCCCTTTTAAGCACTTAGCGTCCCCCCACTTGCATAATACAAAACTGCAGAATAGCAGTGAAAACTATTATTATCACATCCATTTTACAGGGGCAGACTGAGGCATAGATAAAAGAAGTGACTTCTCCAAAGTCACAGAGTGAGCAAAGGAGTCAGGTATAGCACTCGGGAATCCTGTTCTTTAATCACTGGAGAAAACATTCTCTGACTCTCAACTGCAGGCAAGGAACTTCAGGAAAAAATCCAGGCCTAAATCTTCAAAAATGTTAGTGACTTGGCTTGCCCAACTTGAGTATTCTTAGAAGGACCTGATTCTGAAAATCAGCCCCTTTTTAAGGTGTCTGAAGTTGGGCACCCAAAATCACGCATTACTACTGAAAATGTAGGCCCTCGCATTTAGCTTTATGGAAAAGATATCAAATCCCATGAGGCTTCACTGTAAGGCTAGAGTGTAATAACGACTTTGATTTAAAATAAATAAATAAAGCCAGCTGCCTAGCCCAAAGCTGGAGATTTTACATAATTTAGTACATGATGAATAAAAAAAATCAAACCCTGTATGAAAGAGATGTAGATCACAGAACAAACACAACTAACCAGCCATGGAATGAAATATAAAATGGGTGCTCCATCCTTCCTAAGGAACCTACACTGTCTCTTGCCCTTTCCCAACACCCAGAAACATGGATGTTTCTTGCAATATTCCCCTCAGATCAATGCATGTAGTTATTTGGACCAAGGAGTAGAGTGGCCCTTGACAGAAACATCCTCCTAGCTGCCCCCTCTTGTTTAAAGGGAGAGTGAAAGGGCTCCAGTATGTATTCTTTATCTTTTGTATTGCAGTAAGACTGGGCTACTGTTGTGCTGGGTGTTGCACAGGCAGATAGTGAGAGACCATCCTTGCCTTGAAGAGTTTATTGTCTAAACCAGGGGTCCCCAACACGGTGCCCATGGGTGCCATGGCACCCGCCAGGGCGTCTAAGTGCGCCCGCGTACTGGCAGGCAGATGAGCATCCGCCAAAATGCTGCTGACAAGCTGCATCTAAACAGACAAGGGGTAAGAGGGGAAACAGAGGCACAGAGATAGGAAGTGTTTTGCCCAGGGTCACACAGTAGGTCAGTGGTAAAGTGGGGATAGAACCCATGTTTCTTGAGTACCTCCCTTAATTGCTACTGGGGCAATAATACACGTGGAGAGAGGAACTTTCTCCTGTAAGCAAAGCCCAAATAATTTGGATCTTGGCACTTTGCAGACATCAGGTAACATGGTTGAGGGTGCATGGTGAGGACTAAGGAAAAGAGTAGAATAGCTGGCCAGTGGAAGGAAGGGTATTGCAAAACTGAAGTGGAATGACTGAAGCCCATTAACAATGGTAACTACACAATGAAGACACAGCAGAGCTTTGCTTGTTTAGCCTAGCAAGACAAGGGCTGAGAGGGGCTCTGATTGCACTTGACAAAAGTATGTGTGTGTAAATACCAAGCAGAGCGAAGAACTATTTAAGTTAAATGTTGGCACAAGAACAAGTGGGTATAGACAGTCCATGAATAAATTTAGGTTTTAAATTAGAAGACGTTTTCTAGCCCTCGGAGGCGTGAGATTCAGTCTTCCAATAGGATCAGTAAGGGGAAACAACCAAACTAGTTTTAAAATGGAGCTTGATAAATTTACGAATGGAATTTGACAGGGTTGCCTGTGATAGCAGGAGACTGGACTTGATGATCCAGGAGGTCCATTCCAGTTTTATGTTCCAGCGTCCCATAGGCCTTACTTTGCATGTTTCCATATTATTCTTAATACCAAGTAGCCGTGCTTTGTCGTGTTGCTGGAATAGTAAAATGTCTGACTTTCTTTGTTAACATTATGTTTTTGAACTCAGTGTAATGGTCTCTTTCAGTTTCAATAATTTGTCGAGCAGTATGTGCAAGCACAAGTTAAACACACTGTGTTTGATTTTTATTATAGCCATGTGAACCTAGCCATTTATTATCATGCAAGCAAACAGAACCACGAGAACAAGGAAGACAGACCTTAGAGATGGAAAAGACCTACTAGCCAACAAAGAGCTGTTCCTTGCTAGACTAGTTCACGATCCAGGCTAGTTTGAAATCTCCCAAATTGTGGCAGATCCCACTAGCTTCCTTGGGAGGTGATTCTACTGCCTAATAGATCTCCTTATCAGGAAGCATTTGTTGGTGCTTTATAGTATTCAGCCTGTATTTCCCTTAATTTAATCTCATTATTCCTATTTACCCCAGTGATGCCAACTCTCATGATATTTGGTGGTGGGCTTAATCCCCAGCTCCTGAAGCCAAGTGAGATTATATGAAAATCTCTGATTTAAATTTAAAATAAAAACTAAGTTTCTAGCCCTCATCGTTGTGAAGAAACCCTTAAAGATATAACATGGGTGTATCCTAGAGGCAGATCCTAGAGGTATCAAAATCCAGAAGGCAAATAAAAGGAGCCCTAAACATACACCTTTTAAAAAAAATCTCATGATTTTAAAGCCAATTTAATGATTTTTGAGGTCTAATGATTTTTGAATGCTTACTATTGGCAATACTGTTAGCCCCCTCCCCCACATACTTCCCCATGTACCATCCTAAATAATTCCTCCCCTAGTTTTAGGGTTTAGTCACCACTGCCCTACATCCTGTGCAATGTATGTGACACATGCAAATGCAGCCACTTTTGAAAATGGCAATGATTTATTGATAGAGTGATATTTGACCCTTCTGGTGTCCCTTCAATTCATCACTTTTTATTAGCACCACCTAATCTTCATGTCTAAGGCCGTTTCTAATTTGAGTGTCTAGCTGTCCAGGCTACTGCACTTGCTTTGTAGATTAATCTTTGGTCTGGTACAGTACAACAAAGCTTTTCAGAAAGCCAGACAACCATTGCTCCTCCTTTGTCTATTATACTCAAACAGCTGTGTCAGGAGCTTTCCTGTGTTAAATCTCTTAGCTACCCCTTTCCAAGCTATACACATTTCTCCATTTCACATAATATCATCGTGTTTTAACCTGGCTGAGACTTTCCTTGCAGCCAGAGTTGGGCCAGTTGCTTTTCACTTGATAATTTTCTTTTAAGTGCTGTAGGAAATGCATTTAGACATTGTTCAGTGGTTTGGTTGGTCAGAAGTGGGTCAGTTAGGATACTGGATTCACTCTTCGTAAACAGGTCTTTTCCACCTTTAAATGCCTTCCCCCTGCAAGGGCCAGGGCACAGTTCTAATACAGGAGGTGCCTCCAAGAAGCAGAGGAGATATTGCTGCTTTGCAAATTCCAGGTACCAGAATCTCCCTTAATTCCTTGTTACTCTTGGACTTGCTGCTTTCTCAAGTGTTAATTGTTTTAATTTCCTCATTATCTGAGCTCCAGTGATCTTAATGCAATTTAAGGGTTTTGTAATTTTCCTTTTGCCAGGAAAGATGTAACCTTCAGAATCTCTTGGGACTACATGGTAAAGGAATCATTCAAGCTATGAGTGATATCGACCTTACTGCTAGCTACTAGCTTCCCACTCTGCTCCTTTAAGCACTGACTCTCTACCAGGCTTTTTAGTTTTCAGATACTTAAGGATTTTTCTGTAGTTTTATATTTATATTTCAAATTACCTCTCTTGCATTTGCTCTTTAGTTTTCTTTTTCAGTTCTTGCATTCCAGTCTCTCTTATTGGTGGCCCTCTCTTTTATTCTCCATGAAGAGTATTGTAGGTTTCCACAGAGCTGCTTCCTTTCCTTTAAATTACTCTCCCCTTTCCAGTGTGGAGATATTTTTCCTATTGCGGTATGGACTTCTGCTTTGCAAGGCAATGTTGTCTAATGGATAGAACACAGGTCTGGGAAACATGGGATCTGTTCTGGGCTTTGCTACAGATTCCCTGTGCGATGCTGGGTAAATGTCTGTTTCCCCTCCCATCTTTTTTCTATCTTGTCCACTTAGATTGTATGTTCTTTAGGACAGGATTTTTTTCTCGTGTGTGTGTATATATGGTGCCTAGTACAACAGAGCCCTAATCTTAGTTGGCATCAAATAATACAAAATCAATAATATTTTCTTGCCATGAAATACTGGCGTTGCCAATTAAGGGGAAGTTTCAGGAGCAGAACATTCCTCTCCAGTTTTCCATTGTCTCTTTCAAAAGCTTCAGACACCTTCTTTTTACTAGCCAGGATGATAAGCTATATAATTGCTTAACTAAACGTATATAGCTACAGTGTAACATACATTTTATTCAGATTCTTAATTTTTATGTTTTTTTCACTTATGTTGTAAAATGATGCATTTCTTATTTAGTGGGTGATCGCTTTTTTTCTTATGGTTTGTGACAAATGACATTTGGATGGAAATTGGAGGAATTCAATTAAAAATTCACAAAAATAGCATTTTAAATTTTTTTCATTGGTTAGATAAAATTACCTTAAAGTACGGGATACATAAGGGGGGAAAGTTTATCAAAACATGGTGCTCATTTAAAACTAACTGATTTAGTAAACGAAGGAAGTACTGTCTGTAGTTAGCGAACTGAAGTGATTCCTTCTGGTCAACATGCCTTTTGAGATTGTAGAACCAGTACAGTAACTCCTCACTTAACATTGTAGTTACATTCCTGAAAAATGCAACTGGACTAATATGTGAACTATCACATCTCTGGAGTTTTGTTAGGTTGCTGCTGCTGCTGCTTTTTTACTACCTTTAGCTTGTCCTTGGAGGCTTGCTGTGCAGAAGGGTCCATCATTATGGCTGTTCTCTTCATAACCAAAATGATGGGAAGCACAAAATTGCCCTCCACTTGTATTGTTATCATTCATCTGGACAAGATACTCTCCACATTTGTCATTCTGTAAGAAGTCAAAATAGACAGTTCTTCACCCTTGGCTGGCCATGAATTCATACTGTTTGGCAGCTGTGTTGGCTCCTGACACTGAAAGAAACAACCCAGCTAAACTAAAATAATTGCAGAAGATGAACGGTTCCCAAAGACACTAGGGAAAGTGATTTATTAATAAGTAGGACCATCCATGCAGCAGAACTCCTGCTTGGGAGACCATCTTTCCTCAAACTGTCTGAACTCCAGATACCACCAAAGATGCACTTTGTACTTGAATAAATGGCAGTAAGCAAAGTGAACACCTATTATTCCAAGCAAGTCTTCTCTTTAAATTCTGGCCTCTGTTGTCCTCCTGCTTGTGTTCCACTTGTGCAGAGTGGTTGTAAAAATGCTATTCAATCAGAATGGAGAATTGGGCCCAGTGACTCTGTCCTCATGTAGTAATACAGGGAGTAATAATTCATGGCTTAGGCACAGTGATCCTGGCTGTATCCAGGAAACCCCCAGGCAGGCAGAAGAGCTCTCCATGACTTAGAGACCTTTAATAATATATGTGTTTGTAGCACGTTTTATCTCAAAGGATTCCAAGGCATTTTAGAATCACACTTACAAAGAAATTGACCAGAACTAAAATGCTGCTTTAGAGAGCACACCACCGCCACACAACTGTTTAGTACAGGAAGTGAGGAAGTATAGATTCAGCCTGGATGAGCAAGCAAATAGTGATGATGAGCTGAAGGCTCTTCTTGGTTTATCAAAATCCTCTTCTGAGAATCCATCTAGAGGCAACATCTTCGCTGAAGAGTAGGCACTACCAGTCAATAGAAATCCCAAGCAATTTTAAGTTGCACAGCATTTCACGGTACCTGCCATAAAACCTATGATCCATAGATTCAATGGGTTAGCATTTAGGCAAACAGTGCAATTCAATAACAGTTCCTTTCTAAAAGCTATTCAGGGACTTAAGAACTTCCTGGGAATCAATCCAGGGGTCCATCTCAGTCAGTGTCTTGTCCCTGTTGGAAGTTGCCACAGACCCTGCAGAAGGCAGTTAAGAAATGGGGATTTTCTTTAATTGATATTTATTCATTGTCCTTCTGGAAAAAACAGAATTCAAGTATAGGCACCAAAGCGTGGAATGAGGTTTCTTTCACGTTATAGTGAATCCCCTTTCACTCAAGAAGAATTAATATTTGTATGTAGAGTTCTTAATTAATTTAATCTTTTTAATCATCACATATTTAATCTGTGTCCAATAACGGGAGGTTTCAGAACCAGCAACATACAGAGCATCCTTGTCTTCTGATCCAAAAAATCTCTTTAAGAATCTCCCTCTTCATCATAGGAGAAATGGGCTTCAATCTGTCTGTTTGTGAAGCAGGATTACCCTCCTGTGGCCAGCGCTATCCTCTGACGTGTGTTTCCCACTGGGCTGGGGCTCAGGAGATATGCCTTCAATTCTTGTCTCTGTCACAGCCTCTCTATGTGACCATGGGCGAGACCCTCTGAGTCGTTCTCTCTGGCTTCTGTGTTCCCAATCTGTCAAATGGGCATAGTGCTTCTCTGTATAACACTGGATGTTGTAAGGATAAATTCATGAATGTTTATGGGGCATTTGGATACTGGGCTGATGAGACCATGGATGTACCCAGGTAGCAATTTCAGCCAGAAGTTACATTTTTGGGGGGGGAGGGGAGGAGGTCTGAAGAGCAGTTTTTAGAATGGCATGGCAGATGTCCTCTTTGGCTAGAAAATCTCTATGCTGCTGCTGTAGCGCCTAAACAGTTTTACAGGTAACAAGACAAACATCTTTCTCTGAAATTATCACACTGATAATGTAACTAAGGTTTCTCATTTCACACCCAGAATGTTGCTAGTTAACTATCTTTTTAAATTAATGAAATGGTTCAATAAAAGATCTCACTTAACTTCTCTCCATTCATTTCTAGAACCCTCCAACCCAATTATTTCCAGTAGTACAGGCAGCACTGTGATTAATGCTTGTATTATTATATATAGCCCAGCATAATTACTTTTCAGAGACGAATAAAGCCTGTCTATGGTAAATACCATCTTAGTATGCAGTGGGACTAAATGTGATGACCTTCCACATCAAAGACAATAAAGGGCTTAATAAAAAATGCTCTCTCTTATTTCAATCAAATGGGTGTGACTGGGTATTTCTGCCACATTTATTTATTGCAGGAGAAATCAGCTTCATTCGGAAGGGTCAACTGTTATTTTTAGTTTCTCTAAAAGGAAATTATCAGGTGAAAATATTTTAATGTGTGCTGTGCATAGTACATCTAGCTAGCTATCGGATTCAATATTAACATATAATATTCCATACTTAAAAACTATTCTAAAAGAACACTAAGGTTGCAAGAGGAAGCACACAAAAATTAAGGAAATCTAGAATTAATGTAGCCTGTGCAACCTTAACCTTAACACTGCCCCCTTGTGTATTATGATAGAGTCTTTATGTGAGGAGAACAACAATCATTTTGCCTGGGTCCCACCAGAAGCTCTGAAACACCACAGAAGTTTTAGCAGGAGCATGTGCTATATGGGAACGACATTATCAGAAAGTTTCTAATCAGTTGTGGGGTGGACAGCAGAGGCTTGGGCCTGTAAAGGACTGGATAACGTTAACTCAGTGCCAGCTATAATTAATGTTTTATGTAACATCTAACCAACATTTCTTTTCAGGCTAGGTCTCGGAAGTGAACTGAAGCCCATCATGTGGACATGCTGTCTATTTGTTTCCTTCCTCACATTTTATAATCTGTGCTTATAATTGATTTGTGAAACATCAATTAAGGCATGAAAGCATGGTCTCTGCTGTGTAAGCGCAATTGCTTTTGTATGAGCTGAGATGAAGCAAAGCTTTTTTTGTCTTGTTTTTTATCGGTATAGTTTCTGGGGCTGTGTTTCAAGTCAGGGCAGCCAAGGTTCTTGTCTTGTTCTCTCTTTTCTCTTGCCTTCAGCAGCACTTAATAAGTGATTCCCCCATTGTTGTGATTTGGCCCTCATGTATGGATTTCCTTTTGTTTTAAGTGGATTTTTATTTCATTCCAGAATGAGTAATATTGAAACAGACAGGATGGCAGCAAGCAGATGCTTATCCAGGGCAAAGAACTGACAGAGGTGACTTCTGATCACTAAGAGACAGTGCGTGCTCTGCTTGTGAGAAACCTGACTGCCTCTCACCCACCTGACGCCAGTGTAGAGTACAGCAGCCCAGGTGCCTGTGTAATACCAAAGAGACATGCCAACCTTTGGCTTTCAGTGCTCACACACCTGCCTTTGGATGGTTAAAGAGGCAGTCCCTGGGGGATTTGAGGCAAGGATTCAGCTTGAACTCGGCATTAAAATGGATGGCCTTTTGGATCCCTCCTGCCCTCTTCAAGCCTCTGTATTGATTGGGTTGTGGTAGACATAGAGCAATGCAGTTTTTCATGACTGAAGGGCAAAAAGTTATGCCCTGCTGTTCTGGGATTCTGCACTGACAGTAAAGCTGTGTAGTGCTACCTTAGACCAGCTTGTGCTGCCAACAACCCCACTGGCTTTTCAGAACTTAAACTGCTCCCCCTCTTCCTCCAGTTTCTCTCCCTGATGGCTGCAAAGAGAACTCTCCCAATGTGTTATAGCTATAGAACAGTCTTCCTGAGTCCCCAGAGAGCTGGCCTGAAACAATGGCTCTGAGAGGTGTGAGCCACCCCCCATTCATCCCTTTGGGTGTGTTAAATCTGATGCCTAAGGGTGATATTCTAAATCCTGATGTTGACTAATTTGAAGGGGATAAGTTTAGCAGAAATATCCAGGTATGTGGCCTGTGGCTGGATGTCAGAGAGGCAAGGGCAGCTCTATGTTTTTTACCGCCCCAAGCACGGCAGGCAGGCGGCTTTCAGCAGTGCGCCTGCGGGTGGTCCGCTGCTCATGCGGATTCAGCGGCGCGCCTGTGGGAAGTCCACCAGTGCCACACCATCGGTGTCCCCGCCGCCGAATTGCCACTGAAGCTGCGGGACCGGCAGACCTCCCGCAGGCGCACCGCCGAAAGCCGCCTGCCTGCCGCCCTCACAGCGACCAGCAAGCCACCCCCCGCGGCTTGCTGCCCCAGGCACACGCTTGCTGTGCTGGTGCCTGGAGCCGCCCCTGCAGAGAAGCTACACATAGAAAAGATGAGTTAGGTCTGTAGCTTACAACCTTGAGCTGCCCTGACCCATATCTTTGAATTATTGGCAAGAGCAGATGGGTAGAGACCTTCCCTTGGCACATGGAGAGGGTGTGATCATGTTCATGTGTTATTGCTAGGTCTGTGGCCACCTCACTGGTGGTAAGCAGTATGGAGGCCGTCGGGCGGATTTTGCTCTGCATCGCTAGCTGCCTCTGTGTGGTGACGCAAAGCTATAGCCACTGAACAACTAACTAGGCTTTACACACTAGACTGAGGAAGCCATGTGGGAGAACCTAGGTCCTCCGCAGCCCCAGTTGAGTGCTACTGTAGTAATCCTGTCTCTTTGTTCATTTCCCTCTGCCACTGGGAACTCCCTTCATACATACCATTGCTAAAGTAATCTAGGGAGGGATTCTCAGAATATTTCTCTGCTGTGTGTTGTCTGAGAAAATCCAGCGGCAGCCTGCCAAGTCCCCATTGTTTGTTTTTGTTTTTTTTAAACAAAGCACATTAATATGAAGGGAGTTGGGCTATTCATTCCTCTCTGCTGTTTGACAACTGCTCCTGTTTAAGTTATTGAAATGACACCGCACGCATGAGAGGGACCTTCCCTGCCACATGCTCGTTTATTTTACTTACAGTATCTTTGCCATTATTAGGTCAATTATACGGGGCCAATTACCATTTATTTTTGAAGAATGTTCACAACCTGGCACGCAAAATAAAAGTAATAACTCTCTCCCCAAAAGGCTCTCACCCTGTGCTAATAGTCTGGAAAAGCCATCTCCATTTAACCCTATAGATCATATCACTTTCCACCATGTTCTCTTTTCTTAGATCAACACAGGGGTTCTCTGTAAATGCAAGATGCAGCATCAGCAGAGAAACGAAGGACTAAGCCAATATGGAGACAGAAATCCTGAGTAAACCAAAGAAGCCAGAGATACACAGACTTTCTAGGAACATAGGAACAGCCAGACTGGATCAGAGCAGGGGGCTCTCTAGTCCATTCTCCTGTCTCTGATGGTCCAGGACCAGCTGCTTTAATTTAGAGGAAGGTGCAAGAAACCTTGCAGTGATGGGATAACCGGCCACAAGGGAACATGTTCCTCCTATAAGAACATAAGAATGGCCCTTCTGTGTCAGACCAAAGGTCCATCTAGCCCAGTGTCTTCTGACAGTGGCCAGTGCCAGGTGCCCCAGAGGGAATGAACAGAACAGGGAATCATCAAGTGATCCATCCCCTGTCGCTCATTCCCAGCTTCTGGCAAACAGAGGCTAGGGACACCATTCCTGCCCATCCTGGCTAATAGCCATTGATGGGCCTATCTAATTCCCCATTAGTTAGTGTTTGGCTCAGGCCCTGAAGCAGGGATTAGATTCTTGCCAAACTTGAAAAAAAAATCCTTACTAACTATCTGAATGGTCTCACCAGAATCATCGAAGATACCCCCGAGGACTGGGTATTTCTAAGAGTAACGAGACTACCTAGAGTTATTCATAGATTCGTGGATTATAAAGCCAGAAGGGACCAGTCTGGGCTCCTGCATGACACAGGCCAGAGAACCTACTCAGTGACTTCTGCATGGAACCCGTTAATTTCTGTTTGAACAATAGCAGATCTCTTAGGACAGTGGTTCTTAAACTTTTGTACTGGTGACCCCTTTCGCATAGAAGGCCTCTGAGTGCGACCCTTATAAATTAAAAACACTTTTTATGTATTTAACACCATTATAAATGCTGGAGGCAAAGTGGGTTTTGGGGTGGAGGCTGGCAGTTCGTGACCCCCTTGTGACTCCCTGGGGGGTCCCGACCCCGAGTTTGAGAACCCCTGCCTTAGGCGGATATCCTGTCTTGACTTAAAGACTGTAAATGATGGAAAATCGACTGTATACCTAGCTAGATTGTCTCAGCTGTAATTACCCTGGCTGTTAAAATAGCTGTTGTGTTATAACACAAAACAAATTTTTGGACAGGCTGTAATTAAACCCTGCTGCTTGTAGGGCAACTCTTGGAGTTGGGAGACTGGCTAGATGGAGCCCTGCTCTGACCCAGTCTGGCTGCTCCTATGGGTTAAATGTTTGAAGTGATTTAGGCTCTGAAGTCCCATTGAAGGTAAAGAATTTGCCTCGGACTGATAATATGATAGATTAAACATCCAAAAAAGAGACCCCACAAGCAATTTCTGTAACAAACGCCTGTTTTGTGAGCTTTTCTTTTCTACCCCAGCGCACCTGATCCCACCTGGACTTGACTTGCCCTCTCTGTGTGGTATGATTGCTCCCAAAAGCAGTTCATGTCCCAGATGGTATCTATACATCATGCTGCTTTTAGACTCTCATAAAGTACCTATCAAGCCCATTCATCTTTTGGTGCCTCCTGCTGCTGCCCCAATCGCTGGAGCCCTTTGCTTATTCCATTCCTGTTTTTTCCTAAAGGGGGCTGTGTGGGTTGCAGCAGAGTTTCTCTTCTAGTCATGCAGCTTTCGGGGCTGAGATAGAGATTGAAGAGATATGGGGAGACAGAAGAGAGCCCAGTTCACGCCTGCAAGGCCAGATATGGGGCATCTGCATTCACATGCCAGACTCAGGCTTTTAGGGTTGCTCTTTTCTGAGATCTTGCTGGATTAGGGGGATTGAAGGAGGCAGTGATGGGAGCCTGAAATATTGCACTGAGCTCAGGGAAAAGTGCAATTCCTTACAGTATTCTCAGCCTGGTAATGCCGGGGCTTTTGGGTCAGTGCAAGCCTTAATATTTAGCTTTCTTTAATGCTGTGACGACATAGTGTCATATCTGATATAATTGCAAGCAAGGGTGTTTTTAATATTGATTGCAGTGCAGTGATTCTAGAGACAGACCATCAAATCTCTCCTAATCAGTACCCTGCCTTGCTGGCAACTCAGTCTCTCCTGTTCTCTGCCTGTAGCAGGTAACAGCTTAATCTTTTGAGGGCTGAAATGTTGGAGTCTAACTCAAGTTACCGGTCTTGTTACAGGGATATCGGGGTGAAAAATTAATGGTCTGCAATATACAGGAGGTCAAACTGGATGATCTAATGGTCCCTTCTGACTTTTAACTCTGTAGCTATGAAATAATACAATAAATATGACAGGCCATGCTCACTCTGGCCATTCTTACCCCTAGTGAGAGGTACTGTGCTCCTCTGAGCTTTGCAAACAGGGGCTGCTAACAGGGAGTTTCGCAAGGGAGTTCTCCAGGTGAAGGAGGAGCTAATACAGCATCTGTGGGGTAAGTGACTGTCTGTAGTGTGTGTTTGTTTGTGTTTGGGGGTTACTTGCTGTGTGCTGAGCTTGTGTTCGTCAGTCTGTTTGTTTGTTTGTTTGTTTGAGGGACCGAGTGCTCTGGCTGGCAGTTGGAGGCAGGTTTGAAAGCTCGAAGCCTCTGGTAATTGGCTGAGCCTTAATCAGTGGGCGGGGCATTCACTCAGGCCAGGGCTTTATAAAGCCACGCACAAGCGACCAGGGGCTGCTAACAGGGAGTTTCGCAAGGGAGTTTAGAAGGGGAGTGGGAGCCCCTCGCCGGCCGTAACCCCTTTACTGTGGCCCCCCCCTAAAACCCTAAAACCTGTAAACCAAACCACATTCCAAAACTCCTTTCTGTAAACCACCCGTCCACTAACTAGGAGCCAATGCAGGCAGAAGCCCAGCAGCAGAGTGGGGGCTATCCAGTTTATTGCACTGTGTGTAGCATGTATGATTACCTGCCCTGTGGGCGGGTGGCGTATGTGTGCAGTCGGTGCAAGGAGCTCCTGGCCCTCAGAGACCATGTATGGACTTTGGAGGCCAGGGTGGCGGAACTGGAGGAGCTAAGAGAGGCAGAGAGGTATGTTGATGAGGCTTTCCGGGACACTGTAGAATTGTCCCACCTCCGCTCAGACAGATCCTGTGTTGTTGAGGAGGAAGAACGGCCCAGGGAAGTAGAGCAGTCGATGGGAGCAGAGGGAAACCTTCCCATAGTTGGGACCCTCCTTCCAGATGGGGCTGGGGTTGCCTCTCGCACTGAGGTTGCCTCTCCGGGGGAGGGAACTCCAGTTTCTAGGAAAAGGCAGGTGTTAGTAATGGGAGATTCGATTATTAGAAATGTAGATAGCTGGGTCTGTGATGACCGGGAGAACCGTATGGTGACTTGCCTGCCTGGTGCGAAGGTTGCGGATCTCTCAAGGCATCTAGATAGACTTATGTGTAGTGCTGGGGAGGAGCCGGTGGTCGTGGTACATGTAGGTACCAATGACATAGGGAAGGGTAGGAGAGATGTCCTGGAAGCCAAATTTAGGCTGCTAGGGAAGAGACTGAAATCCAGGACCTCTATGGTGGCATTTTCAGAAATGCTCCCAGTTCCACGCGCAGGGCCAGGTAGGCAGGCAGAGCTTCAGAGTCTCAATGCGTGGATGAGACGATGGTGTAGAGAGGAGGGGTTCACGTTCATTAGGAACTGGGGAAACTTCTGGGATGGGAGGAGCCTATACAGGAGAGATGGGCTCCACCTAAACCAAAGTGGAACCAGACTGCTGGCACTAAACATTAAAAAGGTTGTAGAGCAGTTTTTAAACTAGGAGATGGGGGAAAGCCGACTGCTGCAGAGGAGCGTGTGGATCGGACACAGACTTCTCTTAGGGGAGAGTCTGATGACAGAGAATCTCCAGGTTATAGTCAGGAGCAGAGGACTGAAAAGTATAATGTAAGGGCCGGATCAGATGATAAACAGTCACATAAAAAGAATCTGGCACATCAGAAAAAGGCAGGCTAATAAACAGGGACAAGTTTTTAAAGTGCTTGTACACAAATGCCAGAAGTCTAAATAGTAAGATGGGTGAACTAGAGTGCCTTGTGATAAAGGAGGATATAGATATAATAGGCATCACAGAAACCTGGTGGACTGAGAGCAACCAATGGGACACAATCATTCCGGGGTACAAAATGTATCGAAAGGACAGAACAGGCCGTGCAGGGGGAGGAGTGGCACTATATGTGAAAGAAAGTGTAGATTCAAATGAAGTAAAAATCTTAAGCGAATCCACATGTTCCATAGAGTCTCTATGGATAGAAATTTCATGCTCTAGTAAAAATATAACATTAGGGATCTATTATCGACCACCTGACCAGGACAGTAATAGTGATGATGAAATGCTAAGGGAAATTAGAGAGGCTATCAAAATTAAGAACCCAATAATAGTGGGGGATTTCAATTATCCCCATATTGACTGGGAACATTTCACTTCAGGACGAAATGCAGAGATAAAATTTCTCGATACTTTAAATGACTGCTTCATGGAGCAGCTGGTACGGGAACCCACAAGGGGAGAGGCAACTCTAGATTTAATCCTGAGTGAAGCGCAGGAGCTGGTCCAAGAGGTAACTATAGCGGGACCGCTTGGAAATAGTGACCATAATACTACTTGCATTAATACAATAGCATTCAACATCCCTGTGGTGGGAAGAACACCTCAACTGCCCAACACTGTGGCATTTAATTTCAAAAGGGGGAACTATACAAAAATGAGGGGGTTAGTTAGACAAAAGTTAAAAAGTACAGTGACTAACGTGAAATCCCTGCAAGTTGCATGGGCCCTTTTTAAAGACACCATAATAGAGGCCCAACTTCAATGTATATCCCAAATTAAGAAAAACAGTAAAAGAACTAAAAAAGAGCCACCGTGGCTTAACAACCATGTAAAAGAAGCAGTGAGAGATAAAAAGACTTCCTTTAAAAAGTGGAAGTCAAATCCTAGTGAGGCAAATAGAAAGGAGCACAAACACTGCCAACTTAAGTGCAAGAGTGTAATAAGAAAAGCCAAAGAGGAGTTTGAAGAACGGCTAGCCAAAAACTCCAAAGGTAATAACAAAATGTTTTTTAAGTACATCAGAAGCAGGAAGCCTGCTAAACAACCAGTGGGGCCCCTTGATGATCAAAATACAAAAGGAGCGCTTAAAGACGATCAAGTCATTGCGGAGAAACTAAATGGATTCTTTGCTTCAGTCTTCATGGCTGAGGATGTTAGGGAGATTCCCAAACCTGAGCTGGCTTTTGTAGGTAACAAATCTGAGGAACTGTTACAGATTGAAGTGTCACTAGAGGAGGTTTTGGAATTAATTGATAAACTCAACATTAACAAGTCACCGGGACCAGATGGCATTCACCCAAGAGTTCTGAAAGAACTCAAATGTGAAGTTGCGGAACTATTAACTAAGGTTTGTAACCTGTCCTTTAAATCGGCTTCGGTACCCAATGACTGGAAGTTAGCTAATGTAACGCCAATATTTAAAAAGGGCTCTAGGGGTGATCCTGGCAATTACAGACAGGTAAGTCTAATGTCGGTACCGGGCAAATTAGTTGAAACAATAGTAAAGAATAAAATTGTCAGACACATAGAAAAACATAAACTCTTGAGCAATAGTCAACATGGTTTCTGTAAAGGGAAATCGTGTCTTACTAATCTATTAGAGTTCTTTGAAGGGGTCAACAAACATGTGGACAAGGGGGATCCGGTGGACATAGTGTACTTAGATTTCCAGAAAGCCTTTGACAAGGTCCCTCACCAAAGGCTCTTACGTAAATTAAGCTGTCATGGGATAAAAGGGAAGGTCCTTTCATGGATTGAGAACTGGTTAAAGGACAGGGAACAAAGGGTAGGAATTAATGGTAAATTCTCAGAATGGAGAGGGGTAACTAGTCGTGTTCCCCAAGGGTCAGTCCTCGGACCAATCCTATTCAATTTATTCATAAATGATCTGGAGAAAGGGGTAAACAGTGAGGTGGCCAAGTTTGCAGATGATACTAAACTTCTCAAGATAGTTAAGACCAAAGCAGATTGTGAAGAACTTCAAAAAGATCTCACAAAACTAAGTGATTGGGCAACCAAATGGCAAATGAAATTTAATGTGGATAAATGTAAAGTAATGCACATTGGAAAAAAATAACCCCAACTATACATACAACATGATGGGGACTAATTTAGCTACAACGAGTCAGGAAAAAGATCTTGGGATCATCGTGGATAGTTTTCTGAAGATGTCCACGCAGTGTGCAGAGGCGGTCAAAAAAGCAAACAGGATGTTAGGAATCATTAAAAAGGGGATAGAGAATAAGACTGAGAATATATTATTGCCCTTATATAAATCCATGGTACGCCCACATCTTGAATACTGTGTACAGATGTGGTCTCCTCACCTCAAAAAAGATATTCTAGCACTAGAAAAGGTTCAGAAAAGGGCAACTAAAATGATTAGGGGTTTAGAGAGGGTCCCATACGAGGAAAGATTAAAGAGGCTAGGACTCTTCAGTTTGGAAAAGAGAAGACTAAGGGGGGACATGATAGAGGTATATAAAATCATGAGTGATGTTGAGAAAGTGGATAAGGAAAAGTTATTTACTTATTCCCATAATACAAGAACTAGGGGTCACCAAATGAAATTAATAGGCAGCAGGTTTAAAACAAATAAAAGGAAGTTCTTCTTCACGCAGCGCACAGTCAACTTGTGGAACTCCTTACCTGAGGAGGTTGTGAAGGCTAGGACTATAACAATGTTTAAAAGGGGACTGGATAAATTCATGGTGGCTAAGTCCATAAATGGCTATTAGCCAGGATGTGTAAGAATGGTGTCCCTAGCCTCTGTTTGTCAGAGGATGGAGATGGATGGCAGGAGAGAGATCACTTGATCATTGCCTGTTAGGTTCACTCCCTCTGGGGCACCTGGCATTGGCCACTGTTGGTAGACAGATACTGGGCTAGATGGACCTTTGGTCTGACCCGGTATGGCCTTTCTTATGTTCTTATGAATGTAATGATGCTGCTTGCAGAGTAAGGCACTAGTCACTGTGAGCAAGGGTGGCAGAGCTCACTTTGCAAGATGCCTTTTCAGTGCAGAAAAGATGCTGTGATGAAGAGATCAGTTATTCAAGAACTTGCGTGACCCTTTCTGTGACACTGGGGACCAGGGTGGATAAGTGAGTTTCTCTGTTCTACTTAGTGTGAGGTGGTTGGAGAAGCTACAAGCATTTTTCCTCTCTGCGTAAAAATATAGATTCAAAGCATTTCTATGAGTAACTCCTCCTCCTTCTGGGAAGGCAGAACCCTCCTCAGGCAGGAAACAGCTGGGGTGAGGCTGTGTTCTGTGGAAAGTATTTGTGTTTGGTAACATTAATCAAGTTAAACCAGGTTAGGCCACAAAGCCACATGCACAACACCTTACTTATAATACTTGGAAAGGAGTGTGCTCAACATTTGCAAAGGATATAAACATTGTCCTGCTTTCTGGCTGCTTGGGTAACAGAATGTTCAATGTCCTAGTAAGGAGGTTCTGGTATACATAAAGGTGCCACCTTTTGAAATGCAAAAAAAATGGCACCCCCACATACACAAGGCAAGCCCACCACCAGATGGTAAACCTAGATATGCAGTGCAGTTTCAGTGTGTGAGTATCCAAGGAGGAAGACTCCATGAACATATTAAATCAGTATCAATTTCACTGTTTGACTAAAAAGCTTCAGTGGAGAATGAGGTGTTCTTTTGGATGAGAGAGATTGGGCAGGGTTAAAATTACTGTCAGTAAAATAAGAGAAGAGCCTTGTCAAAGGAAGTTCTCAGAAATATTGGGCCAGATACTCAGCTAGTATGAACCATCACAGCTCCATTAGCTTCTATGGAGCTGATTTATGCTAGCTGAAGATCTGACCTGCTATCTTAACACATTCCTCAGTCAGTTATTAACCTGCTATCTCAGTGCTTTGTGTGAGGACTAGAGCTGAGTGAATATGAGGGATAAAGTTATTCAGAACTTTTCAGTGAACTGGAAAGTGGATTTCGATTAGCCTGGTCCACGCCCCCTCTTGTGCTGCTTTTTTACAAACCTTTATGTGGGTGACGTTACCTGGAGAATTGAATTCCGTTTAGTTATTTAGGTGGAAGTTTAAGGAGTAGATCTCCTGCTTTAACTCATCCAAGAACCGTTGCTGTCTCTGTGCAGTGGATCCCCGGGTCTGCCACTGGTAGAAGTACCATTTGGGGGGGTGACTGACTCCCTGCTGGTGCAGCATGTACTGTGACTATCTCCTGGCATCTGCTGGGGCCTGAATATGTCTTGGCAAAACTCTTCCTGCCTCCACTACCTCTCGTTCACTGCTTGCTGCTCTGCACCATCAAATTCCCAGTACGTTAACAAGAACCGAGTCTGCTCTGCTCTCCCCTGGCAGGCTGCGCTCTGTCTGTGCTGATTACCAGAGCCAAACTTGCACTTCTTCAACTAAAGGTTTGTGGCTTTTTAAAAATTGATTTAGTTAAACAGGTGCAAACCCCAGTAGGCACATTTTGGAATTCTTTGAAACTGGTCTCAAATCAATGTATGCAGTTAAAGCTAAAGCCTCCCTGGCTTTCTGGCCTCCTACCCAAAAGCTGACACTTGTAACAGGTTTAGCTTTGTCGCAATGTTTCCCTTTCTGACAAGCTTAATTTTAAAAAAAGGACAAAAGAGAAATGAGTCAGGAGGCATTTGGAGACCAAAAAAGGCTGAGTTACCACAGGCTCTGCCTACATTAAGGGCATTAACAGTGAGTGCAGACTGGGGGTATGTTACCAGATTACGTTGTAATCAGGGCCATGTCTTCACTGGAAGAAGTAGTAGGCACTGTACTACTTACCTCTGTGTACCTTCTCAGGATGAAGCCTACACCCTCACCTGGGGTTTACATTCACTAACTACATTGCATTAAACATTACTTGTGCCTTCTCTCCGCTAGGACTTTACACGGAGAGCTGTCTCCTTGTAAAAACACCACTTTTTTTGGTTATTCTCCCCCGTGAAGGTGAAGACCCACTTTTGTACTGGCGCAGCGCATCTCCCCTGGAATATGGGATCAGTGTAACTACATTGGTGTGGTTGCATGGGTGTCAGTTTTCCTTAGTGTGGACAGGGCCTCAGACACCAAACCACAGCCAGACTGTTCTACTAACTGCAGAGGCAGGTCTTAAAAACACCGTCATGATATGTGGGAACTAATTCTGGGAAACATTACTAGTAGGTAAAAACCAGGCCTTTGATATTGGACACGGCAAGGCTTTTAATAATGACTGGATTAGTCAGATGGTGTTTAAATATTTAAAGAACATTGATAGAAACATCCACTTATCACCGTTTCATTGAGGCTAATACAGATTCATAGAAACATTTCATCTGTGACAGGCTGCACGTGCAGCCTTGCAGGAACCTGGTTTGGGTGCGGCCGCACATCCTTCAGCTCTTGGCTTATCAGAGACAACTGTGTTCTTCTTGGGCAAATGACCCCCTGATTGAGCTGTCAGATGGTTTGGACTGGTCCTTTCAGCGCTAGAAGAATACCTTAAAGGAGTAGCTCAACTACCAGGCAGCTGTAGTATATGCATATCCTTTAATGTGGACCAGACACGAGAGGGGGGCAAATGGAAGGATGTCAGTTGTAGGGTGCGAGTCTGGCAACTGGGAGACTTTTTGCTGTGATTTCCTGCTCTGCCACTGACTTCCAGTGTGACTGTGAGCAAAATCACTTGACCTCTCTCTGTCCCAGTTCCCCATCTGTGAAGTGGGGACAGTACCACTTCCTTGCCTCACAGAGATGGTAGGAGGATAAATACATGAAAGACTGAGGCACTCGGATTCTATTGCAATGCTGGATAAGTTCCTAGAACAGAGAGAGCACCAGTGTGGGTTACAGTGATGGAGTTCTCACCCCACACTTGCCCTGAAGGGGTTAATGTGGACTTAGAAGGGGGCCAATTCACCAGATAGGCCAGAGGTGAGGGGAATCTGGTGGGGGTAAGTAACCCCTGACTGACTAATGAGGGAGCCCAGCTGAGGAGGAAGGAGCTGGGCTGGGTTTATAAAGACAGGATGTTGGCATGGGTCAAGGGGGCCTGCAGTCAGTCCCTGGGAAAAGGAAGTTGTGTTTGGGGGCTACAGAGACAAAGCAGCCTACAGTCACACCCCAGGAGGGGGGGTTTTCGGGCTGGCAAACCCAGAGTGGGGGGAGCCAGAGGGTTAGGAAAGGCTTAGGGAAAAGGTAACAAGGTCCAGAACAAAACAGACCTAGAGGATCCTGAGCTGGAACCTGGAGCAGCAGCTGGGCATGGGTTCCCCTGCCAGCGCCTAGAGAAGTGACACTGGCTGGGCAGTGAATGAGAAGATTGCTTGCGCCAGTTTGTAACAAGAGATTTTGGTAACCCGGAAGGGCAGGACACGCATGACTTGGCCAGAGGGCTAAGCCACGAACACACAGCATCTGGCCTCGCTGAGAGCCAGGCAGAGAAGTCAGGGAGTGCCGTGAGAGGAAGAAAGGAGGCGTCAGATCTGGAATCAGCTAATCCCCAGAGCAACCTGCAGGAGGCGCACTAGTGGTGAGCAGACTCCCTGACTTCCATACATGCCTCCTGTGTTCGGGGAAGCCCTTCCCTGGAAGAGACTTCAGTCTGAGACTTCAGTCTCCAACTTGTGCAGAGCATTCCACAGTCTAAACACCTCTCTTGACATATCCTTCATATAGCACAGGGACTGAAATCCCTGTTCCAGACCCCCCCACCCCATACCAGGGAAAAATTTTTCCATTTCTTACACTCCTTTGACATGTCTAGCATTCTCTGAGCTGCTTGGCACCTCGGTGGACCTTGCCATCCCCTCTCTAATGCAAAGAGAAATACCATGATAATTGGCCCGTCTCTAGACTCACTGATTAAGAGATGAATGTTAAAATTTCATGCTTTATTAGAAATGTGAGGAAGTGAATGGTACAGCATTACCATCACATGCACCGGAAAACTGCTAGGTAGAGAATCTCTCTAAAAAATGAGTTCCCCTCCCACTGAATATCATGCAGAAGCAGCCATTGAGAGAAAAAGGTTTATACAACAGAGGTGAAGTTATTTACCCCATGGTAAAGATTTTGTCCAGCAAATATGAATAACCATTAGAATTGGATCTAAGATCATTCGTGTGCAATGTTACTATAGACTTTTTGAATAGTAATCTATTGTTCCTTTCTCTTAAAGCAAATGGATTTCCCCTGACCCTCCCCAAATCTCACACCAAAAGCCAGATAACTGAGCCCAGTGGATTATGGAAGGTGATTGAGGCACTGGACTTCAGCACAAAGGGTCTGATTCTCTATTGTTTCCACCTTGTGTAGTCAGCTACACCGGTGCAATATGCGTCAAAAACATTGTAAACTGGTTCTCATTTACACTAAGGTTCCTTTGCACCACTCTGGCACTGTATATTTAGGGTTTGTTCCACTGCTAGAGCAGTGTATTAGGGGCCTTTGTGTGAATGAGAATGAGGCCTTCTCGTTTAGTAGCTTTTCACACTATTTGCACTTGTGTAACTGACTATACATAGTGCAGGGCAATGGAGAATCGGACCTAGTAGATCTGAGTTCAGTTCTTGGCACTCAACAGATGGCCTTTAAGACCCTTTGCAAGTCACTTATCCTTTGTGCCTCAATTCCCTATCTGTAAAATGGGAATATTGAAATCTTTGCACCTCACAGATGTTGAGAACTGGTCAAAAGCTTTCCATAAAGTTTTTTGGACAGAAACTGGACTTTTTGTCCAAAAATAAATTTCTGTGGGAAATGTCTGTTTGGATTAAAATTTGTCAGTTTTCATTAAAAAACCTGAGTTTGGGTTACAGTCACCAAAAACTGAAAAATGTTTAGGTTTTCAATGCAAACCCAAAAAATTTCTAAGAAAAATTATGGTGCAAATGAAACCTCTCTCACCCAGCTCTAGATGAATTAACTAATGCTTGGGAGGTGCTCAGACACTATGATGAGGGGCAGTGATGAGCTACCAAAATATTAACAACCGGTTCCCTCCTCCTCACCCCACGAGGGGGTCATCTCCCCCCACCCCCCAGGACTCCTGCCCCATCCAACCCCCCACATTCCTTGACACCCCACCCCCAGGACCCCTGCCCCATCCACGCCCCTTCCCTGTCCCCTAACTGCCCCCTGCCGCCCCATCCAACCCCTCCTCTTATTCCTGATGGCCCCCTGGAACCCCTGCCCCATCCAACTACCCCTTCTCTCTGTCCCGACTGCCCCTGACTGCCTCCCACCACCCCATCCAACCCCTGCTCCTTCCTGACTGACCCCCAGGACCCTTGCCCCCATTCAATTCCCCTGTTCCCTGCCCTCTGACCGACCTGAGTCCCGACCCTAATCCACTCCCCACCCTCTATCCAACACCCTCTCCCTGCTCCCTGCCTCCCTTGCCGCGCTGCCTGGAGATGGAGGCTGCGACACCCAGAGTCAGGAAGTGGGGCCAGCCCGCAGTCGGGACCGGGGGCCAGCCCAGAGCTGGGGGCTGGAGCCGCTGGCCGGCCCAGGGCCGGGGGCCAGCCGGAATCGGAGTCAGGGCCAGCCCGGAGCCGCACCACCCGGCCGGCCAGAATCGGAGTCGGGGCTGGGGACCGGCCCAGAGCTGTGCTGCCCGACCAGCCGGAGGCAAAGTCGGGGCCGGGGGCTGGCCTGGAGACGCGCAGCGCCTAGAGCCCTCCTCGTGCCCCCCGCCCCAGCTCACCTGCAGGAAGCTGCTGCTTCCTTCTCAGCCCTCCCAGGCTTCCCGTGCTAACAGCTGATTGGCGGGAAGCCTGGAGGGGGAGCCTTCAGGGGAGGAAGCAGAGGCAGAGCTGGAGCCAGGTGAGCTGGGGCCGGGGGCAGGGCAGGGAGCTGCTGGAGCTTTTGTTAAATTTAAAAGCCCTTTACAACTGGTTCTAAAAGAGTTTCTAAATTTAACAACCGGTTCCCGCGAACTGGCTCCAGCTCACCACTGATGAGGGGTGGTTACCAAGAGACTTTCACAATTCCCTTTTGCCTCAAGAGAACAGCAAAAAGATACGTGCTTTAGTGAACCCTCAGTCAGACACAGAGTGGAACCTTGTCGTCAGTGAGCAATGTAAAGCAGTGTCAGCCAACTGTAAAACAAAGAGAAATGCAAACATCTGGATTGGTCCAATGGGAGAACTTCTTTAAAGTACTGAATGTTGTTAAAGTGCTTTAAAGCTGTGAAGTGCTAAGTATTATTGTTGGGGATTTTTATGCAATCAGGCCAGACAGGGGAGTTCCCAAAACGAAAAGTTAGATGGATTGGCACTGACCCCAGCACAAATGGCAGAGTTCAGCATCTGAAGACAAGAAAGGTAAAAATGCAAAACAAACCAGCAAAAATAAATGCCAGTATTAAATCAAACTGAGAGCTGTAGTTAATTACAGTACTTGACACTAAGTAGCATAACTGCCAGTTGGTTATATCGTCGTAGTCGTGTCTCCCGATGTAACAAGATGATGCTTCATATGGACACAGCACTTCATTTATTTAATCTCCCCCATGTGTGGGGTTTTGTAGGCATAGTATTAGTCATTTTTCTGACCCATTGGGAAGTTTAAGAGGAGCAGTGTCTCTGTGGACTGGGTATCAGGAGACCTGGGTTCTATCCCAATTCTGCAACCATGGGCAGATCACTTCCTTTCTCTGTGCCTCAGTTTCCCCTCTGAAAATGAGGATAATTACACTGACGCTCCTTTGTCAAGTGTTCTGGGGCCCATGGATGAAAAGTGTTACCTGACTATTGTTATTTTGCCCATTGTTGGAGAGTCTCTGAACCCAAAGGTGCTTATGTATGGAGACAACTTTGAACATGGTGTATATCAGGAGTCTCAAACTCAAATGACCATGAGGGCCACATGAGGATTAAGTGCGTTGAACCCAGGGCCGCATCATTGACACCCCCTCTTGCTGCCTCTGGCCCCGCCCCCACTCCACCCCTTCCATTAGGCCCCGCCCCTGCCCCACCTCTTCCCTGCCCCAATCCAACCCCTTCCCCGAAGTCCCCACCCCAATGCTGCCCCCAGGGGGTGCAGAAAGGGTGTAGGGTGCGGCGAGGGCTCGGGGCAGGGAGCTGAGGTGCAGGGGGCTCAGGGCAGGGCGTTGGTGGGTGGGAAGCAAGAGGGTGTGGGATGTGGCAGGGGGCTCAGGGCAGGGAGTTGGGGTGCAGGGCGTGGGCTCCAGCCTGGCGCCGCTTACCTAGCGTGGCTCCGGGGTGGCAGCGGCATGCACTGGGGCCAGGGCAGGCTCCCTGCCTCCCCCCGGCCCCGCACTGCTTCGTTCCAGGAAGCAGCTGGAACCCTGTCCCTGCAGCCCCGGGGGGGGGGGCGGGGGGGGGCTCAGGGTTCCCTGCGTGCGCTGCTCTTTCCGCTCCTCTAGGTACCTCCCACAAAGCTCCCATTGGCCGCCGTTCCCTGTTCCTGGTCAATGGGAGATGCGGGGGACGGTGCCTGGAAGGAGGCAATGCAGTAGCCCTCTGCCTCCTCCCCCCCCCAGCTCGAAGGGGTGTGCTGCCAACTGCTTCAGACAGCGGCACGGGGCTCGCAACGCCACAGGGGGCAATCCCGCGAGTAGGCAGAGGGTGGGGAGCTTGGTGGCCACACGCAAGAGCCCCGCGGGCCGCGTGTTTGAGACCCCTGGTGTATAGGATAAGTCAGTTTGGTATACTTGCATACTGTTACATCCTCAGTAGGGGTAGTTAGCATATCCCTGCTTGCAGCACAAACTGAAAGGAAGAGAGACCTGCTGTACATGATGTTCCAGAGTTCTGTTCTGTTGCAGTAGAATATCACCTTTAAGAGTGATATGGATTCTGGCAATTCTGAACTCTTCCTATGTGGGGAACAGTAATTAAACTGAACATATCATCAGTTTGAAGGCAGTTGATGGTGGAGTTGTGTGAGCAGTATAATGAGCTGAAATATTAAACATCTTGTTAATGTGAATCTCTGCCAAGTTTTGGAATAATAAGCAGTGACAGACGAGGATCTGGAATAGTCTGTGTCCCTTTAAGAGTCCCCTGCTGTCAACAGATGATGTGTACCAGAAGACAAATCCATCAGGGGCTTAAAACTCTCTCCATTTGGGAAAGTTCAATGGAGACTGGATTAGCTCAGTCAAATGCATTCTATGTGAATGTCTTCATGATTGTTTATAGCACTATAGCATTCAGAGGAAGGATGCTTTGTGGTTAACGTGCTGTGCTGGGACTCAGGAGATCTGGGTTCAGTTCCTGGGTCTGCCACTGATTCCGTGTGTGACCTTTGGCAAGTCGCATCATCCCTTTGGGCTTCAGTTCTCCATTGGTAAAATGAGGGTGATAGTGGTATTTCCCTGCCTTGCAGGAGTGCCGTGAAAGAAGTGACAAGCTTTTATATGTTGAAATATCAGTTTAGTCTCAACACAATTAAATTAAGTATTTTTTTCAGATTGAACTTGCCTTACCAATTGGAAAAGAACCTGCTTTTCCCTGCATTCATGTGGGCACTGCCTTTCCTGTGTCCTACCTTACATCACCAGACTTTCAAAAGGAAAGGTTCCTATTCAGCTGTTTCATAGAGTATGAGATTTTGAGGCCAGAAGGGACCATTATGATCTAGTCTGACCCCCTCTGTTGCAAAGGCCAGAGAATAGCACCCTGTGATATTTTGTTTTTGATTTGACATATCTAAAATTTCTGTTTGAATTATTAGATGGAGTGACCAGCTTATACTGGCTTTTGCACTGGAGCTTTCCATTAGAAGCTCTAATTATGCCCTGAGAGATCATAAAGGATTCATAAGCATGCACATCAGTTTTAAAGCAGGCTTGTATAAACAAAAACAGCAAAGTCAGCTTTATGTGGGATTTTGGAACCATAAATGTCCATTTCAACTCGTTCTTTAGGTTTTCCCTGCAGAAAACAAGGGTTTTGGGCTCCATTGATATATCTGGAGCTTCAGTCCCCCTCAGTATTTTAAGTAACACTTCATGCAAAGTAATTAAAATACCATTTGTGCCAAGGACACTGATCTAGAATAAGTTTCATGCATTATTGCCACATGCTTTGTGTTACTGTTTAAAATCCATGTGTTAGAAGGAGTAACAGGGTAAAAATGAATTGGAAGAACTGCGTTTCTCCTGTTTCAGTTACTGCTGTCAGGCAGTGGGCTGCCTGAAAAATCTGATCTAGGGAGGTGTGACAGAAGTTTGGCTGAGTACAGTCCTTTAAGAGGCTTGAATAACTGCTTATGGCTGCGATGAAACAGATATGTCCCAGAAGAGGGAGAGCCAAGGAGTAAGGCACTTCATGGTTAAGACCTACATTCAGTTTGTGCCTATGTCACATGTCACTTTGGTTCCGATTCAGCAAGACACTTAAGCATGTGCTTAACATCAGGCAAGTGAGTAGTCTAATCACTATTCAGCAAATCATTTAAGCAGCCGCATAATGTAAGCATGTGAGTAATTCTATTGAAAGCAACAGGATTTCAGCATGTGCTTTGTTGAATCAACACTAATCTCTGTGCTTCAGTTCCCCATCTGTAAAATGAGGGTTATATTTCCTTAGTTCTCGGACATTAAGAGAATCGGTTCACCAGCACACGAGGCTTTTCATTGTAGGTGACTAAACCGTTTGTGTTCTGAGAAGGTGCTGCTCTGTTGTGTCAGTTTATTTTTTGTTAATGTTTCAAAGATCAGTTTGTTTCCCCTCATTTGGAAATGAAATCCTGGGACCATTTGTTAAGCTTATTTCATCTTTCATTCTTTCTAAGTGTGCAGTTCAGTTAACTTCCATTCCTCCATGCTCCTCTTACTTCTGCTTTTTTGTCAGGCTGGTTAGATATTTCCTTTTATCCATTTTTTCATGCTGCCAGCCTCAATATTGAATTGTCAACTTCAAATATTAAAATATAACAAAGGTGCTGTAGGACTGGCTTTCCTCTAGTTTTTCAATTATTAAAACCATTCAAAAGCTTGACATGAATGTAAATGACAGGCAGGCAGTGCTCAAAAAGTTGAGATTCAGGACAGGAGAATAACATGTTCAACTAGTCCAATTTCAGAACTTCATAACACAGTATCATTTAACAATGGGTTCTATCAATCCAGTATGCAAAGGTAGAAAAGACCTATGTCTCTTATCCATGTGATGCTAAACAGTATGTTTAAAGAGGGACTTTCCCCATGGAGCATGCTTGAAAATAGAGAATATTTACACAACAAAAAGTCCTAGGCTCCTTTTTCTTCTTAGCCCTTAGCTATTACTGAAGATATCTGAGTTTGAATAGTGTGTAGCTCTTCCTTCCATACCAGTCTGAGCAGGAAGATATTTGTGTACCCATTAGCCCCTTGAAGAAAACCTAGATGAAAACCAAGTTTGAGTTCTGCCATTCTTGAGTGTTTTGTGCCCTGAAGTCCTGCTGCACAGCTTAAAGATAACAGGGAGCCATGACAGGGTGAAATGAAGTCTGGGAGAAATGTGTGCAGAAATTATTCAAACAACTGGGGATTCTGTTATTAACTATTGTGGTTATGCTCCCCACCCAAGATAGGGGCCAGGCACTGCCCTTATTCACCACTACTGTGCACCTGTTATGACAGCTGGGCCTGCAAATGTACACTAACTTGTGATCTCAACTATAAAAAGTGAGTGAAAGTTTATAGACCATATGTGGCTCATTGGGCCATGTAATCCATCTAAACTAATACAGTACAGTACCTTCTGACCCCATTTAGGATCTAATCCAGTCCCCATTGAAGCCAGTAGGAATCCTTCCACTGCCTTCAATGAACGTGTGCGCTAGACTTGCACACCAGGATATTTAGAATACCTCCACATTGTATGTCTCTCATGCACAGCTGGATGACTGAAATGTCTGTGTAAATCCAAGCTTCACACTGGCCAGTTACAGTGCAGCATTTTGGTGGAAAATGCAATTTTCTCCACAGTTCACACTGCTGCAGTCCAAATTGTGGGACAGTGTAGACTAGGGTGACCAGATGTCCTGATTTTATAGGGACAGTCCCGATTTTTGGGTCTTTTTCTTATATAGGCTCCTATTACCCCTCACCCCATCCCAGTTTTTCACATTTGCTTTCTGATCACCCTAGTGTAGACGTACCCTGAGTCTGAATTGGTTATCCACAACTCAGCTCAGCTCTGTTGATAAGAGGGTGAAGAAAGAAACATTCCAGATAAGATGTGGTCTCAAATTTCGGTGTAGAAAAGGCTTTGGAGAAATTCAGGGCCTGCTTGAGAATAGTGGGTTCTAGATTCAAACCCCCATCTGACTTCTGTTTGGCTTTGGCAAAACATGACTTCTGGGCTGCTGTGCATTATTTTAAAATTTTATTTTCCTAGGACACTGAACTTTGGGTTGCCACCCCACCAGGTTTGTCCTGGAGTCTCCAGGAATTAAAGATTAATCTTTAATTAAAGATAATGTCATGGGATTAAACCTCCAGGAATTCATCCAAAGTTGACAACCCTAAGCAAGTGGCCGGGAAATGGAACAAGTTTGTGCAATGCTGTCTTCTATTTAATTAGAAATACACTTTTTAAATTAAATGCTTCCCATGTAAACAAGGATTTAAGCATAAAAGAAAATCATTCTGTAAATTATGAAAATTTTTTCAAATACCCTATTTAAATCAAGAATGGATTTTTTTTAAAAGATCTGCTCTAGGAATTATTTCGGGGATGTTCTATGACCTGTTCCATACAGGAGGTCAGACACTAGATGATCACAATGGGCCTTTTTCTAGCCTTAGAATCAATGAATCTATTGTTTGAAAATATATATATTCTGCAGCCTTCTGTAAACCCAAAATATAACTAAAGTTTCACAGTCCCTTCCTTACGAATCTGGCAATGCTTAGCATAACCTCCCTCAAATACCATGTAGCACTTTTTGCCATGTTAGTGGCTAGATCACATAAATAGGCTTATGTGCTTGCTGCTGCTTCAGTGCTAATGGACCTACTACTTTAGCTCATGCCATAACTGCTTACTGTATTAGATCCAGAAGCTGTGGATTCAGTCCTTGTAGATGATCTGAACATGGGCTCTCTCACACTAATATCCTTCTGTGGATTTACTGTAATGCGCTTGTTCAAAGGGGCTAAGAGCCCTGGTCTCTGGCTGTAATGCTGATTTGTACCTTGTGCATTTCCAAATGTAATGGATACCAAAGGAACATGAGTAGAGATATTTCTTCTGCAGAAATAAGTAGATCTGAAGATAAAAAAGGCCTTGCCTATGATAGATTTTTCCCACCACTGCTGCTAGCAGAAATGGGGGAGACAGGTGCTTCTGAAAATTTTACTCCTTGTCTACACTAAGCACCTAAGTCATTTTGAAAATGGGACTTAGGAACCTAAGGCACTTAGATGGGTTGGAAAACTTTACCTGAGGTGCTGAAGGCAACCATAATTTTTTTATTAATAATAAATAATAATCCCCATCTCTTATCCAGTAATTTTCATCAATAGATCTCCAAACACTTTACAAAGATGGTCAGTATCAATATCTCCATTTTACAGGTGGAAACACTGAGGCACAGAGAGGTGAAGTGACTTGACCAAGCTGGTCAGTGTAGGAGAGAGAGAAATAGAACCTAGGTCTCCTGAGCCCCAAAACAGTGCTCTGTCCAATAGGTCACACTGCCTCCTCCATGTCCATGATATCCTGTTGACCCATTCTGGGCAGGGTTAGATGAGATAATTTGGCTAAGGTGCCAGCAGCCTGTTTACTTTAGTGATTCCTCCAACACTGCCTCTCATGAAGCTGCACCAGGGGCAGTAACAATGGAGAGTTTTAAGAGAAATAGCAGACACATCACAGGCTTTACCGTGTGCTATTGTGCCTGTGCTAATGGTTTTCCTGGTGCTGCAGCTGAGAAGGAAACTGATGACTGGTAGAAAACAAAAGATCATGTGTACAGCTATTAATAAGAGGAAAGTACTGTGGCACTAATCACATATTCCAGAAATTTCTTCCTTGTGTGGCAGAGCTCTGACCTTGCTCCTGTGGGTCCTGCACTTCTAGGCAGTTTATGCTAGCCTCAGTGGCTCACTGTGACCCTCCACATAGCCCTTCTCTCTCTAGGGCCAGGGTTACAGTCTACTGAGCCCTTTTCATCATAGGCCAGCAAGGAGGTTGGTGAGAGAACTCCCACAGTCTCTGTTTAGCCTCCTGTCCTGACAGGGGCCTGACTTCCCCTCCCAGGAGATGTTCCTGTAGTGGTGGGTTGGGGGGAACCCAGGCCCGCCCTCTACTCCGGGTTCCAGCCCAGGGACCCTAATGGTAGCAGCTGTTGGCAGCCAACCTTTCACTGCCAGAGTTGCTACATTTCCCTGGGCCACTTCCCCACAGATCTCCTGCTTCTCCCTTCTTCACCCTTACCTTAGGGCTCCCTTAACAATGGTTTGAGGATATCTTCAGTAACCAGCCCTTCAGCCACACTTGCTCTCCTCTGCCTGACTGGAGTGAGCCCTTTTTATAGTATCAGCAGGGCCTTAATTAGAGTCAGGTGGTCACATTAACTTAATGGCCTCACCTGACTCTTTGCAGGTTAATTAGAGTCAGGTGTTCTCATTAGCCTGGAGCAGCCCCTGCTCTGGTCAGTCAGGGAACAGAAAACTGTTAATCCAGTGGCCACTATATCTGCCTTCTGCTATTCTGCTGTACCCAACTGGCCTGGGTCTATCACACTTGTTATAAGCTTTTTAACCCATCTCTTTAGAAATGGACATAATAGTATTAGATATGATTAAGGCTAAGATTTTGTCATGGATATTTTTAGTAAAAGTCAGGGACAGGTCACGGGCTTCTGTGAATTTTTCTTTATTGCCCGTAACCTGTCCCTGACTTTTACTAAAAATATCCATGATGAAATGGGAAGGGACTGGGCAGCTGGGAGCTGCAGGGTCCCCCTGTCTGTCCCCTCCCCATGGCGGAGGGGAGCTGCAGGATCCCCCCGCCCCCTGCAGCGACCAGAAGCAGTGGGGTTCCCCCCCTGCCTGCAGCAGCTGGGAGCTGTGAGGTATCTCTCCTGCCCATGGCAGCTTGGAGCTTGGGGGCCTGCTGCCTCAGGCAGCGCGGGGTACCTAACAGCTTCCTGCCGTTGTGGGAGGCAGCGGGACCCTGCAGCTCTCAGCCACTGGGGCTGAAGTCATGGAGGTCTTTGGAAATCACGGATTCAGTGACTTCCATGACAAAATTGTAGCCTTAGTCATGATTTACTTAAACAAAAAATGGAGTAGTTTTGAACAGAAGTGAGATCTAATCCTAGGGACTGGATTCCAGAGACAAGCCTTCCAAAACCTTGATATTTTAGCAATAGCAAATGAGGGAGGAGAAGGGGCCTCTGAGGTCAGTGATGAAGCAGAGCAGAGCATAAACCTGACTTTTAGAGTGCATTCTCTAAAGTGATCCAGGATGGAGGGATGGGGTCTGAGATTCTCCGCTGTCTGGTGCCTCGTGTGCTGTTTACATCAGGGAAACCTGAGCATAAAGCACTAGTAGTTTGTATTGCACAACTGCTGTAAATGGCTCTGCAAAGTGTGGGGCAGGCGAGTATCAGGGCTTCAGAGACTATGGGACAGATATGCAAAAGATCTCCTCATCCACATACCCCCCCTTGAGAATAATGGAGACTCTCCCACTCCCATGTGGTGCTCCCACTGCCCCCCAAACTATGTGAACTGAGCTCTTTTGACAGGCTGGCCACAATAAGTTGAGGCACCTGGCATTGGCCACTGTCGGTAGACAGGATACTGGGCTAGATGGACCTTTGGTCTGACCCAGTATGGCCATTCTTATGAGGATTTTAAGGCACTTATGGATACACAGTCCCTGCTCCATAGAGTACCCGTGGGGGAATTCTGCACCAAAAAAAAAAATTTCTGTGCACAATATTTCAAAATTCTGCATATTAACACAATATAATCACACCAGTTTCAATTATTTTTGGTCATTTGTTTCAAAATACCTGTCAGCAAGTATGTCTGTGACAAGACAGACAACAAAAAAGATTCAGGAAATGTGTTTTGACAAATAGATTCCTCACTAGTCATATTAATACAGAACTCTGAGTAATTCATTTAAACTACAATACAGAACCACATTTCTCGCACCCCACAGAAGCATTGCAAAGGCTTGGAGGAGTCAGGGGTAATGGAGGAGCTGAGGGAGAGGGAAGTAAATTGCTGGGAAGGAGCCTGGGTGTGAACTTGGAGGGTTGTTGGGTATGAGTGGGAAAAGTATGGAACAGGTTTTTTTGGGGGGTGGGGGGGCAGGGAGGGATTGTTTGGAAGCTTCCCCCATGCAGACCCTGGCTGATCCCTAGCCTCTACATGCAGTCAGGCACATCTGCCCCATCCCCATGTGTCCTTGCATCTGTGTCCGCATGTGTCCCTCCACCCCCAGACACCCACTCCCCCATCCCCATGTGGCCCTGCACCCTGTCCCCAGGAGTCTCTGTGCCCTGGCCTAAGCTTCCCCTGTATGAAGCCTCAAGCAGATCTGAGATGACAGAATCAGGACCCAAGGATGTTTTATACAATTTCATGTCCTCTTTGACAAGTTAGGATTTCCTCTGGGAACAAAATGTAATTAGGATGACTTTGAAGGAGGTCCATCATCAGTACTTAACTATAGAATTAACATAAGGCAATTTTCTTGTTCCTCCACCACTCACAGTACATTTCAAAGAGAGATAAATACCGAGATATCCCGTGTTTACAATTCATTTGAATGCTAGGATGTTCTTTTGATCTCTGAACTATCAGAATACAGCATAGACACAGACTGTTGATTACATTGTTGACCCTACTCATACATATATAAATACACAAAACCACAAACATTATCTCCTCAGATGTCTTTTGACGGTTATTTATTTTACAGAATGTTTAACCCGTTCTAGCCATGCATCACAGTTACATTCACATAAACACAAATGCAAAATATTCTGTAAATGCCTCATCCGCACCAGGGGAGGGGGAAGAAACCTTGCTCCTTCTCTCCTCGCTCCTGCTTTAGTTCAGGCAACAATCTCTGGTCTGAGAGCTAACAGAGACATTTAATACTGAGATAAAATTAGATTTGGATAACAAATTACTCAATCAGAAAGTCTGAAATCCTTCTCATTAAGCAATTTATCGAAGAGAAAATTCAAATTATTTCAGGAGGATTTTGCTGACTTCCTGATTAAGCAATTTTTAAAAAATCTGATTATTTTTATAATCTGGGAGCATAAAATGGTTATTTAGCCTCTGGAGTCTTCGCTGCTGCAATGGGATTGACAGCAGCCAGGCAGATCTCCTTCACAGTGACAGTACCTCTTCACTTCAAGGCTTTGCAAACAATCTGACTGGTCTAAGTTCTGGTCTTGCCTTGTGCATGTCAGCCAATCAAAAAGATAATGGATGGACCTGCCATGCTGCAGGGGTGCCCAATGGGAAATATTGACCTGGTGTTGTTCTCTCTGAAAGCATGTGAAGGGACTGCTCCAGGGGTGCTGGCACAGAGACCACCCCCTAGGTGCAATTTCTTCTTTGAGATCAACTGAATAGAGTCCCCGTTAGTTATGAGCTTCGTTAACTGTCTGTCATTCACAGCCTGATTTCACATAGCTCTGGCTGATTCTTTGAAATGTGTGAGAGGTTCTAAGCTGTGTGGTTAAAATCCCCACACAAGTCCATAAAAACATGATCTTAAGTGTCCCCTGCATCTCCAGGCAGCATGTTTCTCAAAGAGGAGGGGGCTTGGGATTGTGTTACTAAGCAGCCTTGACCTGTAAATAACTTCTTTGTTTAAAAGCATTTGTAGTAATCACTCTAAGGAGAGAAATAGAAATTCTGCCTCATGCAATTCCCAGTTCTATAGAAATGTCCATTAATGGAGCAGAAGAGACTAGGCTGGATTTGTCTCCACTAGTTTGTGCAAAAATCAATATAGAAAGGGAAATTTAAACATTTCACTTTTAAAGCCACTGACAAATTCTTAGGTGCGTGATGAGTTGGCACTGGTAAAAATGTGACCATTAGTTCCCTGTATTTCCATCTTCAGAGTGATCTTATGCTCATAACCAAACCCTTATCTCCAGACTGAATTGCTGTCTTGTTGAGCTGCAAGGACCTAGAATTTGAATTGCAGTCCAGTGAAGGCTTTGAGGAATGGGCTATATAAGATTGCCACCACTAGATTCATCCTGCACTAGCTGCGACTCCCAAATGGTCTTCAGGGGTAGGAGCACAGGATATTTTCTGATCCAGTATGGCAATTTCTATTTAGTAATTTATAGGGCTAGATAGGCCTTATCTAATGTATAGGGATAATGGTCCTGATCCAAAGTCGGAAGCAATGGAAAGAGGGTTCCCATTTACATCCCTGGGTATTTGCTCAGGCCCAGTGAGAATAGTCATAGTTATGTTAGAGAGGATTTTAAAAAATCCTGAAATTTGGAAGGAGTATGAACACTCCTGCTGCGTGGTCTGGACCAACCCCAACCAAAGAGTTTAGAAGAAACTTCTTTCCGGGTAGTTTATCTAATTGCTCTGTGACACTATGCCCCATATTCTTTATAGAGATATTGTTATGATATGATTATGACATAACTATGATGTATTTTATGCAAGATGGGTCATGTAAGATATCATTGAAAATGTTATGATTTACTGAATATGACTGTTCTGTTTGTATGCATGTATCATTTTGGTATCTGAAGTTAGAAATATTGTCTATTCCTCTATTACGAATATGTTTACACCTGGGGAATGCCCACTAGGCAGAATGCAGTCAGTCTAGATGGCTGGCTGGGAAAGGCCATTAGGGGGAACAATAGGTCTTAGAAGAAGCTAATCTCTCACCGGAGAGTGTTCCTGCGAATGCTACACACAGCCTCTGACTCATGGCTGCTATAATATTATGGGGTCATGTGACCAAGTCACTTGGTACTGGACTCCATCTTGGAATACCAGTGTTTTTCCAGTGAAAGGCATGGCAACGAATCTTGGAGATAAAGGATTCCTGCCATATGCAAAAGCTATTTAAGGCAGGGGAGTGACATCATCAGAGTTCTTCACTGACTCCCTGCCTAAAGAGACTCCTGGAAACGCTGAGGAATAAGGACTGAACTTGGGGGGAAGGGCTGAATCCAGTCTAGAGGGATTTCTAGCCTGTGAAAGGAATACCTGGGGTTTTCTAGTTGCAAGCAAGTGCAGCTGGCCCCTCAAGAATCTCTGCAAACTACCTAAATCAACAATTAGGGTGAGAATTTGCTACTCATATCCATTCTCTTTAGTATATTAAGCTTAGATTGGGTTGATTGGTTTGTTTGTTTGCAAGGTTATCTGCTTTGATCTGTTTGTTATCCCTTATAATCACTTAAAATCTACCTTTTGTAATTAATAAACTTACTTTTTGTTTTGTCTAAAACCACTATGTGTAAATCATAACTTGGGGCAGAAAGCTGTTGCATATCTCTCTCCACATTGAGCGAAATGGTGAATTTTATGAGCTGACAGAGGGGTGTGCACATGAGAAGCTGGTAAGTGCCCTAGCTGTGTAGCCTTCCCATGCAGGGGCTGGTCAGAAAGCCTGTCTGCCTGTTACTACAGCTGGGTGTGTCCCTACCTGTGTGCTGGTGAAAATGTGAGACTGGGAGCGTATCTGCAGCTTGTCACAGAATTACAAGGTGAGTGGGAGCCTAGGCTGGTGGGTCAGGGAGCTCAGTGGTACCTCAATTCCAGGGGGCAGCCTTGGGAGAATCCATTACATGCCCATTCTGGGTTTCTTGCTCCTTCTTCTGGAGCACCTGCCACTGGTCAGATTTAGGAACAGGATACTGGATTAGGTGGACCATTTTCTGACCCAGTATGGAAATTCCTATGTTCCTATCATTGAAAACCACTTGGGAGTCGCAGCTAGTGCAAGATGAAGCTAGCATTAATATTAGGGCTGTCAAGATATTAAAAAATGAATTGTAATTAATCATGCTGTTAAACAATAATTGAATACCATTTACAACACAGAATACAAAGTGTACAGTGCTCACTTTATATTATTTGTTATTACAAATATTTGCACTGTAAAAAAACAACAGAAATAATATTTTTCAATACACCTAATACAAGTACTGTAGTGCAACCTCTTTATCATGAAAGTTGAATTTACAAATGTAGGATTATGTACAAAAAAAACCTGCATTCAAAAATAAAACAATGTAAAACTTTAGAGCTGGCGACGCAAGATATTTACGTGCCAGGTACGCTAAAGATTCATATGCCCCTTCATGCTGCAACCACCCTTCCAGAGGACATGCATCCATGCTTATGATGGGTTCTGCTCAATAATGATCCAAAGCAGACCATGCGGCCCGACACATGTTCATTTTAATCATCTGAGTCAGATGCCCCCAGCAGAAGGTTGATTTTCTTTTTGGTGGAAGGCACTTCTGATTCTTAAACCATGGTTTGAGTACTGTAGCTATCTTTAGAAATCTCACATTGGTATCTTCTTTGTGTTTTGTCAAATCTGCAGTGAAAGTGTTCTTAAAACGAACAAATAAGTTGGGTCATCATCTGAGACTGCTAAAACATGAAATACATGGCATAATACAGATAAAACGTAGCAGGAGACATACAATTCTCCCCCAAGGAGTTCAGTCACAAATTTAATTAACTCTTTTTTTTAACAAGCCTCATCAGCATGGAAGCATGTCCTCTGGAATGGTGGCTGAAGCATGAAGGGTCATATAATGTTTAGCATATCTGACATGTAAATACATTGCAATGCGGCTACAAAAGTGCCATGTGAATGCCTGTTCTCAGTTTCAGGTGACATTGTAAATAAGAAGTGGGCAACATTATCTCCCATACATGTAAACAAACTTGTTTGTCTTAGCATTTGGCTGAACAAGAAGGAGGACTGAGTGGACTTGTAGGCTCTAAAGTTTTACTTTTTGTTTTTGAGTGCAGTTATGCAACAAAAAAATCTACATTTATGAGTGCACTACAGAACAGTAACGCCTCTTTTAAAGTCGTCCCAGTTAATGTTGTTTCACTGTTACGTTGCTGATCAATTAGAGAACATGCTCATTTAAAATTGCGCAATGCTCCCCTATAATGTTGTCTGGCAGCCGCCTGCTTTGTCCACTGCTTGCAGAAAGAGCAGCCCGTTGGAGCTAGCTGGTGGGGGCTTGGAACCAGGGTGGACCAGCAGCCCCTCATCAGCTCCTCGCTCCCCTAAGTTCCCTGTGTGGCAGCCGCCCAGCAGGCTATCAATTGCCGACAGTTCAGCTGTCTCTCCCCCCACTGCCATGTGCTGCTCCTGCCCTCAGCCTTGGAACTGCTCCTGCAAGCCTCCTGCTTGCTGTGTGTGTGGGAGGGGAAGGGGGACTAATGTCTGGATGTCCCCCTCCACCCTGCTCCTGCCCCCCGCTTACTCCCATCTGCATAGGGCAGGGGGGGACACGACAGGACTCAGGATGGAGGGATCTTGCTGGCAGCAGCTGCTGTCTCAACTTGCTAACCTACTTAAAAAGGCAATGTACTTAGAGTGAGGTCAGCATACTTAAAGGAGCAATGCGCATATCTCTCTCACACACACAGGGTGTGTGTCTCTGTCTGCCATGCTTTCTCCCCTCCCTCCATTTGTGCTGCCTTGTACAGTGTGAGGCTACATTAACAATAATGTGTTAACCCTTGAGGGCTCAGTGGAGTGCTAGTTCATCATTTAGCAGTAAGGCATTCTCTGGGAAATATCCCACCCTCTTCAACCCTCTGATTTCACCACCTCAACCAAGCTTCACACTCATCATTGCTGTGTACAGTATTAAATTGTTTGTTTAAAACTTATACTCTGTGTGTGTGTGTGTGTATATATATATATATATATTAGTCTTCTGTCTGGTGAAAAAAAATTCCCTGGAACCTAACCCCCTCTATTTACATTAATTCTTATGGGGAAATTGGATTCACTTAACATTGTTTTGCTTAAAGTCGCATTTTTCAGGAACATAACTACAACATTAAGTGAGGAGTTACTGTACTTGTATGAGGTGAATTGAAAAATACTATTTCTTTTATCATTTTCACCGTGCAAATATTTGTAATAACAATATAAAGTGAGCACTGTACACTTTGTATTCTGTGTTGTAATTGAAATCAATATATTAGAAAATGTAGAAAAACATCAAAAAATATTTAATACATTTCAACTGGTATTCTATTGTTTAACAGTGTGGTGAAAACAGCAATTAATTTCGATTAATTTTAATCACGATTAAATTTTTTGAGTTAATTATGTGAGTTAACTGCAATTAATCAACAGCCTTAATTACTGTATTACCATTGTGCCTAGGAGCCAAAGTCATGAACCAGGACCCCATTGTGCTAGGCATTGTACAAACACAGGACAAAAAGACAGTTTGTTCCCTGTAGAGTTTACAATTTAAGTTATACAACAAACGACAACAGAGGATACAGACAGACCGAGGTGGAGGTCTTCAAACCGCAATTTGGGGACTTCGATAACTCAGACATAGGTTAGGGGTTTGTTATAGAAGTGGATGGGTGGGATTCTGTGGCCTGCATTGTGCAGGAGGTCAGACTAGATGATCATAATGGTCCCTTCTGACCTTAAAGTCTATGAGTCTATAAGTACAAGAAAACAATGACAGGTTTCAGAGTAGCAGCCGTGTTAGTCTGTATCCGCAAAAAGAACAGGAGTACTTGTGGCACCTTAAAGACTAACAAATTTATTTTAGCATGAGCTTTCGTGAGCTGCAGCTCACTTCTTCGGATGCATAGAATGGAACACAAAGACAGGGGATATTTATACATACAGAGAACATGAAAAGGTGGAAGTATGCATACCAACAGGCAGAGTCTAATCAATTGAGATGAGCTATCGTCAGCAGGAGGAAAAAAAACTTTTTGAAGTGATAATTAAGATGGCCCATAGAAGGTGTGAGGAGAACTTAACATAGGGAAATAGATTCAATTGGTGTAATGACCCAACCATTCCCAGTCACATAAATACCACCCTATACTGGAAACCCACTGACCGCTATACTTACTTACATGCCTCCAGCTTCCATCCCGGACACACCACACGATCCATTGTCTACAGCCAAGCTCTAAGATACAACCGTATTTGCTCCAATCCCTCAGACAGAGATAAACACCTACAAGATCTCTATCAAGCATTCTTAAACCTACAATACCCACCTGCTGAAGTGAAAAAACAGATTGACAGAGCCAGAAGAGTACCCAGAAGCCACCTACTACAGGACAGGCCTAAAATAGAAAATAACAGAATACCACTAGCCATCATCTACAGCCCCCAACTAAAACCTCTCCAGCGCATCATCAAAGATTTACAACCTATCCTTAAAGATGATCCCTCACTCTCACAGATCTTGGGAGACAGGCCAGTCCTCGCTTATAGACAGCCTCCCAACCTGAAGCAAATACTCACCAGCAACCGCACACCATACAACATAAACACTAACCCAGGAACCTATCCTTGCAACAAAGCCCGATGCCAGCTCTGTCCACATATCCATTCAAGTGACACCATCATAGGACCTAATCACATCAGACACGCCATCAGGGGCTCGTACACCTGCACATCTACCAACGTGATATATGCCATCATGTGCCAGCAATGCCCCTCTGCCATGTACATTGGCCAAACCGGACAGTCTCTACGCAAAAGAATAAATGGACACAAATCTGACATCAGGAATCATAACATTCAAAAACCAGTGGGAGAACACTTCAACCTCTCTAACCACTCAGTGACAGACTTGAAGGTGGCAATTTTGCAACAAAAAAACTTCAAAAACAGACTCCAAAGAGAAACTGCTGAACTTGAATTAATATGCAAACTAGATACTATTAACTGTGGCCTAAACAAAGACTGGGAATGGTTGGGTCATTACACCAATTGAATCTATTTCCCTATGTTAAGTTCTCCTCACACCTTCTATGGGCCATCTTAATTATCACTTCAAAAAGTTTTTTTTCCTCCTGCTGATGATAGCTCATCTCAATTGATTAGACTCTGCCTGTTGGTATGCATACTTCCACCTTTTCATGTTCTCTGTATGTATAAATATCCCCTGTCTTTGTGTTCCATTCTATGCATCCGAAGAAGTGAGCTGCAGCTCACGAAAGCTCATGCTAAAATAAATTTGTTAGTCTTTAAGGTGCCACAAGTACTCCTGTTCTTTTTAAGAAAACAATGAGACAGTATGGGTCAGCATGGCAGGCAGTGGTCTCAGCAAACCAGCAGTGTAACCAGTCAAGTATTTTGTAGGCATTATGGCAAAGCTGCTGGTATCCATCACTATTCAGCCTGTAATTTGCACTGGTCTGCAATTCAGATTCTAGATCCAGTTCAAGGTGAGTGTTCTGCTAAAGTCCTGGCTTCTTTCCTCTCTCCCTAAGCACCATCCTAACCAATAAAATGGGCTGCTCGGAGTCCCTAGGTCTGATTGTCTAGCACCAGTTTCAATGGGTGGAGGACAGTGGGTGGATGTGAGACTTTACTCTGCAAGAGATGTGTCTGAATTGTGTTGATGCATTGGCATCAGTGGCTGGCAGAATAGAACATGCCGGGGCTGTGAACTGGCCTCTCCTGTCTGGGCTGAGCTGAGCTGATAGTTTGATGAACATGTTTATTTACCAGGAGGGGTTCACCAGAATTTCCCAACTCCAGCTATTTGGGGAAACCTGAATAGGTTTGGACTTCAGGTGCAGTTTTTAAAATAATTTTCTGAACTTTCAGAGTGTGTGAAATTGTAGTGGAAATCTTGGGCCTGATTCTCTGTTGTCCTTGCACAGTGTGTTGTCATTTACACCCCTACAAAGAGGGGCTAAAAATCATTCTGATCTAGTCATGTTTTACGTTTACTTCATACTCATTTTGCACAATTGTAAAAAGCTGGCCACGGTGCAGGGCAAAAGAGAATCTGGCTCCTTGTAAGATCAAACATTCTGGGAATTCCAGAACTCCTGCTTCCAGTCTTATCCAGAAATATGAAAAAAAAATGTTTCTGCCTCAGGTACCAGATGTCTGCCTGTCATTTACAAAGTGCTCGTCAGAGTAGCAATAGCTGAAAAGTGGAAGTCGGGGGAGAGGAATGTGTCAGAACATTTCAGAACCTTCAGTAAAATGTTTGAGTTCTGAACTGAATGGAGTTTAGGGAATATGGACCTGATTCTCATGCACAATAAGATCACTGAGACTGCTCTGTCCTTAAAGTGGGCAGAAATGTAATATACACCCACATTAAAGCCCTTTTATATTGCCAGATGGTACCCAAGGGCTTAGGTATAAATGCAATGCATGCCCCTTATTTTTCTTAGGCAGGTTCATCACTCCTTGCTTTCCAGTGGTATTAATCAATGTTGTGTCCTTAGTTGTGAACCCACAGTAGGTTTATGTAAACACATGTACAACCTGACCTAGAACAGTTTTATGCTGCCTTTTCAGTTGATAAGAGACGATTGATTGGTTTGTCAGTGAAGTTAACACAGAGACTGTTAATGGACCACATTTTTTTTCCTAGAGGAGGCTGTTCATTGTAGTTAAAGACTTTGAAAGGAACTTGATCAAGGAAATGGTCTAATACTGAGGGAGGGAAGGAGACAGGGAGAGAGAGAAAACTGCGCAAGGAAAATAATTTTTTTCTCTTCAGCCTAATTATGGGCATTAGTAGCAGAGTGATGGAAAAGAAAGACTTGTAAAGTTACTTTCATGTGACTGTCTGATGCCCCGGAGAAATCTCTTCTTTGCTCTTGTATCGTTACAACTAGAATCATCTTGCATTTCAGTCTAATAGCTGCAGCTTAAGTCGTTTGTATAATGTTTGGTAATACAACGTATGTAAAGCAGAAGCAGTATTCAGAATTATATTGAGAATACGCTGCACCGGTTTGCAAATAAAATAAACAAAAAAACCCAGCCAGTCAGACAGCTCAACTCGGTCTCAAAGGAGTGACTGAAAAATTCTGTAGTGAGGGTGCATTCTGGCAGATACAGCCTAGGCAAAAAGGGCTCCTTATCATGCACAAGATAATTCTGCAACTGCTACATAGCAGAGCTCATGGTAAGGGGCAAGGTACTTGCAGGTTTTCTACAGCGTAGCTAACCTTGGCCCAAGGTACTATGAAATATAGGACCTGGGACTAGAAAAGACAGACCCCTTTCTTTGGTAATCCTGATAACATGATAACGGGAGAAATCTTCCCCTCTAGTCAAGCCAGCTGGAGTATACCTCAAGGGGTAGAACCACTGTCATCCAGCGTCTGCCCAGCTGTGCTCCCAGATGCAGGTCTGGGCTTCCAGGTCTCTCAGCAAGGTGACTCAGAAGTGGTTTTTCAGAGAAGGCTGTGCTCTTGGACTGAGGAACTTAAACTAAAGATTCAGTTGGGTGCTGCCAGGCGTCCCTCATCAGGCCCTGCTAGAAGCACACAGCCTAGCCCAGGGATGGGCAAACTATGGCCTGCGGGATTACCCCTGGTGGTGCTGCGGGCCCGGCGCTGCTCTCAGAAGCAGCCCCTGGGCTGGGAGGCAAAGGGCTCCATGTGCGCACGCAGAGCCCTCTGCCCCCCCCCACCCAGGGGCCGCAGCACTTCCTGGAGTGGCGTGGGGACAGGGCAGGCATGCAGGGAGCCTGCCCTGGCCCTGGTGTGCGCCACTGCCACCCCGGAGCCACTTTAGGTAAGCGGCACCGGGCTGGAGCTCAAACCCCTCCTGCCCCCCGCCCCCCAACTTCCATCCCTAAGCCCTCTGCCTGCACCTCGCACCCCTCCTGCACCCAACTCCCTGCCCTGAGCCCCTTTCTGCACTCCTGTGCATTCCAACCACCTGCCCTGAGCTCCCTGCTGCACCCTGCACCCCGTGCACCCCAACTCCCTGCCCTGAGCCCCATCCTGCACTCCGCACCCCTCCTGTACCCCAACCCCCTTCCCTGAGCCCCCTCTTACACTCTGCACCCCTTCTCTGCCCCAATCCCTTGTCCTGAGCCCCTTCCTCCACATCCCGCACTCCACCCCCCCTGCCCCGGCCCTGCATACAATTTCCTCACCCAGATGTGGCCCTCGCCCCAAAAAGTTTGCCCACCCCTGGCCTAGCCCCTCCCTGCTGGGATGTGCTACTGGGGTGTGAGGCCTATGTGCTCCATCCAGCCCCATTACAGCGGTCAGGGCACCATTAGAAGAGTGCAGCCTGGTCGCCAGGTCAGGCCCTGTTATAGAGGGTCACTACCTACCTAACCACTTGTGTTGAAACAATAACAAATTACAATAAAAATCCAATTGAATCCAGTAGTTTCTGCTATGTTTCCATTAATGTATAATGAACCCCTCAAGTTATTAACAAATGATAATGCTGGTGTCTGCTAGTTCAGAGAAATGGAAATAGGATTACCTTAAAGCTTAAAACACCACTAAACATATTAACGTGATAAGCACTGAGTCCTCTTTACTCAGAAACGTGCATTATGTGCCATCTCATGCAACCCAATAAGTACCATACATAAAGAATGAACAGGGAAATCAGAATCATTATCAGTGTAGCACCAGTAGCATGCTCGGTGCTTTACAGACAGGTATGAAGGCAAGGGGTTGTAAGCAGATATGATGTGCCAAGTGCTGCTAGTTACTCATCAGTAAATGTGAGAGAGGGAATCTAAATGTGTAACAAGCTCAGAGGAACCAGGTTTAACTTAAAGTAGGAGGTGACCTTTTTTAACTCATGTCTTCCCCCACACTCTTGACTGATTTTACTGCATATACTTTACACTAATCTAGACATAGGGACAGGGCCGGCTCCAGACCCCAGCGCGCCAAGCACGCGCTTGGGGCAGCATTTTGCTGGCAGGCGGCTCCGGCGGACCTCCCGCAGGCATGACTGCGGAGGGTCCGCTGGTCCCGCGGCTCGGGTGGACCTCCTGCAAGCATGACTGCGGAAGCTCCACCGGAGCTGCGGGACCAGCGGACCCTCCGCAGGCACGTCTGCAAGAGGTCCCCCGGAGCCGTGGGACCGGCGACCGGCAGCGCGCCCCCTGCAGCGTGCCGCCTTGCTTGGGGCGGCCAGATTTCTAGAGCCGCCCCTGCATAGGGACAGATTTACAATGGTGTCCAGGCACCTAAAGATGCAACTAGGTGCCTAGTGGGATTCACAAAGGTGTCTAAGTGGGTTAGGTGCCTAATTACCATTGAGTTAGGTGCCTAACCTCCCTAGGCACTTTTGTTAATCACATGAGGCACCTATGTGCATCTTTAGGCAATTAAATACTTTTGTAAATAAGAGACTCCGGGGGTTGTCTACATGACAAGTCCCTATGCTGCAAGGCAGGTTTGAATGTACAGCGCACCAGTTTGCCACACAGTAATCACCCACGTGGACACTTCTCAGCACACTGAAAGTCCAGCCATGCTCTAGAGCTTTCCGTGCACTGTAGCAGCGGCCACGCAGGATGTTACTTGGCAGCAAGCTGGTGGGCTGTAGACTCTCACCCTGGCTTGCTGAGCAGTAACTTGCTGCGTAGACAAGCCCCAAGTCACATTCAGAGTGGGTGCATAAGTAAGTGGGTTCAAGGTCACTTCAGTAAGTGATGGAGCATCTGAGGGGGCTGGAAGAAGGAGTCCCTTACACTGATTGAAACTCACTTAGGCTGCCTTCTGAATTCAGCTCCTGGTCCCTGCCCCAAAGGGCCTGATTAATGTGTAAAGGATGCAGGAGTAAGGAGGTGAAAGAACTGAGCCCTAACTGAATATGCAGACAAAAAGCACAAGAAAGGATCCAACGGAAAGCAGAGTGAGTGAGGGGTGAGGTTTATACCCCTCTTGTCTGTTTTAACTCTTTTGGGGAGAGCTAACACATCCTGGAAGGGGAATGCTGTGCTGAGGGAGATGTTGGGAGTATTGTGAACAAGGGAAGGGAGCAGAGATGAAGGCAGAATGGGCTGCAAAGAGAGGAGAGCTGGAGGCTGCTGATAGCCATGTGCTGGTAGCCACCAGCTGCGTCTGTGCCTGTCTATGCAGGACTAACAGAAAAGGGATGTGTAGGCTCATCCCTATGGCAAACAGAGGAATCGATTTTTCAGTTTGCAAATTTGTGCAGGTGAAAACAGTGACACTTGATTGTCAGAAAATGCAAATTGAGATGAGAAGCCATTTTGCTCATTTAGAATACAGAAACATATTTTCTTTGCAGATTTCACTGCTGGTGAGAATTTTCTGCCTATCTCTAGTGGAAATACTGATGTCATCTGTTTTCCAGTGTGTCAAATACATGACAAGTACCACAGTCAATGAGATTACAAGGGATGCATTTTGTAGAACTATGGGTTACCCTGGTATGAGGAGATGACTCTAGGTCAAGAAGAATCTTCAAGGTTGTATGTTGCTATTAGATTACTTTAGGTTATAATATAATAATTGGAGATATACCAATCTCCTAGAACTGGAAGGGACCTTGAATGGTCATTGAGTCCAGCCCCCTGCCTTCACTAGCAGGACCAATTTTTGCCTCAGATCCCCCTAAGTGGCCTGCTCAAGGATTGAACTCACAACGCTGGGTTTAGCAGGCCAATGCTCAAACCACCAAACTATCCTTCCTCCTCCCCCCATGTACAAGTTCTTATATTGTTGCCCATCAACATGGTATCTGAGTGTCTGCATCCTTTTCTGACTTCCAGAAGATAACTCAGCTATTTGATTGAATCAGTTTGGGAATTTGCCTTAGGGTTAAAAATACAATCTACTTTTAAATTATTAAATTAGCCAGTTCATTTGAATTATATATATATATATATATACACACACACACCATGTGTTGCAGACAGTGAAATAATGGCACATTTCAACCCCTCCACCCCAATGATTTTTACAGTTTATGCAGAGAGAGAAAAGGGCATGACATGTTTGCAAGAGCAAATATCATCAGAATGGGAATGTGCCAGCCATACACAGAGCTCAGTCACTCCTTTGCTCTGCCTGTTAACACATGCAAATATATACATCTCTGCAGTCTCAAGGAGAGTCTAAAGCAAATTGCCATGGTAAGGAAAGGGCTAATGTGGAGGTAGAGGGACTTTTTAAGGAGCATTCCAGATTCACCCCAAAAGAAACACAAAATCTAGCCCTGCTAGTGAGTGCATAAAACAGGAGAGGAGTTTAGTTATAGAGATGGAAAAGTGAATGGAAACGGAGTAAGTAGGCATTTGGAATAGCACAGCTGTGCAAATCAGTGCTGTGTGAAGAGCCAGGGACTGAGGGTGATGCTGGTATAATGAATGCAGGATGCATGGAGCTATAGGAAAATGAAACAAGCCAAGCTGGATTGGCAAAGTTCAGGTGATTTAGGGTGTTCCTAAACTAAGTTGCTCTGATGACCTCACTTTTATTCCTCTTTCCTGGAAATACCACAACAATGTTAGAAACACCACATGGTGGAAGCTCTCCATCACATTGTACTCAAAATAAATAGTGCCTGCTGGATGTGATTCTATTGGAAGTGATAAACCGCCTGCACTGGAGTGAATTTCATGCTGAAAGCAAGTATGATGCAGACAATTACCATTCAAGGGAATTGTTTTAATGGGGAATAACTGGCTAAGTGGCAGCACTGCTGAAAAGGACCTGGGGGTTCTAGTGGATCACAAATTGAACCTGAATCAACAATGAGATGCAGTTGTAAAAAATGCTAATATAATTCAGGGGAATATTAACAAGAGTGTTGCATTCAAGACCCAGGAGATGATTGTCCCACTGCACTTGGCACTGACGAGGCCTCAGCTGGAGTATTGTGTCCAATTCTGGGCACCACACTTTAGGAAAAATGTAAACAAATTGGAGACAGTCCAGAGGAGAGCAACAAAAATTATAAAATATTTAGAAATTCGGACCTCTGAGGAAAGGTGTAAAAAAAACCAAACTGGGCATGTTTAGTTTTGAGAAAAGAAGACTGAAGGGGAAACCTGACAAGTCTTCAAATATGTTACAGGCTGTTATAAAGAGGATTGTGATCAACTGTTCTCCTTGTCCACTGAAGGTAGGACAAGCGGTAATGGGGATCATTTGCAGCAGGAGAGATTTAAGCTAGATTTTAGAAAAACTTTCCAACTATAAGGGTAGTTAAGCTCTCAAATAGGCTTCCAGGGGCGGTTGTGGAACCCCCATCACTTGAGGTTTTTAAGAACAAGCTGGATGAACACCTGTCAGGTATGGTCGAGGTTTTCCTGGTCAGCGCAGGGGGCTGGACTTGATGACCTCTCAAGGCCCCTTACAGCCCCACATTTCTGTGATTCTATGAAAATGTCTCTTGCCCTGGTAACAGAAAAGGAAATCCAGGATTCATTTTGCTCTTTACATAAAATGAAAAGGGACAAGACTCTCAGCTGGTATGAACCAGTATTGCACCATCTATATTTTATAGATACAAAATAAAATCTTGTGTAGTGAACAGTGAAATAATGGCAAATATCAAATCTCCAATAATTTTTAGAGATTACACGGGGAGAATAAATGGTATGACATATTTGAAAGACCTGTGCAAACTGGAATGGAAGCATTTTTACACCCATTTTGCACTGACTTTGCACTGGTGTCAATGACTACACAAGCGGCAGCTAACAGAGAATCAGGCCCTTAGGTCTATTGATTTATGGGGGTTTATTCAAACCGTATGAAATTCACCCTATACAGAGGGACCAGCACTAGACCCAGGCACCACTGCAGTTTCACTGGGTGTGTCTTCACTTCAGAGTTAGCCTGGCCTAAACTAGTCCAGGTGGAGTGTTCCCACTGCAAATCCCTCCCGGTATGGCTGTGTCCACAATGATGGTGTACTAGCAACTGTGCTTGGCTGGATTTCTAGCAAGATTTCCCATTGTTCTGATTTTCTCCCTGCACTGAGATACCAACTGTTCAATCCTATCCGCTGCCAGCTTCTCAGAGACATCATCATAGAACTGTTGTTTTGGGTATATTTCCTCCAATTATAGATCTTACTGGAAGGCTGGTGTCAACTTTTTGCCAGGTGTCAGCCTGCTGGGAAGAGGGTTTGTGGAGGGCATCTGCTGTAAATGGAGCAGGCAAGTGTGGGGTTAAAACATTGAGACAGGTGACTTCCAGTGCAGAAGAAGGGAGGAGTTAGACCAGAAAATACAGACTATGTGGAACTGTGGGATAAGATTGGAAGACTAATAACACCTGGGCTTGATTAGCCTTTATTCTCGCTGCTGAGTAGGTGAGTTGCCAGCTTGGGCTGATGCGAATACGCTCAGCCATGCCTGCTAGCCTGGATTAAACCCTCAAGCCTGGGTTAGAGGTTTTTCTAAGTAGACTGAAGTGGGTTAGGGGCAACACCTGGGCTAACTCTGTGGGGAAGACTGAGATTTTCAAAGGAGGCTAAGGGAGTTAAGGCTAGGTTTTACAAAGGAGCTAAATCCCACTGAACTGGGGCCTTGGCCTCGAGTTGTCCCTCTGCTTAGGGGTGAACTTCACCCAGCAGGACTTAACAAACCAAACCCTCTGGTGTGTGAGCACAGAAGCACAGTAGAGGATTTTCTGAGATTAGGCTTCAGTACACAATTGCAGGTTTCAGATGAGAACTGAGTCCCACTGGCCTTTCACACTGATTTATTGCTTTGACTGAGGTGTTTGGCAAATATGTTTTGCTCTCCTGGTCTCTCATGCTCTTCCCCCCCCCACCATTTGGCATCAGATCTCATTATAGGTCAGTGCTAGGGAAGGACCAAACAAATGTAGACAAACCAGCCTTGGGATTCCAGGTTTGCTTGTTAATACAAAATCTTCAAGATCTCCTTTCCAAAGCTCATCTCATCAGAGAGTTGTCAAGAGGATAAACGCCCATCTCCAATTTTGTCCTCCCCTTACTCCACCAACACAAAATAGCAAGCAACAGCAATTACTGAGCAAATTCTCCTTGACTGCAGAACATCTCATTTATATGTCAGCCCTATCGCTGGATTATATCAGGGCTACAAGGTCACTTCCTTTGATGTTAAGGGGCGGGGGAAAGTCTGTGCAATAATGCAAAAATAATGTATTTGTTCTCATTCTGTGAGAAGCAGAAGGAAAAAGATTTTAGACTCAGTCTCAGAATTTAACCTCAGAACCACAGATTTAGGAGGAAATGTGCTTTTATTAGTACCTCATTTTAAAAAAACGTCTTAAACAGAAGTGAGTGTGCATTAGTGGTCCTTGCAGTTATAGGCCTATTGGGATGCAGAGATTTGGCTCCAATTATAGGATGAGGGCCTAACTATGTAACTATCCAGTGATAAACTTTCAGTATTGCCAACTCCACACGTGTAAAAATCACAAGTCAAAAAATAAGATTAAAAAAAAATTTTTTGGAATCTTTTCATTTGCCTTCTAATTTTTTAACCTTTTAGTGTATGTATGTCGGGGAGGGTGGGTGTCACATTTTCTAGCTATTCTTTGCAATCACAAGGGCTAGGGATCTACTTATTTTAAAAAAATGAAAGTTGAATTTCTCCATAATTACATCCAGCAGACAGGGCATTAAAATATCATACTGGTATTATTATTGGTTATTTTACCTCTCTATTTGGTACTGATGCAACTGCTGCTGGAATAGTGTGTCCAGTTCCGGTGTCCACAGTTTGCGATGGAGGTTGATAAGCTGGAGAAGGTTCAGAGAAGAACCACGAGAATTATTAAAGGATTGGAAAACCTGACTGACTCAGGGCGCAAAATGTAACAAAGAGAAGGTTAAGGGGTGACTAAGTACCTACATGGGGAACAAATATTGAATAATGTTCTCCTCAGTGTAGCAGAGAAAGGTGCAATATGATCCTATGGCTGGAAGCTGAAACTAGGCAAATGCAGACTGGAAATAAGGCATCATTTTTTAACATAACATTCTGGGTCAAACCAATAGTCCTCTAGCCGTGTATCCTGTCTTCGGACAGCAGCCAGTGCCAGGTGCTTCAAAGGGCATGAACAGAACAGAGGAATCATCAAGTGATCCATCCCCTGTTGTCCAGTCCTAGCATCTGGCAGTCAGAGGTTTATGGACACCCAGAGAATGGGTTTGCATCCCTGATCATCTTGGCTAATAGCCACTGATGGACTTATCCTTCATTAACATATCTAATTCTTTTTTAAACCCAATTATACCTTTGGCCTTCACAACATCTCCTAGCAATGAGTTCCACAGGTTGACTTTGCATTGTGTGAGGAAGTACTTCCTTTTGTTTGTTTTTAAACCTGCTGCATATTAATTTCAGTGGGTTATCCCTGGTTTTTGTATTATGTGAAGGGATACATAAAATACTTCCTTATTCACTTTCTCCACACCTTTCATGATTTTATATCCTATGTCTATCATATCCCCCCCATTGTCGTCTCTCTTCGAAGTGAACAGTCCCAGTCATTTTAATCTCTCCTCATATGGAAGCTGTTCCATACCCTTAATCATTCTTGTTGCCCTTCTCGGCATCTTTTCCATTTCTAAAATATCTTTTTTGAGATGGGGTGACTAGAACTGCATGCAGTATTCAAGGTGTGTGTGTACCACGGATTTATATAATGGCATTATGATATTTACTCTCTTATTATCTATCCTTTTCCTAATGGTTCCTATCATTCTGTTGTCTTTTTTGACTGCAGCTGCACATTGAGCGGACGTTTTCAGAGAACTATCCACAATGACTCCAAGATCTCTTTCTTGAGTGGCAACAGCTAATTTAGACTCCATCATTTTGTATGTATAGTTGGGATTATGTTTTCCAATGTGCATTACTTTGCATTTATCAACGCTGAATTTCACCTGTCATTTTATTGACCAGTCACCCAGTTTTGTGAGATCCCTTTGCAATTCTTTGCAGTCTGCTTTGGATTTAACTTATCTTGAGCAGTTGGGTACCATCTCCAAACTTTGCCACTTCAGTGTTTACCCCTCTGTCCAGATCAGCACAGGTCCCAGTACAGATCCTGGGGGACACAGCTATTTATGTCTCTCCATTCTGAAAACTGACAGTTTATTCCTACTCTTTGTTTCCTGTCCTTTATCTACTGATCCATTAAAGGACCTCTCTTGCCCCATGACTATTTAGTGAGAGTAATTAACCACTGGAACAATTAAGCAAAGGTTGTGGTGGATTCTCCATCACTGACAATTTTTAAATCAAGAAGCTGGAGGTGGATAACAGGGGATGGGTCACTCGATAATTGCCGTGTTCTGTTCATTCCTTCTGAAGCACCTGGGCATTGGCCACTGTCAGAAAGCAGGATACTGGGCCATTGGTCTGACCCAGTATGTCCATTCTTAGGTTCTTATTGGATGTTTTTTCTGAAAGAAATGCTGTAGGAATTATTTTGAGGAAGTTCTATGGCCTGTGGTTATACAGGAGGTCAGACTAGAAGATGATCACAGTGGTCCCTTCTGATCTATGGGACATGGCACGATGATTGTTGGCCAGAGGATGTCTGTGAATATACCATAAACCCCAGTCTCAATTATTATTTGGAGTTCTGTTCTATTCTGTTTAGTTTCTTACACCACCTTTATCACTATGGTATCAAAGTGCCTTTCAGTCATGTGGTAAGTGATTGTGGCTAACTTCTGTCATGTTGTGGTTCATTCTCCTTCTCTGGTCCTCTCCCCAAGGGGAGAATTGTGTGTGCAGTGAGTGTTTTGTTCTGATACTGTTTAATACGTCCACTCTGCTCTGTGTTTATTATGGAGAAGGCAAAGTCCCAGATGTGCGCTTTGCGCTTGGAGTGTGAGTGGTGAGGTTTGTGGTAGTTCTTTGCTCCTTTGGGAGTTTGTTCCACCATCTAGGACCACCCCCCAAAAACCTTTGTCTCATGCACACTTTTATAGTAAAAGTTATGTCCTCATCTTAGCACTTTAGATATGCTGTGCCCAGGCCATTGAGCTCCTCGAAGACAAGGATCGAGACCCTATATTTAACTCTAGGAGAAGCCAAGGTAGAGTGTGGAAGGCAGGTATGATGTGCTTCCAGGGTTGCTGAAAAGATGTGCTGCACTCGTTGGAGTTTCCTAAGAGTTGACAGCTTTATGCCCAGGTACATTGCATGTTCAAAGGTATGACTGAGGTCATGTCACTATCCACCAGGACAGGACAATCTTTTGGTCAACCAGATGGGAGATTAACATGGAAATAAACTTATATCATTTATCCTCAGGCATGGTCATTCCTGCACAGCCAAGTACTACCCTGAACAAGCCAACTCTTCGCTTTTCAACTTGGGCAAATTGGTTCTAGTTGTTTGCTTTGCACTAGAAAAAAGTCTCTTGGGAAGAGAAGGAAAATAATGTATACGCTTCCTCCTTATCCATATAGAGGTGGTAGGACACAGAAGGTCAGAGTTGTAGTTCCAGTTAGCATTTCTTAGCCCTATAGTATTAACATGAAAAAATATAGAACAGGGAGAAAGATCAGTGATTTAATCTAAAAGAAAGAGAGCATTTGGAATGTTGTCTAATTATCGTCTGGATGCTCAGGATAGGTGGGCAAATTCAGAGATTAATATCCTTCTCCCCAGCTAAGTGTTTAGGATGAACTAACACAGCTGAAAGTCAATAAGTTCTTATGTAGGGGATGAAAGGTGCTTTGTAAATGCAAGATTTTATCAGAACCTTCACTTTTACCGTGATCTGAGAAAAGTCTGGAGCAGAAAAAGACTTGCAAAAACTTGTGTGGAAAAGACAAACTTTACAGAGTGTAAGAAAGATTAAGGAGATTTGAGAAAAAAATAGATCTGGTACTAAGATGAGTTTAGAAAGTTTAAAACATCATTGAGACAAACTGACATTAAAAGACAGTAAAAATTAAACTGCTACAAGGAAATACGTGCTCACACAATTAGCCTGTGGAACTCATGGCCGCTTGATACCAAGACCAAACACTTCGCAGAATTAAAAAATAAAAAAAATTCCTGTTTGTCTGAAAAATGAAAACATCCAAACCTACAATAATTAAGATTTAAAAAATTGCAAGGATTTAGAAGGGAATGTAAACTTTCATGCTATGGGGCATAACTAATAGGGGTTAGGAAGAAACTTTTCCTGTGAACAAGTTATTCCATATATGTCTTCTACAAAGTTTCTTGCACCTTCTTTTGAAGCAACAGGTACTGACCACTTCTGGAGACAGAACACTGTACTAGATGGACCATAAGCTTGAAGGAGTCTGGCAATTGATAGGTTTCTAAAATAAGAGAGCACAAATTATAATATTTTAAGTGAAATGAACCAGAAGCACAGCTATAATTCTTCCGAACTGAGATGTGCATGCTATGTAACACAAAGAAAGCAAGGAACACTTTTGATGCCATATCTCAGTCTTAACAGATGTGCTGAATAATATGACAGAATAGTGAGTATTTTCTTATCCAAAGGAATAATTGCTCACATGTAATCAGTGTAATGAAAAATAATGGGCAATGTTTTTATTTGGGAGGAGAACATCAAACTATTATCTGAAGAAACAGGCTAAAAAAAATTCTTACAGAAGTTGCATAGGCCATAGTTTAAAAAAAAAAAGGGCGGGGAAGAAGAGGGGAGAGAGAGAGAGAAGAATTCTCAATAAACAAATTACACACAAAGCTTGTATCAATTTGTTTAAATCTCTGTGTATGGTGACTCAATTTGTATGCACAAAGCATCCATTCTGAGGTTGAAGATTATTCTATTTTTAACATCCTTCTGCTGTGTATTTCTTCGTAGTGGTAAAAGATAAGCTCTGATAAAGTACAACATATTTTTAATTTAAATTTAAAAAACTGATGGAAAAGATGTTTTTATAGGTGTAGTAAAATATCCCAGATTGCCTTCTTTGGTCAGATAAGTAATTCTAAGGACATTTGCAGCTGAATGCCTCATCATTAACACCTACCTCTGTTTGCAGTAATGACCATTAACCACCACAAAGTGCATCATCTCATTGCAAAAACCATTTCACTGTAAGTGCCCTACGCTGTGTTTGCAACCTATTTCTAGACTTTTGCCTTCACTTGGCTTTTGAGGAATCAATGTGTTTACATGGAAGGGCAGGAGGCTCTGGTGGAGAGTTTTCTGGATTAATCCACCTAGGAGGTGTGGGTGAAATTCACCTCGAGCAGAGGAGCTGGCACAAGGCCTATGCATCACTTAAGTTCCACTTCAGCCTCATAAGGAATTCATAGATTCTAGGACTGGAAGGGACCTCGAGAGGTCATTGAGTCCAGTCCCCTGCCCTCATGGCAGGACCAAATACTGTCTAGACCATCCCTGATAGACATTTATCTAACCTACTCTTTAATATCTCCAGAGATGGAGATTCCACAACCTCCCTAGGCAATTTATTCCAGTGTTTAACCACCCTGACAGTGAGTAACTTTTTCCTAATGTCCAACCTAAACCTCCCTTGCTGCAGTTTAAGCCCATTGCTTCTTGTTCTATCCTTAGAGGCTAAGGTGAACAAGTTTTCTCCCTCCTCCTTATGATACCCTTTTAGATACCTGAAAACTGCTATCATGTCCCCTCTCAGGCCTGGTCTACACTAGGACTTTAAATCGAATTTAGCAGCGTTAATTCGAACTAACCGCTCAACCGTCCACACCAGGAAGCCATTTAATTCGAACTAGAGGGCTCTTTAGTTCGAATTTGGTACTCCACCTCGACAGGTGGAGTAGCGCTAAATTCGACATGGCTAGCTCGAATTAGGCTAGGTGTGGATGCTAATCGAACTTAGTAGCTCCGGGAGCTATCCCACAGTGCACCACTCTGTTGACGCTCTGGACAGCAGTCCGAGCTTGGATTCTCTGACCAGCCACACAGGAAATGACCTGGGAAAATTTGAATTCCTTTTCCTGTCTGGGCGGTTTGAATCTGACGTCCTGGCTGGACATCGGGGCGAGCTCCGCAGCACCTGCAACGATGCAGAGCTCTCCAGCAGAGGAGTCCGGCCAATCCAAGAATAGAAAGAGGTCCCCAGCATGGACAGACCGGGAAGTCCTGGATCTGATTGCTGTGTGGGGCGAGGAGTCTGTGCTCTCGGAGCTGCGGTCCAACAAGCGGAATGCAAAGACCTTCGAGAAGGTCTCGAAAGCAATGATAGAGAAAGGATACAGCCGGGATGCGATGCAGTGCCGCGTGAAAGTCAAGGACCTGAGACAAGGTTACCAAAAAGTCAGAGCGGCAAACGGACGCTCCGGAGCACAGCCCCAGACATGCCGCTTCTACGAGGCACTGCATGCCATTCTCGGTGGGTCTGCCACCACTGCCCCACCAGTGACTGTGGACTCTGAGGATGGCATAGTGTACCTGGACAGTTCCTCGGCGATGTTCGCCGATGGGGAAGATGAGGAAGGGTTTGTGGAGGACGGCGCAGGCGACAGCGAACACAATACCGCTTGCCCTGACAGCCAGGATCTCTTCATCACCCTCACAGAGATCCCCTACCAACCCTCCCCGCCCGTTAACCCGGACTCAGAATCAGGGGAAGGATCAGGCGGTAAGTGCTATAAACATGGAAACTTTTATTTTTTTAAAAACGGGTATAGAAAAAATAGAAATACTATATACAAAATTTTACATGTCAAACTATATAAATAGTAGGTCCACACATATAGGGATTGAACAGTAATCCTCTTGGGACAGTTCAACAAAGCTCTCAGAGAGCAGCTCGAAAAGCCTCCGCAGGAGGTTCCTGGGGAGAGGTGCCTTATTCGGTGCTCCATGGAAGCACACTCTTCCGCGCCAGGAGATCCTAATGTAGAGAGGAATCATCGCCTCCACCAGCATTGCTGCATATGGTCCTGGTCTGTGCAGGGCTTCCAGTAGCATCCGCTCTCTCTGACTGCGAGTGACCCGCCTCAGGGTGATGTCGGTCTGGACAGGCTGCATCTAAGTCGGGCAATTAGTGTATTGTTACTATTGTTAACGGTTTACAATTAGGTTGCATAACAACGACCCTCGCTTAACAGCCACGTGCTGGAGGCCACAGAGAACAAGCAGACATTGATCTTTCCCGTGCACTGGCGGGAGGGGCTGGAAAAGGCTCAGCCTTTCTGCTTTCCAGATTGCCTTTAGCAGGAGAGCACAGCTATCCACTAACTGATAAGCATGATCTACTTTAAGGCTTACCAGGACTGTCTGCAAGACGGATTATGCTGTCTCTCCCCGCTTGTCCGCTCTCCTGTGCAATGGCGCCGCCAATGAAAGCGTATTCCGAAATCTCGAACTTTTCCTGAGATCTCGTGAGACTTGGTGCCCTGTATGGTCTTGTTCAGAGAAACTGACTAGACTGTGTTCACTGTTCGCAAACATGTATCTGTTCAAGGAAATCATTTACTGTTTCCCATCACACAGCTTCTGATCTTTCCCGGACTGCCCCGGCATCCCCCTCGCAGAGGCTGGCTCAGATTAGGCGGCGAAAGAAAAAGACTAGGGAAGAGATGTTCGCGGAACTGATGGCCTGCTCCAGAGGCGAGGCGGCAGAGCAGAGACAGTGGAGGGAGACCCTCTCTCAACAGCATCGCACACACATCGAACGGGAGGATAGGTGGCGGCAGGAAGACCATCAGGCGACTCAAACGCTGCTTGGGCTAATGAGGGAGCAAACGGACACGCTCCGGCGCCTTGTTGATGTTCTGCAGGACCGCAGGCAGGAGGAGAGAGCCCCCCTGCACTGTATCTGCAACCACCCTCCAACGCCAAGAAGTCCTGTCCCCCCCTCACCGAAAATTACAAGACGGAGGGGCGGTAGGGGCCGTGAGAACTGTCACTGCACCACAGCTGAGCGCTAATGTTCCACACACCTCTGACGCTATAACTGTTTAGAAGCGCTTCCCTTACAGGATCACCCAGTCCCAAATCCAAGTTTCATCACCCCACTATGTAGTAGATTAATAAAAGCTGTTTGCTGTTGTTCACTCTTTCCGTCACGTCTTTCGTGTCAGAAGACTGTGTATGTAGGGGGGGGGGGGGCAGGGGATTTATAATTGCACAGGATAGCCTACATTAGCAGGGTACAGACTATCGGGGGCAGGATCAACTGCAGGGCACACACAGACTGCATTCAGTAGTCACCAGGGTCCCTCTGTGTGGTGTATGCTGCCCCGGGTCATTCTGTGATGTGTACGCTTGTCCACGGTCCTAGCGCCTGCCACCCCCTAATGTTAAGGCATGCTGCCCTTACCATGCACTTCCACCGTAGGCGCGATCCTCTCCGCTGCCCTGAGCCCCAACAAGAGCCCTCATCCACGGACAGATACTCACCCTTCCCCCACACCCCTCACCCCTTCCTACGCCCAAACCCACAGCCCAGAGCCTGCATCCAATTCCGTATGCAAAGACGGCACCACTCGCAGCTTCCTGCAAACCCACCCCTACATGCACAACCACTTGAAACCGTCCCCCACCCCAGAGACCTATGTAGGAGCAGGAGGATGTCCGTCCTGTATTGTACAAGCGGTCTGTACATCAGTGCACACCGTACCCAGCACAGTATGGGTCCATGTTTCAAACCCTGAACAGAAATGCAAAGTAAAGGAAAGATTTATTAAAAATAACTGTTCCATTTAATTTGTTTAAAAACGTGTTTTGGAAGTGGGGGAAACTTGGAGAACGGGGTATGTAACCGCAGATCTCACTCAACACATAGAGACACAGGCCCAGGATCAGCTTCTCTTAAAATCAAGTGTAGAGTCATAGGTTACCCTGCTCTCCGAGGAAACTTGCTTTCAAAGCCTCCCGGATACACAGCGCTTCCCGCTGGGATAGTTTTTCGGCACGGGTGTCTGGCTGAGCGTAAACAGCAGCCAGGCGATTTGCCTCAACCTCCCATCCGGCCAAAAAGGTCTCGCCCTTGCTCTCACAGACATTGTGGAGCACACAGCAAGCAGCAATAACTACGGGGATATTCTTTTCGCTGATGTCCGAGCGAGTCAGTAAGCTCCGCCACCTCCCCTTAAGACGTCCGAAAGCACACTCCACCACCATTCTGCACTTGCTCAGCCGGTAGTTGAAGAGTTCCTTCTCTCTGTCCAAGGCGCCTGTATAGGGCTTCATGAGCCAGGGCATTAGCAGGTAGGCTGGGTCCCCGAGGATCACTGTAGGCATCTGCACATCCCCAACCATTATTTTGTGGTCCGGGAAGAAAGTTCCTGCCTGGAGTCGTCTAAACAGACCAGAGTTCCTGAACACACGCGCGTCATGAACCTTGCCCGCCCACCCAACGAAGATGTTGGTAAAACGTCCCCTATGGTCCACCAGTGCTTGCAGCACCATTGAAAAGTAGCCCTTTCGGTTAATGTACTTGCTGGCCTGGTGGGCTGGTGCCAGGATAGGGATGTGAGTCCCATCTATAGCCCCACCGCAGTTTGGGAATCCCATCGCGGCGAAGCCATGTATGATGTCCTGGACGTTTCCAAGAGTCACTACCTTTGAGAGCAGTTGCTCAACGATTGCGTGGGCTACTTGCATCACAGCAACCCCCACGGTAGATTTGCCCACGCCAAAGTGGTTCGCTACTGACCGGTAGCTGTCTGGCGTTGCAAGTTTCCAGAGGGCTATGGCCACTCGCTTCTGCACACTCAGGGCTGCTCGCATCCGTGTGTCCTGGCGCTTCAGGGCAGGGGCCAGCAAGTCACAGAGTTCAAGGAAAGTGCCCTTACGCATCCTGAAGTTTCGCAGCCACTGTGATTCATCCCAGACCTGCAGCACTATGCGGTCCCACCAGTCCGTGCTGGTTTCCCGGGCCCAGAATCGCCGTTCCACACCATGAACTTGACCCATTGCCACCATGATCTCCACGGCGCGGCGTACCCTGCTTTGTGAGAGGTCTGCGCCACTCTGTGACTTCCTGTCCTCACCGTGCTGCCGGAGCCTCCTCGCCCGATTTCTCAGCAGCTGACTGTGGAAGAGGTGGATGATAAGGTGCGAGGAGTTGACAACGGCCATAAGTGCAGCGATGATCGCAGCGGGCTCCATGCTCGCAGTGCTGTGGCGTACGCACTGTAACTGACAAGAGAAGGGCGCGAACAGATTTCCCGCCGGCGCTTTCAGGGAGAGAGGGCGGGAGTGACGGTTCAATAATGACAGTTACCCAAAACCACCCTCGGCACATTTTTTCCCCCAGCAGGCATTGGGGGCTCTACCCAGCATTCCAATGGGCAGCGGGGAGTGCGGGAACTGTGGGATAGCTTCCCACAGTGCACCGCTTCCAAAGTTGACGCTGGCCCCGTGAATGTGGACTCAGAAATTCGAATTAGTGTATTTAGTATGGATACACAAATTCGACTTCATAAGGTCGAATCCACAAATTCGAACTAAGTTGATTCGAAATAGTCTTGTAGTGTAGACAAGGCCTCAGTCTACTCTTTTCCAAACTAAACAAACCCAGTTCTTTCAGCCTTCCTTCATAGGTCATGTTCTCAAGACCTTTAATCATTCTTGTTGCTCTTCTTTGGACCCTCTCCAATTTCTCCACATCTTTCTTGAATTCTGTTTCCTTTTCACATTGAACTTCAGCTATGTGCTCTAGTGGGTAGGACACAGGGCTTTGAATGCCCTGATTTCCTTTATTGAGATTGTCCCTGACTTGCTTGAAGACCTTGGCCAAGTCAGTCAGCCTCCTCTGGGAGTCTGGCCCAGGAGTCTTCCCCTGTGTACCAAAATTGCTGTGTACTGTTGGGTGGCTGAGTTTCACTTTAGAGGCAACTGCATTTTGGTGTTGAGTGCAAGAACTGTGTTTGTGTGCTCTGAGCCCTGTCAGGATGCAAGGGGCTATATAAATGGGACTTGTATGATATTTATTGATATATCACAGCCTCAAAAGACTTTTTTTTTAATCAGTATGAAGAGAAAGTTCACCTGGACTCAGTCTGACAATGCTCTATTCTGGAGAAGTAATTTCACTGTCATTTTATGACTCAAGCTGCATTAAGTGGTGCTTAGAGACAACATTTGAAAAGGGTGTAAAGAACCAGCTGCTCAGAAGTGTCAATCCTGGGACAGGCTAAGACACTGTTTTTTATTTTTTATTCTCTTGAACTTTCTGGAAACTTGATAAAGTGGAAATCATTGGGTTGGAATAAACAATAAAAACAAGCTGTGTCTGAATGGCAAGAGACTGCAGAAGCCCAGAGTATCTAGAGATGTCAAAACGGGTGGAAGTGAATTTACAATGATAGTCTTTCCTTAAACAGACTATTTTTTGGCAACACTGGAGGAAACGTCAAAATTGCATTGCAAATATAAAAGGTTATTTACATTGTGTAATAAAGGAATGTTTCTGTACAAAATAAAAAAACCCTCAATTTTCAGGGAAGGCACAGGATCTGATCTGAAATAAATTATAGCTCCCGATTCTAAATTTCTCTAGTGGCAGGTACTCAGACAACACCCGAATGACTGAAAGGGACTGATCACTGGCATTCCTGAGGAATTCAAGGGTAAGAAGCCAGCAGATTGCTAGAGCACTTTACTTGCCTGTTTGATTGGTGCGATTAATGCTATCAAACCCTTTTGCAAACACATCTGTTTGGATAGGGATTGGGATTAGGGATTAGGGCAGAGCAGTTTGGATATGAGCCAGCCCAAATTTGCTACCCCAAACAAAAATGAATTCATAGAGTTTGAGGACAGAAAAGACCCCATTAGATTATCTCTAGTCTGACCTCCTGCATGTGTCAGGCCATTAAATTTCACGCAGTCCTTGAATTGAGACCAATATCTTCAGCCTGGATCCCCATCTTTGTTCTACCTCCAAGTTTATTTAAGTATAAACAGGATAGTGGCCTAAACGTTGAAAAGCAACTAGTGATTTTGGATGCCCCTCATAAGACCCCTGAAAGGGGCCTAAATTTTAAACAGGTGCTTGGTGCTTCTAAAAATCAGCATCTCAAGTTGGACAGCTAAAATCACTAGTTGCTTTTGAAGATCTAGGTCAGTGGTTTTCAAACTGTGGGTCGCGACCCAGTACTGGGTCGCGGAATGGAAAGCACTGGGTCGCGACAGCTCTGGTCAGCACCGCCAACCAGGCCATTAAAAGTCCTGTCGGCGGTGCTACCCAGCTAAGGCAGGCTAGTTCCTACCTGTTCCAACACCAAGCTGCACGCCAGAAGCAGCCAGCAGCATATCCGGTTCCTAGGCAGGGTGGCCCACGGGGCTCCGCACGCTGCCTTGGCCTCAAGTACCAGCTCTGCACTCCCATTGCCCAGTTCCCAGCCAATGGGAGCTGGGGGGGTAGGGATTGTGCCGGTGGGTGAGAGCTGCGCAGAGCCGCTTGTGTACCTCTGCCTAGGAGCCGGACCTGCTGCTGGTTTCTTCCGGGGCACAGCGCGGTCCGCAGTGCCAGGACAGGCGGGAAGCCTGCCTCTGCACCCTGGCTGCGCTGCTGATCGGGAGCTGCCGGAGGTAAGCCCGCACCCCAACCCCACACCCCAATCCCCTGCCCCAGCCCTCAGCCTCCCCTCAAACCCGGAGCCCCCTTCTGCATCCCAAACCCCTCACCCCCAGCCCTAGCCCAGAGCC